>NC_031770.1:4528217-4828217 GCF_001522545.3 Parus major
TTCCTTTTTCAATAACCTAAAGCATTTTGGAAACTAATTTTGGGATTGAAAGAAGAGGAATAGGATCCTGCTCCATGCATGTCTAAAGGGAGAAGTGATGATTCTGCACAGGACACATTTTATTACCAAGTGGGGGTTGGATCCTGGACTTGTGAAGCAGCAAAAGATGCAGGATGTGGGTTTTTTTCCTGTCTTCTGAAGCTTCCCAAAGGCTCATGGCACCGCAGGGAGTCCCAGCAGGAATGAACCATGAAGCCAAGTGCAGGCACTCAGCATGTGCAGCCTCTGCACTTCCCTTATCCACACAGCAGGGTTTTGTACAAGACAGGTCAGGAGGATTCCCTGCATCCTGTCCTGAAGGGAAACCCGCTCTGCAGCAGCTGCCAGAGGCACAGACATGCTGAGACAGTCCTAAAGAGCAATTCTGTATTCCAGGGAAACTTCATAAGGGTTTATGCAGCCAAAGTAAATGTTAATTCTCTGGCTATTTCCAAAGTTTCCTGTATAAATCCATGTTGGAAATGGTTTTTCCTGTTTCTTTATAGTGTCTGGTGTTTAGTTTACCTTGGATTCTGATGGAGCATGGAACCCCTTCAGAAACCAAATCAATCAGACAAATCATCAGTAGGGGACATTGAGATCTATTCCCTGCATTGCTGGTGTTTCCTTGGGAGTTACTCCTGGGAGAAAAGCCAGTGTGCAGATTCTTGTCCCTGGGTGGCAAGTGCAGAAGAAAGAAATGTCTCTGATATTTCTGAAATGAACAGAGTCAATATGCCCAGCCTGCTTCTTTAATTATGAATTTTGGAGGGGGGGAGACTATGTGCCATCAATGGAATAGTAATAGTATGTTATTTAGGTTTCTGCCTGATAATGGGCCATTCAAACTCTTCTGAGAATCAGAAGTGGGCAATTATTTATGAGATGATCAAATGTAGATTCTATATCCAGGGCAATAAAAGTCGAGATCGGTTGATTTATTTGGTAGAGGTTGGAAGTGCTGCTCAAATATTGATAGGATCTTCCTGAAGCACAAATGAGTCTGTTAAACTCATAACAGAAGTTATACAAAGTAGTGGAAGAAGTATTTAAATAGCATTCCTAGTGGTGCATTCCCAATGCCTGAATGATCTGTATTCCTCCTTCAGGGCTGTAATCATAGGGACACACAGGATTGTGGCTGCCGACTTCTCCCATCTTTGGACACGTACTTGTTCAAGAAATTAATCTTGTGTTTAATCTGGTTTGAGACTGTATCTTAATTTGTTTTGCTGCTGGAATAATTGGCTAAGGTTTGTTTATCCATAAGGGTAATTTCAAGTTTAATATAAAACCTTGTCTCCTTCATCTTTTTAATTGGTCATGTTATTCTGTTCTCCTTTAATTGAAGTGGTAAACAATCCTTTTGAAAGGTTGAGGATACTAAGCTTTTACTAGCCTAAAGAAAAACTTCTTTAAAGAACAGATACACACTGTTGGTATTTAAGAAACCTTTCTTTACAGGAAAAGGTAAATTTATTTCTGGACTGTCAGTAAATCCAGATTTTCAGGGAAATTAAAGCTGTTTCTGCAATTTTTTTTTTATGAATGGAAAATAGTATTTGTTGTGGGAAAGGAAGTGAGAATATCATTACATTGTCATATACCCACATTTCCAAAACTGTTGATGCACAGGTTAGTATTTTGAACCAGGTTTGGAAGATCCTGGAGATATTCCAGACTAAAAAAAAAAAAGTATAAAATACTACATCACGTGTCTGAGGAAGGGATTTTCTTTGTTACAGAAGAGGCAAGTTTTTTAACAGGAGTATATGTAAAAGTGTGGAAGAAAGTGTCACAAGTCCCTGTGTTTATTTGCTTGTTTTTGAGAGAATTGCACAGTTTATGCCAGATTTGTGTTTGCCTGTTATTAAGTAGAACTTGCTCATTGTGGTCACTCTTGACCCTTCTGTGAGATGCTTTTGGATTTTCATATAAAACATCCTGCAGAAAATAGGGGAAGGTGATGAATTGTGACTTATAATTATGAGTTTGCTTTTCCTGGGGAAGGATAATGAGAATCTGAGCTTCTGGGTTAACTGGATAAAGAATTTTTTATTGTGTACACAGACTAGGAGATACGTGCCTAAAAACTTGTGTCCCTCTACACATCCCACTCCGTTTAACCCTGTAATTCTCTTACAGGACCTTGGACTCAAAAACAGTAGTAGGAAAAAGAAAATCACCAAGTAGAACCCTAAATATCATAATTGTCATTATAAGGCTGTGAGGGTTGACCACAAACACACAGACATGACCTTCTAGCAAGTTCCTGTTTATTTGCTTTCTCTCCCACCACAGGGCTTTTACAGGACTTAGCTGTTGCCCAGATTCTAATTTTGAGTGTCTTGTGTCATCACCTCTCCTGTCCTGACCTACAGCCAGCCCAGCTGCGTGTTGTGGAAGGGATTTTTGAGGGTTAACAAGCTGCAGTTAAATTCTTATCAGTAAAACCCTGATCTGATGTGACCATGGACTAAAATCACGGTGATGATGCCAATGACCCCAACCTCTACCCAAGTGCTGCTCTCCTACATAGGTTTGTTTTCTCATTGTTGGTTTTCAAACCATCGTTTTTCTGGGAGGGGAAAAAAAAAAAGTTGTTTTTCTAATTTTTCCCTGTTTACTTTCCATAACTTGAAAAGTCTCTTTGAAGATGTTGAAAAAAATAGCAGTTTCTCAATCTATGTAATTACAGAAAAATCATTCCTTTTTGTAAGCGTGTGAGCCTTTTTTTCCCCCAACTATCTTTTTACTCGATAATAGCACTTTTTGGTGTTATTCTGGAGGCCTGCTTTGAAGGATGTTAAATCATACCCTTGATTCCTAACAATAATTTCATTACCCATGAAATTTTATTTAGAAAGAAATGAGACACTTGTTAAGACATTACTTAAGCTGCAAGTTTAACCACTTAGATATTGTGAAATGCTAGATTAAACATTTAATTTCCCATATGCTTTTTGAGAATAACGGCATGCATATATATTCTGGATTTTTAAGTTTGTTATATTCAGTAGCTTGTCCAAACTTGGCTGTATTTTCACAGATGTGGTAGTGACAGCCTTACTCACTGTTGAAATCCAAAGGTATTTTTCCAAGAAGGAAGGCATTAGATCTTCCCACATACAAGAGGTAGTTGGTATTTTAGAGCATGCATGAAACATTTCCCAAAGCGTTTTTGACTCCCATTCATCTCTTTCATTAGGATGAGCCTTATTTCAGAAATTGCAGCTTCATTTGAGGAAATTGGTGAGATCACCTTGGCTGCTACATTACTAACAACCAACCCACCCCAGCCCAGGCAATCATCCAGCAGGATTATTTCATGCTGAGTGGTTCAAGTCTGGAAAAGAAATGCAGAGCTGACATCCAGGTGGTGTCAGGGAGGGCGCTGGAAAAGCACATTTTTCTGAAAATATGAGATACAAATGGATTCAAATCAGTGTGTTTGGGTCTTAAATGCCCTTCAGGCTTGCGGGTCGGTTGTGCTGTCCTCAAAATTACCTTTGAGGTTTTTAAAAATTGTGCCTCATAGGGGCTTTGGGGACCTGCAAAGTTTTTGGGTCCTCTCCTTTTGCATTTCCCTGCAAGGACTGAGTCTGTCAATGCTTTCTTCAAGTTGTGTTTGAGTCAACTTCAAGAACATGAGCTTTCTTTTGCAAAGTCAAGGAGTCTTGGTGTGCTGCTGCTGGGGGAAAGGTACTTGGAATAATTATGCTCCAGAGAATGGAGCTGGGAACATTTCTGGGGGAGAAAACAGCAACTGCAGTCAAACGAGCTGCTAAATAAGGAAACATCATTAAACAACAGGGCTAACCTTAGGTTTGCTGCGTGGCTTTTAGTTTCACATAGTAGGAGAAAATATAAACAGGAAAGAGCCAAACAGCGTCCTGATAGGAGAGAAAAATATCATCTTGTGCCTGTGCTGCCAACAAGACACAGTTGGCAAAAAATGCCCACTTTGTAACAGCCCCAGAGTGTTGGATTCAGGCAAGGAATAAAATGCAAATTTTGGAGTGTGCTGAGTGTAACGCTGAACACAGCCAACTATTGGCACCCTTCAGGTGTAGGCTGAAGTGAGTCCCTTTTAAGAAAAGTGTGTTCTTCAGTTTGATGGAAGATAAGAGCTAATCATCCATCTTTACAGGTTTTTTGCTGAATTACAACTTGGTTCTGTTTTGTTTATGTGCCTTTGATGCTCAGAGCAGCTGGCTCCTGCAGGAGAGAGTAGCTGGTAATTGAGGCTTGAGTGTGGTGTAGGGCAAAATATTTTGGGAAACGTGGCTTGGCAAGAATTCAAGGTCTTCCAACAAGTTGCCATTGACTTATCTCTGTTGCGTTTGTAGAATGACCTGTATTTCCTCATTCAGTGTAAATTCCAATTTCAGGCACAGCTGCCAAGACTAAAAGAATCTGAGGCATGTGCATGAAAATACTTATATAAAAATAATTTCCCAGCTCTATCTAGAGATTTATAAAATAATGGTTAAGACTATCATGTATTCAGATTAAGAGCAGATGAATGTAAATTAAATCTGTAGAGATTCACCCACTGATTCTGATCTGGGGATTTTTTATTTTTTTTGCTTTGATTTTTAAGATGCACTTATCCATAAACCCTGAGAGCATGCAAAAATAATAATGATTACAGCTTGTAAAGAATAAATTAGCAAGAAATTCTTACTCCCCTCTAATTAATTCTCTAATAAACACTAAACAAATAACTGTTTTAAAGTCACTTATATTTACAAGGTATGCAGCAAACGGAGGTAATAAGAGAAATTAAAGTGAGGCAGCAGCATGTGAAGTGAAAGGGGCTGTGGGAGGATGGAGTGAGAGTTTGTGCCTCAGCACAGCAAGAAGAACATGGGAAATTGCTGCCCAGCACCTGCCCTAGGGACTGTGCATTTTGAAGAAGCAAAATATGATTTCCCTCAGAACAAGAGATTACAGATCTGTTGTGCCCTCACCTGCACGTTTCTCATCTCCTTGGTGAGTGTGGACATCTTCAGCTGATGCTGTTTGTGTGCTTCATCTTCCTTGAGAGCAGCAAACACTCGAGGATCTGGCTGGGAAAAGCTTTTCCCTCTGTGTGTGCAGCTACTGCTGCCTTTTTCTGATGTTCCTATAAGGAGCCTGGAAGCCGAAATCTCCTGAAATTCTTGGAATATCAACACCTGCTAGATAGGCCACTTAGCAATTAGTATTTAATGAATTACTCTCTGAACTATCCAGTGATAACTTTGGAGATTAAGCTGCCTGGTGGTTGGAGTGGTGAGAACTCCAAGATTTAGCTGTAAATAAATACAATTACTTCACCACTGCAGAAGAACATTTTCTGTGCTCTGTGTTTATGGATATTGTGCGGTGCATGTATTAATATTCAGAAACACCACAAACCCCTTTCTAAAAGTGATTTTTGCTTTCAATAGCTGAAGAAAAATAGTCTAATTTTGCCCACACTTATTAGAATCCATATAACTCAGTTCTTATTTCTTTCTAGACTGAATAGCTCCTCTTCCTCTCAGCTGATTATACAATGCATATATTTATAGACAATAATCATCCCCCTCTTAGCTGTTTGGTGGAAGCCAAGCTCTGAGTCTCATCTAACAAGAGCCTACTCTAGGTTCTGTGATTGCTTCTGGAACCTTCTCTGTAGCTCCTTCAGGTTAAATTCACCTCAGAGTACTGGTGACCAGAGTTTGGGATGATGACTTGTCAATTATGGCTCATGTCATTAATCAAAATTCAGACAGAGAAGATGTTCAAAGCTTCCTGTCCCAAGAAAAAAAAGAAAAAAATAGCAGCTTAGGTATGATCTGGCCAGCAACCTCATTCTGTCTCTTATTTTTTTTTGTTGTTTCACCTTCATGTGATTAATATTCCTTTCATCATCTCATCCAAAGCTTTGCCTATCAGACTAATGTGCATGCAGCTATTTGGGTTATTTCTCCTCCCTTTTCTGAAATTGCAGATGTTTTAGGTTTTTTCCAGTCTCCAGGTTTTGCAGGTTTTCAGCTGTTGTTGTTAGTGCTCAAGCAGCATGTTGTAGCTGGAGTCTCCAGTTGGAATTGTGCCTGGCCTGTGGATTTTCCAGTTAAGTAACACATGCCAGGGCCATAGCTAGAGGAGTTGGCAGGGATGTACATTCTGCTTTCATACAGTTTTTAGTTGATTCTCTTTATCCGTGCATGGAAGTGGCAGGCATGTAAGTAGGACATGGATTGCTGTGTTTGTGCCTTAACATTAAAATTCCCTGTGTTATGTGGGGAGCAGAGCAGCTCCAAGGTCCTAATCTCCCAATTGTGTTAAATTTAGATCTGGAAAAAGCATTTATTCTTTTAAAAAAGACCAGCCAAAATCTCTGTGCTGTTGACATGAATGTGCAGTCTCCAAACCCCTCCACAAAACCCAACTAGTCAGAAGAAGTATTCCAGAGCAGTTGAGTTCTTCCAAAAACACCCTCACCTGCTGAAGTAGCTTCTAAAATCAAACAGCCAGAGCTACTATTTTGTTAATACTTGTTTAGATGCCTCCAATTTATGCTGCATGCATTAAAAAAAAGGCTTTTCTAAAAGTTCAAATCTCATTTAATCTCAGAAAAACCTTTTGTTGATGGATGGGTTTTCCTGAGGAGGAGCTGCACTGTGAGGTGTGGCAAAGCAAGAGTTGTACAGTGGTTTTCCATGTGGGATGAAAATCTCTGCTCCTGCTGTTCACTGTTTGGGGCACTCTGTTGAAAATAATACATTTTACTTGCTTCAAAGGAAAAAAACATAATCTCTGTGTAGTATGTGATGCCGTCAGTGGGAAATAATGGAATGAGAACATCACCCCCAAAATATGATACATTCCTTAGGCAGGCATTTAATCATCATAATCAAACATGTTTGAGTTGTGATTTGAAAGGAAAAGTTTCTTAAAAGAAATATTGGTTTTTTGTTGTTTTTTAATATTCTGCTTAAACTTTAATTCACTGTACTCTTCCTTGTGACTCTAAAGCTACAAATTGCCAGGTTATTCTCAGTTACGTGAATAAAAATCAGTCAAGTACCATTATGAAGGCAGCCTACAAGGTACTTCTGTGTTTTCTTCTGGAGCAGGTCCTCCCCCAGCTCTTTTCATTTTTGAATATGGCTGCACTTGATGAACTCTCCTTTTGCTCCTGTTCTTCCCTGCTCGTGTGAGTGGGATGTGCAGTGGTGTGAGAGCGATTTCAGCAGATCCAAGCCAGTTCCAACCAGGTACATTCAAGGTGTTCCTGTCCATGCAATTCCCACTGCCAGCTGCAACAAATCCAAGCTGTTGGATGAGAAACTTGTGGGTTTAAGTGTTCTTGTGGTGGAGCCTTTCCTGGAAAGGGAGATCACTGGCAAAGGTGGCAGTGGGATAAGGAGATGCCATGTTAATGGGTGTGGGATTAGGATGGGAGGTACCTCTCCAGCTTTGCCGTTGTTTTCCTGCTGGGAGATCACAAACCTATTGCTCCTTTCATTGACTGATGGTCTTGTGTGTTTAGGCTGTAAGATTAAGGATGGTGGCTTGGTTTTTTGCAGTATGTACTGACATTCTGAGTGAAGGGAAAGTGTTTTGATATGCCAAGCTGAGCATATATCCTGTCAACAACTGGTGACTTTGGACTTGAACTGTTAACATCAGTTGGCTGAGAGTGATGAATGGCTGAAGTCTTACCTGGTATGGAAATTTTCTCCTTTTCCAGTGCACTGCTGCTATCACTTGGGATGATGGCTGATCATAGCACACTGAGTCTTCCCTGTGTCCTTTGCCTGTTTGTGATGGTCAATTTGCTGGGATGAAGGCAGGCAGCAAATCTTTACTGTGTTCTCCTGCTTCCTGTTTCTTTGCACTAAGATTTGTATTCTTAAACCTCTGTGCTCGTTTCTAGACTGCTCTGCCACAGCATCTGTAAATCCAAGTAAATGAAATTTTCCTTTAATGAAGCAGCAAAGAACTCTATGCATAGCTGCAGAAGAATTGTTTCGCTTTCATTATTAAAAGGGCACTTAGCATGAAGATTCCCTCACATTTTTGTCCTAATAGCTCAATGTTTTATGTTTTATATAAACTACAGATCATTTTTGCTGTACTAGAAAATATTGCTGTTCCTACAACTCCAAGGATACAGTGAGAGACTGTGTTATTAAGATAGCCAAAACTTTTCAGTTTGGGGCTTGTTTTTCCATAGGAATGCTTTCTGTAGGGGCTTTGCAGGAGGGATGTCATGCAACTCTGCTTGGATGTTCTTCCTGAAGTACCAGGAAACCTTTCAAAGTGTTTAGAGCTCATTCCCAGAGCAGTTGAGTCAAATAATAAATGCTGGTTCTTGCCTTGCTGAGATCCCCCAAGTCTTTTTGAATTAAGAATTAGTGACCGCACAGTAAAGTTTAGCACAAGTTCAAGTTTATAGATAATATGTTTTGGGTAGTAAGAAATCATTCTGTTCTCATTCTGTTCAAGTGGTTTTTTTGGAAAAAATTCTAATCTCTGTGATACCAAGTCCCATGGTTCTGCCAGCTGTTCAGAAATGCTAGTCCACTCCTAGGGAGCCAAGTGGTCAAAGCAGGGTTTAAACCCATCCCTTGTTTTCCAAGCTGCTGTTCTGTGGAAGAGGAGCACATGTCTGTCCTCTCTCCCATCTCCTCTCTGCCTCAGGGGATGTCCCTTGGCAGCACAGGTAACAGAACAAATGGCAGCAATGCCTCCCCAGCTCCATGGGGAGCTGTAGCTGCTGCTGACAAACAGTCCCCTCTTCTGGGGGTTTGGAAATTCCCCTGGCTGTGTGGTGAAACGTGCCAGGCCTCGTGCTCGGAATGGGCCTCATGTGGATGAGGCTGTGGTGTTTTGTGCTCATTGGCCAGGAAGGAAAAGCTTGAAAATAAGTGATTTTGGGTGAAGTAGTGGAGGCAGCAGAGTGTTTGCTGTGTTTCCCCTCACGAACAGCTGTGCCTCTCAGCCAAATTTTCATTTCACGTGCCAGGGTGGTAGATTTGTTTTGGGCTTTGGATTTTGTAACAGATGTTTAGAACGCAGAGAATTGAGAAGCCACTTGACCAAGTTAAAATTGTGTGTGTTTGACTGACCTTTGAGGTGTTAGTGACTACTCTAGGAGTAAGAACCTTTATTCCATTATTTGAGTGCTTTGCTGCTGCTTTATTCATCACTAGCAAGGAGCTAGAAGGAGGTCTGGCTGCCTTGGGCAGGTTGGCAAGTTTAGCATTAATAATGTAATTTTAAAATTTTTTCTTTGAGAAGAGCAAGAAGAAGTGGGAAGGTAACAAATTACTTTGAACTTGTGAAAGACAACTGTGCAGCAAAAGACTTTGCTGTTGTTGAGGAGAGTTCTCATGTTGATTTGAGGTGTACGTGCTGCTCTGCTGCTGCCTTATTGACACAGCCCATAATTTTGATGCCCCATAATTGAATTGTGTGCTGCCAGGAGGAAGCATGGAGACAGCTTCTTCAGGGACTGTCTCTCTCTAGTGGGATGCAGTTATGAATTATATAATGGGACTTTTGGGGAAGCACAGCACTACCTTAGCACAGCTCCAATTACAGTCATTGACAGCCTTGCTGTTCATACTTGCAGCTGTCGGTGCAGGTTTCTGTTAAATGTCTCACTGTTCCTCCACGTTTTTCCTTTGGGGATGAGGAGACAAATTGCTGTGTTTCATTCAATTTATTCTTAATGATAATAAGGAAAAATAGGTATGTTCTGAGCAAGGGAATGATACATGACATTCCCTAGTTCTGCAAGCACCCTTTTGGAAGTGGCACTAAATATCCACTCTTCCATGGAGAATTTCATCTGTGTGGCTGATGGATGACTGTCAAAATCTCTGGAACCAGAGTGAGGTGTATTCCATAAATGGCTGTAAATTGATGAGTTTCCATTGGTGTTTACTCTGAACCTATAGGGCCTAAAGTAGTTCTTTAGCACAGCTTGTATTTTCTTAATAACTTGCAAATTCTTCATGCAAGGGTGATGGAATGGGCTGCCCAGGACGGTGGTGGAGTCACCATCCCTGCAGGTGCTTAAGGAAAGAATGGACATTGCACTTGGTGCCATGGTGGTATTTAGTCAAAGCTTGGACTCAGTGATCTCAGAAGTTCTTTCCATCCTAAGTGTGATTCTGTAATTGTTCCTTGTCAGATTCAAGTGTTGCTCTTAATATTTTCTTTCTGACCTGTTATTTGGACAGTAGTTATGTGGTTTTATTTAAAATAACATTTCTTAAATGCTCAATAAAAATAAGTATAGCACAGAACTTCATATGTTTTTTCTTCCAGAAATATTCAGTGCTTTCATGTTCAGAGAATGATAAAACAGACTTTCAGTATTAAAATACCATTTCATTTGATTAGCTATTCCCAATAGAAAGTGTTGTTTGACTCTCTGTTTGAAGTTTGTTTCAGCAAATTGGCTTTACCCCTTTGAAAACTTTGACCAGATGTTCCCATCCAGTAGCACTAAATGGTGCTTGTTTAGAAAACTGGCTTAGTTTTCCAAAGTTTATTTTGCTAGCAGTGTATCAACCAAACTTTGAAGGCAGTCTTGTGTCTTCTAGTAGACTGACTGGTAATATTTAGAAGAATTAGATAAGCTTTCAGGCACACTATTTCTTCTTCAGATTTGAAAGTGTGAAGCCACAGGTTTTCCAGCTAAGTGGAAAATGAGTTTACAGAGTTTAATTGGTTAGATCTTCTGCCTGCATGGCACTGGCTGAGAGCTGTGCCATACATTGGGAAAAAGCCAAAGGGGACATGAAAACAGAAGTTGAACAGTTGAGGTGAGAGCATCACACGACTCCTCAGGCACAATGAGTGCTTGTAGAAGAGTGGAATTACTTTTGTTAGGGATGTCTATGAAGTAGCTGGCTTTCTGGACTTGCCTGTGCAGCCTCTGCAATGCACACCTGCTCTTGCTGGGTCTCCTTGACATAATTTTTGGAGGTTCTGTGGTTGATCCTTCTCTCAGCCCACCCTGCTGCTGCTGGCTCTCTAAGAGAGGTCTCCAGTGGTATCCAGGATTCCTGCTTTGTAGCTGGGGTTAGGTCACAAGCACGTTCCCAAGGCACCATGACTCAGTTGGCATCATTTTGGGCAGTTTAAAATAGAAGTGAGCCAGATCCTCAGCTGGTATAAATTGGTGTTATTATATTAAATTCAGATGGGCCTAATTACGAGTGCTCAAGCAGACACTGAAGATTGCACAATCCATTGCTTTTGTGAGTGTGTGCTCACCCATAAAAGTGAGATTGCACAATGCAGCCCTCTCTGAATGCATCTCTGTCTCAGCTGCTAATTGAAAACAAACATGATAGGATTAATAATTCAGCTCCAGAATTTTTGTATTATGAATGATTGGAGTGATCTACCGCTTGCATTAAGAGATGCTACTCTATTGCAGGATTAAGTCCCAGCAGCAATGACTGGAGTTGTCTAAACAGGGAAAAGTTGGACTTGTAGAGGATTTGGATATTTTTTCCCCCCCCCGGGTGCTATGGCTTCCATGCCCTCTGCAACACAGACTGCATTTTCTAAGCCTGCATGGAGGAAGTCATTAACAAAACTCCCATTTTCTTAGGTGGAGGAGAGCTTGGGCTATTTTGCTGCGCAGGAAATGGGGCACTTCTTTGGCCACTCCTCAAGTGTATTTTCCCTTTACAAAAACCCCCTCACATTTTGCTATGGGGAAATAGGAAATTTTCAGTATTTCCTCTGATTTTGCAAGGAAGTTGATCTCTGCCCTCTTAATTAGTTGTTTAAAAGATGAAAACAAGTGCCTGGGGTGAGGGAATTCCGGGAAGTTTTTTGGAACCGAAGTACTAAGAAATGGCCCATTATGAATTTTGATTTATCCAAACCTCCTGAACACTGCCTGCAGAGGCACTTCCATGGATGCAGGTCCTGCTGTCATCTACTTGTTTTAAATGATGCTGTCAAATAGTAGGGATAGAAGGGATTCTGGGAATAGGATTACAAACCCTGTGTTCTGTGCCAGAGAGGTAACAGGGCAGGAAGGTGTGAGGTGCATGTTTGGGGGTTCAGCCTTTCCTACAGCCCTGGCAGCTGGGCTGAGCCAAGTAGCCCCACAAAACTCCAATTTCCCTTACTTTTAGATTGGCCTTGCCAGTTCTTGGCTCCTCAGGTGGTCACATCTTGTGCACATGGCTTGGTGGCATGCAAGCAGCTTGAAAGCACTAGTCAAAACTCCAAACCAACCCAATACCTGTGCATCCTCCTCCATCCAGAAGGATGCACACCTGGGCAGGGTTGTTTTGGTCATTGCCTTTTCCTTTTCTCTGTGTCTCTTTTTAATGTGTGTTATTCCACTTAAAAGGGAGTCTTTGTGTTTGTGTTATGTGAGGTCTAGTTGCACTTTTGTAAGTGACTAAACTACTAATTCTGTTCGTTGTTATTCTCTTTTTTTCAAAACCAAAACACCAGACAAATAAAAAAAAAGCTTTTGAAATTCACTCTGTGTGGTTCAGCATCGCTGTGTAAGATCCATTTTTCTTCTGCATATTTAATTTCCCTCATGTGTTTGCTGTTAAAGCCTTTGTTTTTAGTGCTTGTTAGTTCTTTCAGTTGTGGAAACCTGATTTTTATGACATGATCTGCATGTGCCTGGAGCCTCTGTGGAACATTTCACCATGGGCTTGAGACCACTTCAGGGTGTGGGTATTATTTGGTGTTGTAAATATAACTCCTCTGTTGTAAATATATAATATATTATATACATATATTATATTAAATATAATATAAATATGTTTCCCACCTGAGTTCTTGCTCTGTGATAAACTCGTATGTAGCTCTGCCATATTCCATTGTTTCCATTCTTGCCAGGAACTTAATGGCCACATGGATTAACTCAAAGGTCAAAGGACTCAAAGCCCTTGAGTGCACTTAATTTTAAATTGTTTTTATTTCAGGTTTCACCTGCACTGTCACAAGAGTGCTTGTGTCCATATGCCCAGAGTGTTGGTGGAGTTTGGGTTATTTCCACCTTTTTTCACTCAGCCAATGGTTCTTTCTAATCTTGTGGAGTTTTGATACTCTTGTCCTCCTTCAGGCGAGTGAGGGCAAAAAACAAAAACCATCTTGATAGTGCAGGTTTCCTCTGAATAGGCTCCATAGAGAGGGGGAAAGTGTTCATGGAGTTCAGCATGATCTAGAACAGAAGGGAGTTGGAATTGCTAGGGGGCAGAGGGAAATGTGATGAATGTACAGTCACATGAAAATTTGTTGGTAGTTTGTCTTAGTAGAAAACAAAGATCTGCAAGAGCTGAGCAGGAGTGGGTTCCTTAAAATGAAAACCAAATCAGGATCCCAAGTAACCCCTGGCAAAATAACGTGTCCATCAATGTATTTTTTTCTTCTCTGCTTGGAATTGAAAAGGAAGGGACTAATGGCTTTGTCCAGCACAAAGATTTCAAGTTCCCTGCACAGCATTTGCAGTTAGTGCTCTGGAAGGTTGAAAAGCTTGGAAGTGGTGTGGCTCTCCCTGCAGTGTGGTCACAGTCCTGCTGTAGTATTTCAGATGGCTGCTGGCAGCTGGGAATCACACTGCTCCCATCTCCAGTATCTGTCCTCCTTCCAAATGCTCAAATCAGGGAAAGGGGATTCTTCTTGTTACTTTTGTGTAGGGGAGGGCAAGAATTTGCCCAACTGTAGCTGTCATGATGTGCTAGCTTTGTTGTACAACCCATAACTCAAGAAGCAGCACACAAGCTATGAAATGCCTGTCAAAAAGTGCATGTGTTGTACTGAGCAGCAGTCACTAAAATTTTTGAAGCTTGTTATCATTATAGATGTAACAGTTCTTGGGGTTTATGGGCACTTTCCAAAGTGTTGTGGCAATAAAATAAATCAGATTTCCTCTTGCAGAAGCAGGGTTTTCTGTTTGTGACACTGGCTTTTGTCACACTGTGATAAGCATCAAAATGCTAAAATTGTATTGAAAGGGTTAAACCAAAAGCACAGCAGCTGCTACTTAGCGATCCAGGAAATCAGCTTGACTCTTATGGCTTCTATATAATCCATATACCATGGGAGACCTGCACAGTGCTAATGTTGGAATTGCCTGGGTGCACCTGAGCTCTCCTAGAAGCTGATCTCGGTTTGGACAAACAGATGTGGGAAGTGGGACACTAATAACATAACAAAGCTTCTTGAATAATGTAATAATTACTTGTGTTGCAATTTTTCCTTCTAGGAGACTGAGCTGCTGGATATCAGCCTTGTCAAAGATGCCAGATGCGGAAAACATGCCAGAGCTCCCAAGGTAGGAATTCTTGCTGCGTGCTTCGCTGTTACACTGATGACCTAGATAAAAAAGAATGGGAATTATATGCAAGAATTGAAAAGATGAAAACAAGTTCCCTCAGCTTAAAAGAAGTATTTTGCCTTTTCTTTGTTTAATACTGTTTCTGTTGAGAAGTGTTGGGATTGTTGAGCTGGATTCAGTGTGTAAAATCCATCTGGAAGCTCTGCTGGCAGCACGGGAGCAAAAATCCTGCTTTGTCAAGGTACACTTACACAATTTCTTGGCTTTCCTGATGGGATGGAGCTGATACTTGTTTGAGTCCATTTGATGATTTTTTTTTTTGGTGATTTTCCTCTTTCAGTGCCTCCTGTGGCCAAGAAGGAGGATTTTGGTGTTTTTTTTAAACTGCTATCAGAGAAGTTGGAATATCAGCTCCCTTTGGGTTTGCCCTGATGTACTGTGCACTCATTTACAGTCTCTACAGACAGTAGGCTGGAGATATAAGTTCTCTCTGTTTTTGTTTGGGCAGACACAGCACATCAGAGGAAAAACCCAAGCACACAGCTCCAGAAGCAAGAGAGTGCCAGGGAATCCCAGGAGTGATAGGAAAAAATTTAATCTCACCAGGGGCTGGAAAGTTTGGCCTTGCTGCTGCTTAGCCCTGGCTGAACTGACCAAAACAATGTTTCTCCTGCTCTCATCTTGGGGGAGGAATATTCCTGGGTCCAGATGACCGCTCTTCTTGCAGCCCTGGGCCCAGGCACAGCCCCCTGAGGGCAGTTAGGAATGGAAAAGGTTGTTTTTCCATGCCAGAAAGCAATTGTAGTTATCTCTGAACAGACTATTCATATTTGGTTTTCAAAGCTCTCCATGTAGTGCTGGCAGCATTTTAAAGGCTGAATTATAATTGAAATGCAATAGAAGTACTTTATGACATCCACATTAATACCAAATGAGTTCACCATGATTAATGGTTCTATGATGAATAGCAATAAAGTATTAACAATGTCTAGAACATTATTTTAAAATGCTACCCGCTTTACAGAGGACATTCATGTTCTAACAAAATGTTTTTAGCGAAAATTTATGCATAGCTATTGCCTTGGTGACTTTTATTTATTGGGTTACATAAAGGCTGGTTTTGTTAGAGCACGTTACAGATTTGACAGCAGTGGCATTAAATGAAGGGTAGGAGAAAATCCCGGCCCTCAGGGTGGTGAAATGCACCACCTGTGTGAATGAGCTTGCTTTTTGTCATTGATTTGTGTGTGGGCAGCAGCTGAACAGCACCTGGGTTGGCCATGGATGGCATCTTGTGAATGGTGTGAAATAAAAGGCTGCTTTTGGGGCCGTTCCTGCCGGTTTTGCTCTGATCTGTGGTGTGGGGCTGAGCAGAGCAGCGTTGGCTGCAGGTGAGCAGCGTCACAGAGCCCTGCGTGTGTCACTTCCACACAGCATCTAAAGCTCACCTTTAGAAAGCTTGGCTCCAAGTCAGGCAGTAGCAGCTGGGATTGCACAGAGGTTTCCAGTAAAACTGGTGGGATTTTGGCTGAAGAGAGAGCACTGGGAATGGAAGATGCTCACCAAAGCTTTTCAGGGGTTCTTTTCCACAGCTCTGCTTCCAGGTGGGAGCACCTCCTGCTTTTACTGTAAACAAGAGATTGAGGTGATTTTCTCTACATCACCTCACCACCCCTCCTTCTGCCCAGGGTTTTGTGCATTTTTTATATTAGGGGACTTCTGCCAGTTTATGCAAATTTTTTAATCTCTTTTCAGAATGCTAAGAGTAGATTTCATCCATGGGTTGTCATTACAAACTTAACTTAATGGGAATCTTTAAACCTCATTTGGTGTATTTCTGATCTACTGCTGCTTTTTGATGAAAGTAAGTGTCTTTTTTAATAAGCCTTGACTTCTCCACTAAATAAAAAAAGCGTAATTCCTTTTTATTTTTGTAGTAAGCTATGTTTCAATCTTACTAGCTTCACCCACAGTAAGCTACCAGAATGTATGATGTGTGCTCTACACAAGGCCACCAGCAAGAAATGATTTTAGAGGACTTTAGGCAGTCCTGATTTCCAAAACTCAGTCTGTTCTCATGCTGCATTCCGTGCACTGCCACGAGTATTCTTCATTTCTGAAAAAGGACTGGGAAGCACAAAGGGTTTCATCATTTCTCTTTTTTTGGTTGATACTCAGTTTTCATAGTATTTTTCCATGAGTCCAGTGCCATATATTTTGTGATTGTTCTTGCATGTTTTTTTTGCATCTTCCTGGGTTTCTCATCCAGCTGGTCTGATTGCTTTCTTCATTCCCTCAATGTTTCACCTCAAAAGTTCCCTTGAAGGCACAGAAGTGCAGCTCTCACCCCGCAGTCCTCACATTAATGTAGCACAGGCAATGAGCTGAGAACACATTTTTGGGTACTGTGATGAATCTGTGGCTGCCCCTGAGCAGTGCTGTTTCCACGAGGGCAGGAACTTGGGTTTCTAATGATGTAGAAGGGAGTTTTTAGTGGGTACCAAGGCACCTGATGAAAAGCAGTCTACTCAAATGACCCTGAGAAGCTCCAGCATCGCCTTCCTTTGCACATTGTCAGAGATGGCTCCTTCTGTCTTCAGCTGCTATTTTCAGAAATGGTAACAGAGTTTTCCATTTCTATGCAATATACATGCAAAGGCTGATTCCTTGGTAGGAAGGTAAAATCTCAGAGCACAGCAGCAGAGCTCTACATGAGAAGAAAAATGAAAGTCGTGTTCTGAAGGGAACAAGAAAAGACACATTAATTGTGTATGTTAGGAAGAAGTGCCTACATTCAAAGTAAAACGAAATTTATAAAGAAATGAATGAAATACAAAATGATTATCAGGACTTTGCTTTTTAGTTTGTATTAGAATCAGGTAGGAAGGGGAGTGAGAGGCATTTTGGGAACAGGAGAAAATCATTAGTTGTGATGAAGCAATGGTTCATTTCCCCTTTTTTGCACATTACCTGGTAATATTCCTTCAAGCTTTGGCTTGATGTGCAGACTGAGACATCTTTTCCCTTGTAAAGTTCAGTGACGAGGTCTGCAAAATAACACAAAATGTGCTTTTGTACAAGGAGGCATTAGGAATAGCTATGAATATTCACATGCCTTCTGGAAAGCATGGAAGTGCCTCTCAGAAGAGTGACTGTGCTCCTTAAAGGGAGCTGTAGCTAAAAATGTCAGGCACCAGTAAATACTGAGAAATGAATGGTCAGGTGGTGAAAATTTGGCAGCTGCAAACATGCTCACAGGACTAGGGAAGTCACACTTCTTACCATCTTGTATTTACTTTAGCCAATAACAGTTTCTATGGAAACTAAAATCTTAAGCAACTATATGTGTTTTTACTTGCAAGAAGAAATATCAGGATTAGTTGACAGGGAGAAGGAAATAACCCCATGGTAAATGCTCATACTGAAAACTTCTGATGCATTTGATCAGTCTGTTTTCCCTCAGCATCCTGTTTTCCCTCATAAATCATTCAGCAGGAAATGAATTTCTTTAAATAACATATACTGTGAAACCTGTAGGAGATGAAATTATGAATGATAGAATCACTCTCATGCCAAGATGTGTTTAGAGAGTAATCCCTAATTTTAAAAAATCTTGTGGCTCCTCTGCCCCATGTTTTCTCACTTCTACAAGCAAGCTCTACAGAGGGAAATAATTGATGTTTGAATGTCAGAAATTTGCCAAGACCCCAACTACTATTTTAGTATCAGCACTAGTTCTCTGTATTTGATGGCTTTTCTTGAAAAGCTCGAGTGAGATGATTTTGGACTTATGGCTGTTGTAATCCAAAAGCTGCTGTGGAAGGTTTGCTGGCTTCTAACACATCTGTAGAGGAAAAGCAGCATTTCCTGAACTAGGTGGGCTCAGGAAATAAAAAGAAAACTAGCAAGGAAAGTCTAAATAATTATTTCACTGAAAATCAGGCGATTTTAGGGGGAAATGAGGATGTGCAAGTCTATTTGAATTGTCAGAGCTCTCCAGACTGTGTTGTGCTGCTGTGCACTCCAGGGCACTGACTGAGAGTCAGTAGGACTGACAGCCTGTGCAGGGACATTTCTGTTGTGTTTAGTAACACCCTGATTAGACTGCCTGTGGGAAATGGCAGATTTATTGGGTTTTTTCCCTTTCTGTGCACTCAGTGTATTCCCTGGAAAAGCCAGCTATGTCCATGGATGGCACAGGACAGCAACACACCTACTGCCCTTTGCAGCACTGGCTTCTGTCGCTCTGCCCGTCCCAAATGCTGCTGTTGCTGTTATTTTTGTCTTCTGATATAAATGCACGCTGCTTTCCCTTCAACAACCTTGATGCTAAATTAGAAAATGTAAATTATGCCAAAGCAGTGTTCTATTTCTGCCAAAAAGAAATAAAAATGGAGTGTGTATGCAGCTCACCTTCTTCCCACTCACCTTGGGGATAATAGCAACAGCCACAAACATCTGCCCCAAATGTGTTTGTTCTTTTACATAACTGCCTTTTTTTTCATAGTAATGATTGAGTAGCATAAACATTTTGTCTAGGCTGAGTTTTAGTTTTATAAGGAAGGTTAAGATGAATTTCTTTGGATGGTGTTTGGCCAGTGCTCACATGGTTTTTTTAGCGGACAGAAGTGTGGGAGCTGTGGGCCCTGAGAGTGAGACGGCTTTTCCTTGGACCCTCCAATGGCCCAAATTGTGACTTTATTCACAACCTCTAATGCTTGGGGAACTGGGACCTTTTCAGCAGCATATCATTCACTGTGCAACTTAGCTCTGTCTGGGCAGCTCATCGAAATCACTGCTTACAACATTCAGGGCATGGCAGAAAGCACAGGGTTTTTTCCAAGGCTTTCACTATGAATCACTGCCAGGGAGATTTAATTTATTTTTTCCCCCTTGCTTGCTGACTGTTTCAGTTAGCTTTCTGAGCTGGTTGGTTTTATACTTTTCTTTGTCATATTTATGAAGCCTCCATCTTCTTTTTGTTTGCCAAAGTTCACAGCACAAAGGCTGTAATAAGAAATTCCGTATTTTAAGAAGCACAGAGGCATCTTACAACTGTGACTTTAAAACTTGACATTTAAATTTGAAAAGGTATGCACTGCTCAATTAAATACGTGATATTTGAGTTCATGAAAACACCAGAAATTATCGGTAAAACTGTGCTTTAAATGCTGCTGCTGCTTTGGGATAAACTTGTGTATGTGCACACTTTATTTTTTTTTCCCTTTCCCATTTTGGTGTGACCAGTGTTGGTGCCCAGTAATCCAGGACAGGGATGTCTCATTCCTGCTTTCACAACTAATGGTATTAATGGGCTGAGGGTGCAGCTGGGACAGCATGTCCAGCCACAGCTGTCACAAACCCCCACGCTCTGTCACTGCTGATGAACCTCACCTGAATCTGACAAACAGCATTTTTGCAGTGGCTGACAAAAAAATTTAAAAATTGGTGGGATGACAAAGTTATATTGGCAGCAGTTTTAATGATGTTGATACTGCCTATCAATTTCCAACGTTACCTGTTTGTTACCTTGCAGATCCACAGGTTGCCTTTTGACTTGCACCAAGATCACAAAGTCTTGGGAAAGCACAGCCCTAACGCAATACTAATACAAAAACTAATAAATAAAATGTTGCCATCCATAAAAATAAGGAATGCTTCATCTAGCCTGTCATGAATATTCAGGCTGGAAAAAAATTCATAATTTTTCACTGGAAAATGCAACGGTACTCAATAACTGAACCATGCCAGTCTTTCCTTCAGAGCTATAATCTCCATCAAGAAATATTTCATAAATATTAAAGTACATATTTTAGCAGTAGTGTGGAGAGTTCTGATGGTAGTGCAATACCCTTGAGCTTCAAATGTAGGATCAACAGGCTCAAGTGAAAATGTCACAGCAGATGCATCTTTCTGCAACTGTTTAGAACAAATGATTAAAATTTCCCTGGTTTATTGGAATCCAGCTTGGTGATTTGTCATTACCTCCCTTAGCTTGTAAACAGGCGTTTGGAGAAAGCTGTCAGGTTTTAATTAGTTGCAAAGGTTTGATATGCTTGTTATCATCTGCATATAAATAAGGGGTTTGGGCTCTCCTGATGGAACTGAGGCTTTTTGGTGTGTGTTGTCCCAAGGTGTGGCTGTGCCACTGAGATGCACCTTGTAGGGACACAGGTGTCCTGCAGAGACCTCAACCAGTATTACAGGGAAACATTTTGTTTGGAATATGAGAGCAAGACCAAAAATTCAGCTACAGGTAAGGTAGTGAATGGGAGCAAATGAAAATAGCCAGGGGCCCATGTGAGTATAAAGCAGCAGAAAACTATGGATTTCCAAGGTGGTGATATCAGTATATTCACGTTAAATCCATGTTAGTGTTTTTCCAAAGCGTCAAGCAGAAAGGAGACTTCTTTTACTTTGTCTGCTGTTGATGTGCAAGAAAGTGGGCAAGTGCATCCAAATATCTTTCTGGGTTTTTAATATAGTAGCTTATTTCTGAAATCAAATTTAAAAAACTCCCTTCCTGTTTAATTATAAATAGGATTATGCTACCAAGTAAGATTTACAAATACTTCATTTTTAAATAAGTCCTGAGCAATATTTGTGTGGTGATAACAGAAAAACCTTACAACTGTATTGAGTGTGAGTTGCCTGTCTGTGGCTTTCTCAGCTCTGTCACCTCACAGACTAATCCTAGTTAAATAAACAAAATTATCAGCTGTTGCCACTGGGGAGTTCAGATACTCTGCCCCTCCAGGGCAGTTAATGAGCCATGCACAGGGGTGTTCCTACAGAATGGATGGCACAGGGAAGCAAAATGATTCTCTGTGGGCCAGAGCTACAAGAACATTTTCTGAGGGCCAAAAGTTGGCTTAATGCATTTTCCAACCCTTTGTGATTCACAAGAACAAAGTGCAGTGAATTCCTGGTGAAAACTGCTGTGTTATGACTGGTACACAGCTATACATGATTTAGGGAGGTTTTTATCACTGTGGAGGGCATTGTGGATTGAGTCTTTCCAAAGAGAGCATTTCCACAGCTACAGACTGGAGGAGTAGAAGTTGTACAGCTGCTTCTCAGTGAAGCTGATCTGCACTAGCATTGCACAGAGACAGAATCAGGAGTAGGTTTTTGCATGTGGATCTTCTTTCCTGTGGGGTTAACTGTTTGGAAGTGTCCAATACCCTTCATAATTTGGGTTTACATGGCAAAAGTCACCTTTGGTGAGAAGGTTAACCTGCAGAGAAATCTTGTTTATGAATGTATGTATGTGTGCTTGTTGGTGAACAGAAACCATTTTAGGGGCTGGGTAAGAAAGCAGGTGAATTAAACATTTCCCAGACTTAGGCATTCTTGAGGATGAGCTTGCCTTCATACCCCTCAGGTGTAGGTTGAATTATTAACCAGCCTGAAATGTGAAGAATCTTACAGGAGTACTGACAGAAATGTGTCAGTGCTCTGGGACTGTGGTGTGTCCCAGAAAGAGCAGGTGCCAAAAGGGACGATTCCATGCTGATCTTACGCTGAGGTTCAAGTAGCTCTTGATTTAGTTGGTACCGCAGTCCTGAATTGCCAAACAACACAGAAAAAAACCTGTGTGTGTATCTGTAAAGTGCAGCAATCTGTTAAAATGCAGGTTTGCCCTTTTAAAGACAGACTCCATATGGTTAAGGTTTGTGAGCTTCTGAGTTATGCTGTTTATCTGGAGGAATTTGGATAAAGAACAATTGCCTTACATTGGAGAAGAAATCCTCTTGGCTGGAAGTTTCTTAGGGAGTTCCTGGCTCGATGTTTCACAGTATGCAATTTCTTTGTTGTCTTTTGAAATCAGAGTGAGCTCAGAGGTGGAATTTAGAATCAGGCCTAGATGGAAGCTGATATTTTCCCACCCTGTTGTGTGCTGGCTGGGGCTCATTCCCATCAAGGAAGACTGGTTTCCACATCAGACTTCCAGTGGTGGTGAATTACCATAACACCTGTTAAAAGAACATCTCTTTTCCATATTATTTCCAGGGGGAATCCTAAAACAAGTGTCAGTGTAACTTGCAAATACTAATACATCATGATCTTGTTTGAATTCATGAAAGTCATGTCTACTCCTAGTGCTAGGTCAGTGTTAAACATAGTTTACTGCAACCGGTAAATAATTGGATTTTTTTAAAAAAAAAATAGTTCAGAAGAAATGAGATCTTTCTGTTGTGTTAAAACACAGAAAAATCATTATCAACTTGGTCATTTTCATAAGAAAATACTGTGATGAAAGGTTCTGGTTGTTCAGGGGAGCAGTGCTCATGGTGGGTCTGACTTGCAGTGCCTCCCATGCTTATTTTCCCTTTTCTAATATTGATAATGCCATAACTGGAATTGCACAAAGATTATTTTCTGTTCTTGTTGCTGCTCGAAGTTAACCTCCTCCCTCTGAGATTAATGAAATACATTTAAAATAATTTATATGAGAAATTGTGTGCTGTAGTTGGGGAATGTTTAGTGTAAATGGCTTGAAAATGGTGTTTGCTAATGAAGTGGCAGAAGCAGAACAGCCATGCTTAGGTAAGGTCATGGTATAAAGGGGAAACATTAATCTTGGAAAGAACAGTTGTAATTTGCATGCTGTTAAAATGATTTAAAAAAGGACAGAACTGAATTCAGGTAAACTAAAGCATCTGTGTGAATGGTTACCCTCATGTTGAGACAAATAGAAGAAGCTAATGTGTGTGGGGATAGTTGATAGAGCTGTGGGAGCAGATCCCAGCCCAGTCTGCTGCAGAGAGCCAGACTCCCTTCAGAGGTTAAAGATCAAAGCTAACACTGGAAGGTTTTCTGTAGCACATTTTTGGTATAAAAGTCTAAATCTCCAAATGGTTATTTGGCAGTTTGAGAGGGAAGGCTGATTCAGCTATCCCAGTTAGCCCAGTTTTGCTGAGTTGTGCCTTGATAAGGACAAAGATCCCTTTCTGCCCTTGCTCCCAAAGCTGGCTCCAAGCATCTGCCCACACTGCTTCTTCCATGCCCAGAAGCCTCAAGCTACATCCCAGAAGTTTCTCCCTCCCTTCTCTGTGTTTACCCCTCAGACCACACTGATTTTGTAGGAGAGAATGTTATCTTCTCCAGAAATATTTATGTGATTGGTTAGAGCAGTGGCAAAGTGTTTCTTTACAGCTGTGGGCTGTTGCTACCAGGATAAACGAACAAGGTGTTGGACAGAGGCAGGAGGAAGGGCAGGACTGCAGCTTCTTTAGGTCTCGTGGTGTGTGCATGTTTTATAGGTCAGTGCAGGAACATCTTCAGAGCTGCTGCACGGTTTGCTTGGTTTTGGCTGAAAGGAGAAGTTCTTTTGGAGTTGCTTTCATATCATCCTGCAGAGTTTCTGTGCAGTGCCCAAGGCTCTGGGGTGCTTTGGGAGCTGAGGCTGCTGGTGCTGTAGAGTTTGAATCTGATGAAAGTGTGTTGAAGGCCACTTTGGATGGTACTCTGAGCAATCCAGTCTAGTGGAAGGATGTCCCTGCCCATGGCAGGGGGCTGGAACAAGGTGGTCTTTAAGGCTTCTTCCAACCCAAACCATTCTACTATTCTCTCATAACTTGCAGCTTCTCATAACTGATGGTGTTCATCATTGCACTGTGTTTGTCCCTGTACTGAAAAGTGGCAGCACTTCTGCATGTTTCAAAGGAGCTATTGCTGCTTTAAGTTCTTGTAGGAAACACTGAGTATGATCTAGCTTGTTATTACAAGTTTGTGGCAATATATCAGCTGTGGGAAGTGATTGTTTTTTCAAGACTGTTTTTTTTCATCATGCCTGGAATTAGGAGAGTTTCAAATAGTGGGAGGAAAAGTGAAATTATTTAACTGTTGCTTACATAATAAAAAAGGAGAATTTGAAAACTATGCTTAGGTTTCCTCATATTTTGATGATGCTTGGCTTTTCCTTTTGGTTTATATTTAAAGTGTTCTCTGAAAGCATAATCACTTGATATTGCTAATTTAAGTGTTTGCCTGTGACACTTGCAAATTATATAATTAAAGGGAGCCCTTTACTGGTGTTTTTAGGAATCAGATACCAGCTTGATTGAGAGCATTTAAATGTCCATGTGTTTGAAAGGGAGGTACTGTGTTTTCTACTTCAACTGAAAACTTCTTTGGACAAATTATGAGTGCCAAGGTAAAATTTATCAGGCTGTAAACAAACATTACACAATCTCTGTTAGCTTTCTGCCATCTGGCAAAACGATTCTCAGACAGTCTTGTGCTCTTCACAGCAGTGCTGTGCTTGGCAACATGGGAAAAGCTGCCCACAGCTGGCAGTGCTGCCAGGGGAGGAGAAGGTGTGGTGGAGGAGCCCCAAATTCTTGTCTCTGTGTGGACCAAAACAAACAGTTAGGCTCTTAGGGATGGGGATGTGAGGTCCCCTCCCTTGCTCCCAGACCAGGTGCCTGCTCCTGGCACTCTGGATCCCTCCCCGTGGCTTTAGGAAATTTCATATTTTTGAGCCGTTTGAATATTTGGAATAATCTTCAGATTATTGATTTGATGTCTTAAAGCAAACTGAAGAGCTTGTGTGACTCCACAGCAGGGAAGGCTTAACCTGAGCACCCTTAGTGCTTCAATACAGATTTGCTCAATCCTATTTAAGATTCCTGCAATAATCAGTATCCACTGGAAACTCCCTTCCTGATGGAAGAGGGAATTGCCTGAGCTGGGATTGCACATCCCATGGAAAGGAAGTGGATTCCTGCCCTGCCTGCGGAGCCTGATTCATCACGGCATTTGGCATATGCTCCAGAAGCCTTGTAGGAAGAAACCCTGCAATGACCAAGTATTTGTTTAGCACATCCAGGAAAGGTGTGATCCCAGGATAAGAGAACTGGGAGACAGTATCATTTAAAGAGAATTCTATATTAAGTAGCCCAGAATTAAGATGAGTGATGAGAATGTAGAAGTGTTGTCAGCAGCTTTCCCATGAGTAGGAATTGTTGCCTGTTAGTCATGCAGTTTATCCTGATGATAAATGCAAAACTATTTGCAAGATTATTTAGAGTATGAGAAAAAAATGTATTTTCCTTTGCTCTTTGAGCTATGTCAAATGTGATATAATGCTATTTGATCTACAGTTATTTCAATTGTAGTTGAATATAAGAGACATACTTAGAATTCTAATATGCTTATAAACCAGAGAAAAATTGAGATGTTTTTATTTGCATGAAAATAGTGTACCCCTGATGTAGATGCAGATGGATATTTTTCTTTGGGTGTGCATTGTCTATTGCCCCTGGGAGTAGAGAATTGAATTGCCTGAATACACAGTTCAGTCTGGCCAGATGAGTATGGTACAGTTACTTTACTTGCTGCAAATAAGAGAACTGGAAATAAAAAAAGGTAAATATTTGTTTTTCTCTGCTTTTCTGCACAGGATTATGCTTTAGAATCGCAAGGCCCACCTTGCAAGTGTTAATACAGGCTCTGTGGTCTCAACAGCATGGACAGAAAATAAAAAAGCTAATGACACACAGCAAAAGCCCTCCTTGGAACCCATGTGGCCAGTTTTGAAGGGAGAGAGCTGAGGAGTGGATTTCATCCTCCCTTGCACCATGGAGACAGCTGTTTACACAACCAAGCCATTTTAGAGTAGTGTTTGTCACAGGCTTAAACCCAGAGCTTATTTACATCAATTGCTGCAAATCAGAGCACTTGGGCAAAGCTAAAAATCTATTTATAGGGCACTTAGCAGTACGTCACATATTTTCCAGTTCCCTTGATGCTGGAGTGCGCCCACCCCTCAGTGAAATAAAGAAATGCTTTTCTAGCTGGACCTGTGAGCAGAGGCAGCAGAAAGACAAGGCTTTGTGTGTTGCCTCCAGTTCTTCACTCTCCCATCGGTGGATGATTGCAGTTTGGGGGGATGGATTGATTTTGTTTGGGTTTTGGGATGTAGAAGGCTTAGAAATGTCTCCTGGAAATGAAAAGGCAATCAACAGGCAAATCACCAAAGGAAAGGGGGAAAAAAAAAAAAAAGAAAGCTGTATTTCAGTTATTTATTCTTCAGATGTGCAGCAGGGTTCTTTAAAATTCCCATCACCCAGAGGGAGCTGATTGGCTTCCTTTTAATTTTGCTTCAAATCATAAAACCTTCGCTTGAAAAGCCAACTTGAGTGGGCTCTGCCCATCCAGAATCTCTCTTTTCCCAAGTTGCTCTCAATATGGATTAGTGGATATAACAAAGAAAAACGTCATCACATTGCAAAAAAAACTGGGCTGGCTGGTCATGTCCTGTGTGTGTAAGTGAGAAATAACATGCAGGCTCAGAACAAAAGCACTAATGTTTAAAACCATGGCTGGGGAACAAATACGATGGCTTATTGTGTTAGAAGAGCTTTCTTGAAATGTAGGGATGAGTGATGTGGGCAGCAGCTGGCTCTGGGTTTGAGTTCTTCTGCAAACCCTGGGCTGGGAGGGCACAGTTTAGTCTGGGCACACAGAGCAGAGCTGGGCTGCTTCATTCAGCTGGGTTGGTTTGGTTTTCAGCAGAATTTGATGTGTGTGTTCTGCTTTCTTTGTATTTCTGCACTGGGAACTTCATTAAAAGTTTTATTTTAACAAATGTAGATTAATTTTTTTTCTTAAGTGTCAGAATGGAACGAGACAAAAACAATTCTGATGAGCCTTTTTAGCAAACAGCATCACAAGGGAGACTTGGAGGGAAAATTGTGTGAATTCATATTTAGTCTAAAATTCCATATTTTAGAAGCAGTACTTGGTTATTAATTTAAATATTTTGAAAATATTTCTGTTGGTTTTCTCATTTTAAATACTTGATGTCAGTGGAAATCATCTACATTTTGCTAGACCACAGACAGATTTCTATTTAAACAAATAGATGCTTTTTAAATTTAAGAAAGCACGTAATGGGTATGGTTGAAAGGGACCACAGTGGGTCATCTGAGCCAAACACAATCTTTTCTATTTCTAACTTAAGATCTGTTTCTATTTGTTGTTTATAGCTATATTACAGATAGGAGTGCTGTTACAAAGCATGAACTGTGCTGTCTAAAATAGACTTCTTTAGAAATGCGGGAAATGGTTTTATCTATTTTTTGACGTGTCTGTCATCTGTTAAAAGTGACTTTTTCTCCTGAAGGGAAGAGCTGGATGGTGCTCACATGCCTTGTCTGGTAGGGCTGAAGAGTCAGCAGCTGACTGCAATTATATTGTCCTGGAGAGGCCACCACAGGCCAGCCAGGGGACATTAAATTGGCGTGACAGACAGCTAGGGGAGGTGAAACACGAAAATGGAGACGCAGCGAGAGGGGCAGAGCTCTGAAATCCCACTGAGATGTTGGGAGTTGGTGCCAGCCCCACAGCACTGCAAACACTGCCTTGGCCATGGATTGTCACCCTGTGCCAGGATGTGCTCCAAGCAAAGGCACTTGAGTGTGGGCACAGAGCACCAGGGAGCCCTCAGGGCTGGGAAGCGGCAGAGATGTCTTCTCCAAAAAGCATCTGGCAAAGCTTGGACAAGATGTGGGGGCAAAGAGCTCCTTGTGCAATCTTAGCAGCTGTTTGGTTTTTATTGGGAAACAGCTAAGCCAGGAAAAAATCCAATAAGCAGCAATTAGTAATGCTGGTGCAGTTTTAGTGCATCAATGTATTTATTTTTCTACTCTTTCTACATCTGTATTTACTTAACTCCTAGCTGAAATCCAAACAGTTGCTCCTTTGAAGGGGTTTGAAGTGCTGCACGGAGCACCTTCAGTTATGGAGTTCAGCTGATGCAGGATTATTTCAGAATCACAGAATCATTAAGGTTGGAAAAGAGCTCTGAGGTCATCAAGTCCAACCTGTGGCTGAACCTTCACCATGTCAACCAGAGCTGAGCTGTGTGCCACGTCCAGTCCTTCCTTGACCAGGGATGGTGGCTCCATCACCTCCCTTGGCATCCAAACCAATGTTTAACAGCCTTTTCTGTGAAGAAATTCCTTGCTGTCCAGCCTGAACCTGGTGTGGCTGTACCCAACCCAGCAAAGCATTTTCACTTAGTGACATTTCATTTTTAATGCATTTCTCCCTTTTCTTTCAAAAAGTTTCATGGAAGTTAGTATTATTTCTTGAAAATTCCACATGGAGTCACCTGAAGCAGGGGCTGAGTTCAGTGATATGCAGCCTGCACCACTGTATGTCTTTGGTCTGGATCCTGCATTAACCTGTAATCAGTTTAAATATGGTTTATAATCTATTTAGAATTTCATTCCTTTATCTAGGACATGTTTCTTTGAAGAAGAAATTGCGTTTGACAGCGCACTTCATGTTTGAGAGCTGAAATCCAATTTGCCCGATCCTAGAAAGCTGGCTCCCATGTTTCTGTTAATGAAAACTCTCACGTCATCCTGCTGTCCAAATCAGCAGGAATGACCACTAACCATCCATTACCATGGCTCAGCATGTCGCAGCCAAAGCACCAGACAGGTGGGAAGATGGATAGAAGCAAATCCCTGACCTCCTGCCAGTCTGATCTTCTGCTCTAGAGCATTACACTCTAATTCCATAAATATTTTCATGTTTTTTCTTGGTGTATTTAAAGCCCAAACTGTGTTTGCTTGTGTAGCTGTATGGCTATTTACTGACATTATTTCAGGGATGAAAGAGCTGACTGAAAGTGAAGGATGAAGATGTTATCTGCAGTACTATCAGTGTAGCCTTTTTGCTGTGCTTTATAATGAGCTGCAGGCTGGCAGGCCCAGCATAGGGAGTTTGCAAATGTGTATGTTTTGTTTAAAAGCTGAGGAGCAGAATAGTTATTATTTTGGGATCTGTGCCTAATGCAATTTTCCAGTAGAAACTAAATCAGACAGTGCCCTCAATATTTGTTTGCTTTTTATGGAGTGAAGTAGGAATAGTGAGGATATTGTAAAATGGGAGTCAAGCACTAAGCAGGAGCAGTATTTACAAAGGCATTTGTATTTGTGTTACTCAAGTATTTCTTCTCCATTACACTTTGCTAATGACCTTTCAAGTGCTCTCCAAGTTTACATTTCTTCAATTTTATGAATCCTATTTATTAAAAATAAGATCTTATTCATTCTTTTCTCCAACAACCTTTAAATTATGGAATAGAGTACTTGTAATTCTAAGTAAGTCTTTCATACTGGAATAGTAAATTGTTCTAAATTGATGATCTGCTGTACAGCTTAACCTTGGTGATCAGTGAGGAGTTTATGTAACGTCTCATCTGTTTCTCCTAAATCTGGGAGGAAAATCCTGACAGCCTTGTCACATTTGCTTTCCCTAACCTGGAATATCTCAGTCTAATTGTGCATCTCTGAATCATCCCTTATTTTTTTTTCTTGGAGAAACAGAGCTTGTTCTTAACTGTCAACACCCAGAAAAATGAAAGTGGGAGACCAAAGGTTTCTAAAGGTTATCTGAATAAACTTTTGTGCTATCTGCATGTCTGATAATTGAAGGAAGACACATCTGCTGCCACTGAATTGCTGCTCTTGGTTTGCATGACTCCTTGGCTTTCTGTTCTGAATTGTTTGACATCAAATAAAGAGGTCTTGGAAGGAGGACCTGCAGGAAGGCAGCTTCCTAAAGGCTGACATGGAAACACTGCAGTTACTGCTGCTCTGGTTCCAGCCTCCAGCTCAGAGGATCTGCGGCAGCTGGAGATAAATGATGCAGTGATTCATGTTATGGCACTGAGAAAATGAACTTAACATAAAGTTTGTGTCACTTTATCAAGAATGTAAAGTGTTTTGGTAGAGCAATTTCCTAATTAAACTGCCTGTTACTTCCTGACTGAGAAATGGTATTAATACCAGGGTGCTGGATTTTCTGCTTAAAAAAAAAAAAAAAAAGTGGGCTGAAAGAACCAGAGCTGAAATGTGCTTTTTGGGAATGAGTGAGTGAAGTGAACTGGACTGGAGTTCAGTTGCCAACAGAACAGAAAGTTCTTGAAATCATCAGCCTGAGAAGGTGCTGGATGTGGCACTGTTACATTCATTTTCCTCTCCACCTTCAGCTTATTTGGTCCTGTCTTGAACTTCCTTTCCTTGGTAGAGGTTTCTCCACAAGCGTAGAGCAAGTTTCTTCATCAAGCAGCTCAACTGGAGCGTTTGTGGGAACAACATGGTTCCTTGTCAGCCAAGACCATGTTCCTTTTTGACAGAAGATCACAGTGTATTTTTACTAAGCCACCTCAGTGGAGCTCTGATATTTAAAACAAGATGATGATTGTACCTGGAAGCAAATTACAAAAGGATATTTCAAAACCTCTTGAGTGAAACAGTGGCTAAATAAACACTGCCCTGGGCATAGAGTTAAGGGCAGTGGAGAGAGTCCTTTCTGCAGATGCTTCTCTCTCTTCCTGGGTCCATGAAGCCACTTCCCCTTTGTATCCCTGGGTGATCTCCGATGGAGGGTGCTGGTAATTAAACAGGGACTCTGTTCATGGAAGGATGTGCAAGCAGATGCTAATTGTGCAGGAATTAGCAGCACTGGAGGAGGCTGTGTGGAGAGCTTGTCATACATAAGGTTACAGTGCCTGGCAAGAATACAAATTACCTGGTGCTGGAAGCTGACAGCCAGAGCAAGTTGTGGAGGAGAAGGTGGGGTCTGGTGAACCATGTGTGGAGATTTGATTTACAGAGAGACAGGAGGGAACAGGGGTTTCTTCTGGAAGTGACAGCAGCTCTCTGCTTTTGATGAGCCATTCTGGACCATGGGAGATGCAGCTCCTCGATCCCCCTCTCACATCCAGGCTGTTAATTGCTCTCAGTGCAGTGACTTGGGGTGTTTTAAAAGCCAAAGACATATGAAACATCAGCACTTGCAACACAGCTCTGATTGAATCTTTGCATTTTGTTCTGCCACTGTGTTCTCCTTGGAGTGGAGTTCTGGAGCTTTGGAGTTTAATTGCTTTTAATTGTATCTAGAAATCAAGTTCTTAAAGTACTAATAGGTTGAATAAGAGCTTTTTTTTTTTTTTCTGTTTTTGTAATTTAATTTCAAAGCACTTGTTTTTCCTTACTGAATTTTCATGTTATTGGCTGGTGGTTTAATGAAAAGATCCTTGCTAAGATTTACAATCAAGCCAAAGTTTACAATGTAAGTTCAGACAAGCAGCTGAGCCACAAACTTTGGAGAAAATAAATGCTTACAAATCAGCTTCATTTTGTTTCTGAGCCCCTGTGCCAGCTACAAGAATTCTCATCAAAACTATTTTAACAGAACTCAGAGCATGACTAATACTTGGTGGGAAAGATTTGTGCAAACAAAAATTGCCCAAGGAGTTCAGATCTACAACAAAATATTTAACAGAATAAAATCCAAAACTTCTCATGCACCAAATAACCTTTTCCCTCAAGGAAAGAGTATTATGGCCTCAGTGTAGGAAGTGCAGCACAGCCTTTTTGAAGAACATCAGTGACCAAAATTTTCTACATATTGGAGACATCTACAGGGAATGTATTTTTTAAATCGAATTATCTTACTCATGCAAACTGCTTCTTCCAGATAAACAAAACCAGACAGGCTGTAAGCAGATTATTAAAATATTGGACAATTAAAGCAAACTCTTGGAAATACAAACAATTTTGCGTGCTCTCAGTTTAACCTAAAGGCTGCTACCACAAGTGTATGTAAACCAGGCCTTGTAAACATCTGAGCTACACAAGTTCTGATACCCAGCAGCAATTATTCAAGACTTAACCTCACATTAAAATAAAGTTTCCATCTAAACTAATTTGAGAACTGGGAGTTGAAGTCGTTCTGTACCTAGACAGGAGCATTCAGCATCATGGAAAATCGGTGCACACAAGCAGCAGAGATTCCATGAGTAAAAAGTCCTTTAATCACAGAGGTGTTGGCTGTAGTTTATGCACTGTAAGGAAGCCAGAAGGAGAGGAATTAATGATTCCTTAAGTTATCCAGTGTAAGGCTCTGTATCCAGCCCTGTGATTTCTTTTGAAGTGGAGATGGCAGATAATAACATAGAAGCAGAGTCTGCCCTAAGTGCCTTTATAGCTGTGTCCATGAGCTCGGGGAGGGAGGAAAGCTGTCCTGTGGGAATTTCTTACATAGAGATGTGTCTACAACTCTGTGGGATTTGTCCAGTTGTATTTTATAAAATCATCCTCAATTCTGTGTAGCAAGGCCATTTCTTAGGATTTATCTGTTTGTATAAAGTACAGGACTATGATATAAAACAGTGCTGATGCAGTTGGTTTTGTTGCTTGATTTTGGTTTTAATAGAGACAATTTAGGCTTTGCTCTTGCTGTTATTTTGGCTGAATGTATGTGTGCTTATGCTGTCATTCCCTCTGAAAGAATTGGTTTAATCTCAGTTTCTGGGATTTAGCTGGAACTATAACACTGCTTCTCATGGTGCTGTTATTCCCCAGCTGCTGGGGGTTGCAGGATGCATGACTCTACAAGCGGCTGAGCCTCAGGAACAGTGAAGTGAGTGTGCTCAATCCTTCATGTACCTCTCCAAAAAGGAGTTAATGCTTCCCTGTGGGCACCACAAAGGAGCTGTGGAGTTATGTTTGCCGAGAGCTCTGGGCTTGTAAAAATTCTCCTCTTGGGCCTCCCCAGCTCTCAGCCTAATAACTCACCTGGAAGCACAGCTCTTCAGAAACCCAAGGGGAGGTTCAGCTCTTGGGAGCCTGATGTACTTGTAGAGGTTTTGCTACAAAAACTTGGGTGGTAAAAATTCTGTTACAAACATAACTGTAGAAGAAGATCAGTTCTTTTACTGGCAGGAGAGTGAAATGGCTTTATTGGCAAAATAACTTAATGTGAGCCTGAAACTGCCTGCACTGAGATGTCTGCTGGTACCTTCCAGCGAGGCTCAAAGAATTGGCAGACCTTGAGTTTTGGGTAGGGAAGAGCCACCTGTGACTGCTGAGTGACAGGAACTGAGAATTAGTTCTCCCAATATACAAAATAGGAGCTTGTGATTGATTGCTGCTGTCAGTTAAACAAGGAGGAAGATTCGGCAATCCATGCTAATGGACCTGAGATACTGAAATTAAATTTAGGAGTGAAAAATGCCCTGGCTCATCCATTCAGTTGTAATTGTATACTTGAAATTCCTTCATCTGGACTAGACCTAAAATATGTACCTTGGTGATCAGATTAAATGAAATTTTAATGATCAGCTGGGGTTATACAAAATGCTAATTAAACCCAGGGAAGTCTATTTATATAATTAGCCTTGGGACAAAACAATTTAAGAACTGGAAACATTATTTGTAGAGTCCTGTCATTTCCTAAGTACAGTATTTGAGTCTGGAGACAAGAGACAAAGTGAAATTATTTTGTGTAGAACTGAGAAGGGCTGAGTGTATTTTTGATATGTTTTATATCTTCTGGGTGTCTTTAGTTTGCTCCTGACTGATGGCACCAACATGAGGTAGCCATGTACATTTGAAGCAGCACAAAAAGGAACCCCATGACTTGTTTTGAAGAAGTGTGGGGCACTGGAAAACAAAGAAAGGATTCAAATATCATTTGGATTTATATTGCTGTTCTCTTGTCAGATTACAGGCTTGAAAATGAGCTTTGTAAATCATGGGGAGAACTGCTTGTGCTTTTACTGTGCCCCTGTTTTTAATGCTGGTTGGATTTCCTTTCCTTTGAGGACTTGTCAAAAATAAATTTATATTTACTTCACCTTATTTTTTATTCTATGTTTTAGAAAACGTTTTAACTTACAAATTTGTAATGAAATAAAGAGAAGAAAATGTTGGATTCCTTGTTTATTATTGCTTTGGAGGCCTGGTGGAGGATGAACAGTTTGTATTTTTGGCTTTCAGGAGTCTAATACAGGCTCTTTGGCATTAAAAAGAAAATCCATAATAATTAAAAAATAATTAAAATTACAGTAAGACCTAATAATCTTCAGGTGTCCCAGTCAGCACTTGCAAACAGGCCACAAAGCTGGAATTTAAACCTGTAAATAGTTCTTCCATCACTGACAGATTTAAGGTCAATGTGCTGGTTTTGAGGCATTTTATCTGAGCTCCTGCAGATCATTATAAAATGTTTTATTTTAGTACTAGGAAATGTTGTGTTCTTAAATATATGTGTGAATTATACTGAGGCAGTTCTGGTCTCCGTTTTTAAGCTGAGATGATTCAAATTGGAAAATTCCATTTTAGGAACTTCAGATAAAGTTTGAAAAGCATCAGAATTACTTGTCTGGAATTCACATTTCAAAACTGAGCAGAATGTAAAGTTTAGGATTAATGTTATGAATTTAGAATGGAATATCAATGAGAACTGGTGGGTTTTCCCAGAATTTTTCATATTTAATACCTCCATTAGACATCAAGGTTAATTAAAAAATCTTTTCTTCATAAAAGAGCTCAAAAATATCTTTTAATAAGGGTATACAAGGGGGAAACATTCTCAGCTGTGTCAGTCCCACATAAAAATGACCAGTTTTTTACACAGCTGAACCATTTCCTGACTGCTGTCCCTCTGTTGGTTTTGGTTTGATGTACAGGTTTACATTCTGCACTCTGAAGTGCTAATGAAAGAGTGAGAAAGTGAATTTTGGTTTCTGTTACAGACTGACTTCAAACCCTGTGATCCATGTAAGGCCTTTCTTTGTCATTAGCTGAGGTAGGATGGAGCCGCAGCGGCGGAGGAGCTGCGTGTTCTTTTGGGAAATGATGTTGGACAGGCAAGCCTCATTTGTGGGGCTTTGTAAACACGGGCAGGACTTTATAATAGAGATGCCTGGTCTCTGGCTAGCTCACCATCAATCATTTAAAAGTAACTAAAGCTGAACCTCAGAGACAAGCAGCCACAGAATCAAAAATTCACCAGAGCTTTTCCCAGCAGGGTGAATAAATGTGCAAAAACCAGCCTCTTGTGAAGGAGTTCTGTGCTCCTACTGCTCTCCCCCACCAGGAGATACTTAACACTGCTGAACTCTTATGGAAGAAGTGTATGAAGAAATTAAGGAAGTTTAGAACCAAACAGAAAAGTAATGAAAAGGGATCTTCTGAACCAGATGTGTTTGTTTATATTGCGGCTCCTGGATGAAGATTTGTGACTTAATATAGATTCTGTTCTTAATATAGTAATTGATTATTAAATTTGCCCTTTGTGGAAAGCATTCCTGAGGGAGAAGGAAAAAAATAAATCAATCCCATGCTCATTCTCTTTGAATATCAACAAAAGCATGTTTGAGCTGTCAGGGTATCTGTGCCTGATATTAGTGACCCACTATAAATAATAATAATATATAAATATATTATATATAATAATATATAAAATATTTTAAAATACGTTTTTGTGTGGCACAGAAAGACTGAAGCATTTGCTCTGTAGGGGCTGTACTGTTTATTGTGATGCTTTGGATTTATTTTATGAAGTGTGAAGCTTGGGAAGGGTTTTATCATTTCTCCTGGTCTCCCAGGAGCTGGAAACCTCTTTTGTCACCAAGGCAAGAATAATGGTACAAGATGGATGAAAGTGGTAACAAGCAGAAGATTTTTCATGCTGTATCTTCAAAGCAATGATTGGTATTTGCTAAGAGTTACACAAAATTTCTGTAGGTTTGTTGTGCAGAAATTAAACATACATAAAAATGGAGAAAAGCCACTAATTTACCATGTAGATGAAAGTTTAGGTGCTGGTCAGCATGAAAAACTAATTGTACTAGGATGAGTTTAAACGTGTGGCTGAAATTAAAGGTGTAGGTTTTTTCTTTGTATTAGTAATAATGATTAAATGTTGAAATTTGTTGTTTAAAAAGGATGTCAGAGGGTATTCATTCTGAGAGAACTCTGGAGGCTACAAGCCCAATATTACAAATAAATGTATGTAAGTATATATTTATGTATGTGGTGTTAATGGACATGTACGGACGATACACAGCAAATTCAAAGGAATTTGGTGACGTACAGTACAAATTATTACCATTGTAATCACTGCTTTTTAAATAAAGCAGGAAATACTTGTTTTTTACTCATCTGAGTAATGGCCAAGAACTGTGACAGAGCAGAGTTTATAAAACAAGAAGAAAAACAATATCCTCTGCAGCCAGAAGAACCCAAACACGCCTTATCTTCCCTGCCGTGTTCTGGGGGAGAACAAGTGGCAGCAGCCATCAAAGTAGGCAGCGCTGGCTGCGGACAGGATGTGGGTGACATAGCGATAATTAAATCCCTTTCTCTGGCAGCCTGAGCCTGCTTTCAACTCCTCAGCACAGATAAAATGTCTTGCCTTTGCAGAAGCTCAGCCTGGTCTCTGCTGTAGAAACCCAGAACTTTGTTAGTGTGAAAGCCTTCCCAAATAAATCTCCTGAGTTCTTCTGGTTTCTTTGTCTCCCAACTGAGAATGCATCTCACTGGCACTTCTCCTGACTTGAACACCAAGGCTTCAAGGCAGCTAGCAGCAGCCACTTTTTGTCTGCAGACAACTGCCCAATGGCCTGAAGGTCCTTCACTCAAATTTACTCTTCCCTAAGTAATTCTTTTGGGAATTGGGGATACCCGTGTTTTCCCCTGCACTGCCTAAAATGTGCTAAGGTGACATTTGGTTATATGGAAATGCAGTAAACCTCACAATTTTTTGTATCTGTCATGGTTTTATTTAATTAAGTGGCACTTCTCTAATCATCAATTAATTGCCTGAAGTTTGGATGGTACTTTATTGACTCAGGGCAGCCTGGTGCTGGTTTTTTTATGTTACAAATGTAATTGAAGTTTTATTATGCAGAACTTAGTTCTCTGTAAGGGAGCATCAGGCTGTGTGCTGAGCTTTCTCCTGACATTGGTCCCAAGAGGCTTTCCCTGGACTGGCTGTCCTAAGTCTCTGCCATGTGTTGAGAATTCTCTCAGGCCCAGCTCCAGGAAAGCACTCAGGCATGTATAGAACTTGTGATTGTGGCTGCAATTGGTCATTGACATCAGTGGGAATACTGACGTAATAAAAATTATGCACATGATTAAGTGCTTGGCTGGGCAAAGGCCTGAGCTAATTCTCTTTTGTAAGCAGATTTGGACACAAATTGACACTACATTTCTGTTTTCTTTAATTTATTATAGGAATTTCGGGTGAAGGTAATTTAATCTCCCATCAAAGACTTCAGCAAGCACAAGCATTAGAACAAAACATTTTAAAGTAATTATAATAGAGCTTGTCAAAACCACTTAGCATCACATAGCGAAGATCTTACTGGGCCCATGCTCTCTTAGTTTAAGCACCTTGAAGGGGTGCTTGAAAGTAGGTGATTAAATATAAAATAGCAACAAAAGAATGCTTTTCTATTTCTGTTTATCAAATTTAGGGAATAATCTGCATGAAGAAGCAGAACTGTATTCAAGTCATCTATCAACATCACAAGTCTGTGTGTACCTTTGTGATCAAATCACCTGTCCTGGGTTAGGATCAGGTGTGAAGCACCACAGCTTCAGAGCCAGCTGAGGGTGTGCTGTGTATTCTTTATTTCTGGAACTGCTGTGCTGTGTGGAGTTTGGCATCTGAAACGCTGGTGCATGGATTTAAATGTCGGTGCCCAATTCCGAGCTGACTCTGTTTTGCCCCGTCCATATTCTGCTGGTCTCAAGGTGTTGCTGGTGGAGGGAAGGGGGAGAAGCTGGATGCCTGCAAATTTGATTCAATGCTTTGTAAAATGACCACGTTCCTGTGTCTGATTGCTCTGTGCAGGGTTATGATTGTGTCTGAGATGCTTTCATTTATTAAATGGGTATGCGCTACTGTTTATAAAAAATATCTGCATGACAGGCTCAATTTTCAAGGCATACAGGCAATAATTCTGTACTAAACAAAAGGCTGGCATGATTGTCTTGGGTAAATGCTTATTACTAGAAAATACTAAGTGAACCAGTTGGCTTTCTTTCAAAACTTAAAAGCAGTGGTGCTTTCTATTGGAGCTGAACACTAAATTATTTTTCCTCTGTTTCACTGATGGCGAGAGAAACAAGAGCTGTGTTCTGTCTTCATATCATTTCTGTGAAGCATATGGTATTATTTCAAATAGGATGCTTTCTGAAAATGGTGAACTTGAGGCTTTCTTTTATTTTTATTTCCAGTAAATGTATATTTAATTTGCCTTTATTCATATCATTTTTATTTGACATGCTTCACAGTAGTAAGTTGTCTTCATGCAATTCAGGAGGTTTTCTGGCTACAGGAGGTGGCTGGAGCTGGTGTTATGAGCACCAAGCCTGTGCCTCATTTAGCTCTTTTTTTGTTTTGGTAGTGTCATTTCATCATACTCTGAATCACAGAATTGTTTGCGTTTGAAGAGACCTTAAAGACCGCCTGGTCCAACCCCCCTCTGCCATGGGCAGGGATATCTCCCACTATCCCAGGTCACTTCAAGCCCCATCCAAGCTGGCCTTGGACACTTGCAGCAATGAGGCAGCCACAGCTTCTTTGGGAAACCTGTGCCAGGGCTTCACCACTCTCACAGGAAAGAATTTCACCACTGGTTTTGTGAGGACATTTTAGAATAAAATTTGAAAAAAATCCCTATTTCCCAGTAGTTTTGTAGACAGAAGAGTAGTGTAAAAGGAGAAGCTATTGACAATTTCTGCCCTCTAAAATACCTTATTGAGCTTTATCCCCTAGGAGGTCCATCCAGTCACTTGTAAAGTCTGCTCTGCTGCTCGAGAGTTTCTCCAGAGTGCTCTGGAACTCAGCAGTTCTGGTTCTCCGTGTTGGCACCACAAGGTGCTCACCCTCTGTAAGCAGCTTGGTGGTGGGAACTCTGCTGTCCATCCCAGGAGAAGCTGTGGAAATCCAGCCTGCGATTCCCTGCCAAATTCACAGTTGAGGTGGATTAGGTGTGTGAAAATTAGCCTCAGGCTAAGTTAATAGCAAAATTGTCTATCAATATTAAGCTGAGAAAGTTATTTGGTATTTCTGCTTGAAGAATGGATCAAATCCCTGAATAAGCTGCTCTGGTGGTTAATTGCCTGCAGAAATAAAAGGATGTGACCTTTTCCAGCTCTCAGTTCAGCTTTGCTTTACAGGCAGTAGCTCTTGTGCAGGCTTCTGTTTGGACAGCTCTTGCGTTTTCTCCCAGTTAATTCCCATCCGGGTTGCTGGAAGTAATAAATCAAGCTTTTGGAAAACCAAACAATGTTAGTCTTTTGGGGAGGAATGAATAAAGTGAGGTGGTTTTTGGCTTCACAATACAATTGCTATCTATCTCCTGCTCTGGCACATGGAAGAACGAGCAGAGAACCACATTTTTCCATGTAGCCTTGTAAGACACACTTAGCTAGAGCACATGAACTTTGGTAGTCCCAAAAGTTTTGAGAAAAAGAAAGCTGGGAGTTCTCTTTGAGACTGGCAGTACCTTTTAGTGGGAATATAACCAGCTCCAGTACCTGGGCCAGCACAACTGGTTTCCATCTCATTTCATGGAGCAAAAGCCACGTGCACATTCCCGTTAGAGCTTTTGAGTTTTTGGAAAATTTTCTGGGCTTAGTGCTGTGCATTCACTGTTGCTTTTTTGAAAAATTGCAAACAGCAAATGTGTTTTGAAAAGTATCATTTGCAAATAGTCACATTCATTCTGTGAAATCTTACTGCTTCTCTCTGCTTGCAACAATTTTGTTATTATGTCACCTCCTAAAGATTTAGTTATTATAGACAGTCAGCAGGACACAGCCTCAGTGTTACTTGGGTGATTTTGCAGATGAGATATTTCTTTTTTTAAAAGCAAAGCACTTTTCTAACTAAACTCAGCACCAAACACAGATTTTATTTGGCACTTCAGTACAGAAACAGTTGCTGTGTTTGCCGGAGGACAAGATACATCTTGGAGATGGCACTGGGTGATTGTGAATGAGAAGGACTTTTTTTTAAATTGGGGAATGTTTTTTTGCTGATGGAAATATTATACACTGCTGTCAGTGGGAGGGAAGATAGTTTGTGTGAGAGAAGGAATATCCAGTAATAACTTGAATCCCCTTGGGGTCAGCTGGAATATTTTACGGTACAGAGGTTCTGACCCTATCGGGAAAGCTTCAGGTTACACTGACTTCTGCTCATATTTCTCAGCAGTAGTACACAGAGGTCAAAATATCAGATTCTGACCTAATTATTGAAGAACAATATTACCTTTTTTCTGAGGTACCTCAGGGTCAGCTGTGTAGCTTTTAATGGGCAAATATTTCAAAGAGATGCTAAGTTATAAGCTTACCACAGCTATTAAAAAAAAAAAAAAAAAAAAAAAAAAAAAGGTTTTCACACTGTGCCTACATTGGGACTTCCAAGTGCCTCAAATTTCTCTTTAATTGGTGTAGTGGCAAAAGCCTGTGTTTCAGGGGAATGTGCTTCTGGATTGTGTGACTCCAGCTGAAGTTCAAGGAGAATTCTGGTTTCTTTCTTGTGTGCTCTCCTTTCTTGGGTTCCAGGTAACCAGCTCTTTGCCTGTCCAGAAGTGTGGTTGTGGTGTTGTACGTGTTTTAAAACTTTAAAGCTTATGAATTTAGGAACTGTGTTACCCTGGATTCAGCTTAAATAATCAAAACTGTGCTATTTAATACAAGATTACAGCAATAAATTATCATAGCTCTTTTGGAGTAAAAGCTCCCAATAATTTCTAAAACAGAGTTGAAGAGAAAATGGAATGTGCTTTTTAGGCAGGTAAAGAAAATCAAACCTGGTTTAGGTTTTCTGTGTGCTTCTTGTCATGAGGTGGAGGTGGGCACATCTCAGTTTACAAACTATCACTGTCGTGGGTCCATCCAGCCGTGCCACAAACATGGACACAGAGTCCTTTTTGGATGGAACAACAACGTTGTCAGATTCTGTACTAACAGCCTTAATGAATGTGAGTCACTTTATTCTTGGAATTTGTTTCTGAGCTGCAAATGGACCTAATTACGTGGCTAAACCAAGAGGAGCCATAAACAAAACAGGACTGTCAACCAATGCTGTTGGAAGCAACAGGGTGAGAGCCTCCCCATTGCTGGCTTGTGAAAAAAGGGCTGCCAGGAGAGTCATGGGAAGCAAAAATGGGATGGGGGAAGATCATCTTGGGTTCTGTGGGCAGGGTCAGCAAGGAGGAGCTGGGGGAACAGCTGCCATCCATGCAGGAATGGGTTTTCCCTTGCCTTCACAAGTTCTGCCAGGAGACTCCCCCAGTGATGGGATTCAGCCTTCCACATGACAGGGCTTAGCCAGGCATGTTGTCCTTGGTGGGAAAGTCTGGAAGTGGCTGAGACATTTAGAAACAAAGTGCTTTTTGTCGGTTCCTTTGCTTTACCTGAGCACAGGGGCTGCTTTTTGATTACGTCCTTGGGGATAGGTTATTCATTGAACACAGGAATTGGATGGATGTGTCCCTCCTTTCCCGTACTGCTATTTTTGAAAGGTGGCTTCAGCCTTTTCATGAGCTTTCAGGCTGGCTTCAGGTGCTCAGTGTGGGGTGTGGGAGACCTTTAAACCCATCCCCATACTTGTCTGCTAAATACAGGAGGGCAGAGGACAGGAAGGTGTGATAGAAAAAAAAGCAGGGATAGCTGAAATAGGGATCCTGTTTTATACTCCAGATTGCAAGAAAAGAGGGGATTTGTCACTTTTAGGTAGTAGAGCCCTGCAAGCAGAGAAGGCAGTGCTGCTGAAATGCCTGTATGGTCTATCTCAAACTTCCCCTCCCCAGCTCCTCCAGCAGCTCAGAGGAGGCAGGGCCAGATTGTGGCATCTTTCCACTCATTTATCTTTGCGTGGTCCCTTCCCTCATTTCCTCGGATCAACACATTGGCAGCGACCGTCACTCATCCTACTCCGAGCTGGCACTGGCAGCACTGGGATGGCAAAGGAGCTCTTGTGCTCCCTCCTTCCCACCAGCCCCTCTGCCAGGCCAGCATTCAGAGCACTACAATGGGATATTGTGCCGCCGGGATTGCGTGCAACTGTTTGGATGGGGTGGGGAAGGGGTCATTATTTTTTTTGTACAGTGGGAGCCAGCAATCTGGAACAAACTGCTTTAAAAAGCGCCCAACGTGCCTTTCATTATTGCCAAAATAAGAAATGCATTATCCAGCAAAAAGACTTCATGCTGCTTATGTTTTTACCAAGCAAAAAATGCTCAGGAAACCCTTGAAGGAATGTTAGTGTTCAACCTTTTGTGAGGGGAGGACGTACTACTAATGGTTGGTAATTATACTTTCTTTTTTTCTCCAAGGAAATTCACAAATCTGACTTCTTTTTCTTTGGGAAGGCAGCAGTCCCTTTGTGTGTGGTTAAATGGCTGGTTTGCTTCGGAACAAGCCTGCAGAAGCATTGTTTGGAACCAGAAAGAAGTGAAAGGTGGCAGTCTAATTACTGAGCTGAGGTGCCTCTAGAGACAAGTAAGGTGCCACACAGCTTTCTGAGGGGAATCAGCCCATTCAGCTCCAGCAACACTTGGGAACATTTAGTAAAAACAGAGATATTCTAGGGGCTGAGCAATCAGAAGAAGAAAATCAATATTGTGTATTAGGGACACTGTCATAATTAGCAGTGAACAGACATCAGATCCTGCTCTGTGGTGTTCCCGTGTCAGCCAGGCTTTGGCTGGGATGCCAGAAATGTCCACGTCGGGGTTTCCACCTCCCAGATTCCTCTTTAGAAGTGTCCAGAAGCGATGGTGCTATTGACCCTCATCCTCCCCTCCCACCCTTTCATCATCCCCACAGGTAATTGCTTCAGGTTTCCTCTGGTGAGCCCAAAGAGTAAGTGATGCAACAATTCCAGCACACCTTGACCTTTGGTGGTCACACAGTACAGATTTATTATTGGGGTTTTGTCTTGGTAACTGGCCTGAAGTTTTGCAGTAATTGTTGTAATACAGCAGTCTCGGAGTTGCTCTGTTTCAGATAAGTAAATTACCCATTAAATTAACTATTTTTTCCTCCTTAATTTTGGGCTATTTGTACATTTACATAGTTTTGACTAACCTTCCATTGGTGTGACTACTTGATCTCTGGCCATGGAGAGAGAAATTCTTCAAAATAAGCAAATAAAAAATAGTTGTTTGAGCTGTGTCATTTTAGGAATGCTGTAGTGCCATTTCAACTATCTTTTATGTATGTTAAAAAAAGACAAGTTTTGTAAATACCTAGAACTGTGGCATGCTAATGGTTTGGGATTTCTTTAAATATTTGGGTCTTTTTTTTTCCTTTTACCATTACAGACAGGTGTCCAAACCCCTTTAGGCTTTTAGGAGTTACATTATGCTCTACAGCAGAACTGTGTGTTGAAGCTGCCCTGTTCTCTGCACTGCCCATCACACAAGAATCCAGGAAAGGATAGAGCTCAAGGGAGATGCTTCTCCCTCATGGTCAGACATCAAAACAACATTATGATTACATCTGACACTAAGGGAAGGAAGTAGTCTTGGAACATAAAAAAAACAGAAATAGGTGATTTTATCATGTTACATAAAATAACATGTTCCTTCATGAGCTGCCAGATTTGCATTTGTCTTCTCTGCATTCAGCTCTTCTCATTAAGAGCAACTAAATGTAGCTGAGTGCTTAACTCTTGCTGGCACTTGTTCAGCTGGGCCTTTCACTTTGCCTGCACACTCCTGCATTTGTTTGTCCATACACATAACCCAGGGTGGCTCTGTTAGCACACCTCAGTTCCTGCTGCCCCAGTCACCCTTAAACATCGGCACACGCTTCCTCTGTGTCTGGGTGGGGGGACTTGTGACTCCAGGTGTCACTGGTCTTAGCTGAGGGGACACCTCAGAGTTGACTAAAGCTCAGCTTTGTATCAGCGCCTTGGTTCACTGCTCATTCCCTTGTTCCGCAGGGCGCTCCCATTGTGTCCAGCTCCACTCTTTCTGCAGGCAGCAGTCCGTGCTGCACAGGATGCTTGGCCAGCTCCTGTCGTGCCAGCAGAGGATTTGTGCAGTCTGGTGCTGCAGGAGTGTGCTTTTGGGTAGAACCTCCTCTGTTTCACATTGGCAGAGCAGGTTTGGCACACACAAATGGGATGAAACTCAATTTAGAGTTGTGCTTCAGGAGCATCCTAATGGACTCCTCCTTTTGGGTGCAGCAGATCCACTCCTCACCTCTGGCAAGCATCAGTCAGGTTTTCAGCACCAGCAGATCTGCTCCTGGCATCCTCACTGCTGTTAATGTACACAAAGCCAGGGATATCTTAAGCTTTTGCCCTCCTGATTTAAGTTATGGTATTCTGTGTTGAACTTGTGTATTAGGTGATCTTAATCTCACTGACAGAGCCTGTATCTTTTTGCTGGCAGCGTTAGCCACGCTCAACTTACATTCACTGGACTTTTCATTTAAAGCTGCTTCAGGATTTATTGTGCTTGAACTGTGTTTCGTGGGAAGGTCAAGTTGGGAGGGATTTACCAGGTCTTTGGGACCTGGATCCCCTGGTTTTACAAGTTTTGCCTTAAAATCCTATTCATGGACTTCTTAAATTCCTTTTGATTCGCAAGTTTATCAGTGAAGGGACTATAGGCTGAGCTGCTCACTTCTCCATCCCAACCCTGACTGGCACTAAGGTTTGTGGATGTGGTGTTTTGTCCAACTGGCATCTGAGCCCTTCACACCATAGGCAGAAATAAGGGGAGAGATGGAGGTGCTTCCCATAGAACTGAAGTGCCAGGGGAAGTAACCCTTGATTTTTGCTATCTTTTTTTCCTTGAAATGTTTGTCTTTAACTCCTTAAGCACTGAGTCTTCTGAAGACACATGGTATTGAAGTATTGAGCTGGAAAGCTGAGCTGGAAATGCAGGTTGTGCCATTGGTTGGCTGAGCCCTCCTGACTGCCGGAGTTTAGCCTGGGCTTCTCCTGATCAGACATTCCCGTTGGCTTGGGAGGGTTTGTGTCAGTCTGCTCAAAGCTGTGTTGATTCCTGTGGAACCTTACACTGGCCAGTCTTGGAGTACAGGGCAATCCATTTCCTTTCCCCTGTCACTTCTTTGCTGGTATGGAGGAGGAGGGGCAGATTATTTTTTTTTCATTTTGTGGGAGCATTATGATTTGGTGCCTGTTGGAGTAATGAAGATGGCATTGTCTTTTCATGGATTTATGCTGACATGGGATAATCCTCTAGGCTTTTTCTCTGTCAAACCCCTTGCCTTCAGAAGTTCTTCCCTGAGGAAGCCCAACTTCCCCCCAAGTCGTTCTGTGAGCTCACCAGCCTTGCTCGTGTCCCTGTAAAATGCCATTTTCCCATGGGTTTAAAACCGCTTTTCTTCCCTCCATTTGCCAGCATGAAATAATAGGATTGTTCCAGTGGGAAAGGAAATGTGTTTTGACACCATTGTGTCAGAGTGCCACTTTGAGGGTGATTTGTTTAACTTGTGCTAAGTTCCTGTTGGCATTTCTTTGCGGTTATTATCATTTTGTAAACATTACGGAGCGGGCTGCAAAGTGCCAACTGCTTTATGTTTTCTGTTAAATCAAACATAGAGTGCAGCCTGTTCACATGACCTAATCCCCTGTGCCTGAGTTGTTTTGCAGTTCTGGGACCAAAATCTCCAAAGAGTGAATTTGGAATACAAGGCTCTGCTCACCCCAGTGGAAGGGCAGGTCCTGACACCCGCAGCAACTCAGGTTGGCAGAGGAATGACTTCCTCTCCTTCCATGCAGATCTGTGGCTCTGAGTTGTAAAAACAATAATGATGAGGAGTTAGAGAATCCTTGGGTTTGTGTTATCCTACCCACTATGAGCTGCTGCCTTCAGGTGTTAGCTCAAAGTAAAAAAATCCCCAATTTTTACATTTTTAAAAGTAATGTACATAAGATTTTCTTCCTCATAAACACATGCAGTGTCTATAGCAGGTGGTAGGGATCCCTGAGCATTCCTTTTCCCAGCCTGAGCAGTGCTGGGCAGGTCCCTGGGTGCATTCATGGTCCCGGGCTGTCCTGCCCTGGGAGGACCTGGAGCAGCACTGCTGGGCAGGACTCTGGTCACTCCTGGAGTGCCAGGGCTCCAGCTGAGACATCTGGGAAGGTCACTGCATGTCCCTGTGCCACCAGCTGCTCAGAGGTCATGTGCCACAGCAGGACCGGCAAACAAACCGTGCCAAAGTCATCGAGCATCAAAGCATTTACAAGGTGTGTTTTCCATCGGAAAGCCAACGTTTCCTAAGGAACGACAGCAGGCAGAGCAGGTTATTTTAGTTCTGGGTTTTTAACAGCTGTCCCTCCCTCTCTTCTTGTGGTGGTCAGCCTTTCCAGCCAGATGAGCCATGCAGCCTTTTCCAGAGGCAGGGACACGCTATGCTCTTCTCTTGTCCCCTGTAACTTGTCACGCAAGGCTGGCGGCTTTGTTCTTGCACACTGAATCCAGAGCTTCTGGGAAGCTTTGGACTGAGATACATTACAAGCTGGATAAATTCATTCTGCCTCCCCCCTGCTTTATGTCATATAATGGTGACAGAAAAAGTGGCAGTAGGAAAAGGCTGCTATTGTTAAAATAATTAATCTGGCTGATAGCCTCTTCCTAAAGGGCCCTTGGGAAAGAGGACTGCCAAAAGTAGGCTGCAGGCTGGGAAAATTTGCATAGTGTGAAAGGTGGGACATTTAATAATAAATCTGTATTTGTTATCTTGGCCTTTTACAATGAAATGGAAGTACCGCCAGCGCTTTGACGTCCAGAGTAAATACCCTACAGTATTTTCTGGGCAAGGCTGAAATAGGCTTTCGTGGGGAGGTTAAAATAAAAATGAAGAGCAGGGTATTGTGAAGTGAGTTTGGAAATGCTGAAAATGATGAGTTTTTCTGGTTTGGATTTCTGGAACTCTTGAGGAGATTAGCATAAATTTGGTTACATGAAGGATAAAGCCTGTTGTTAAAAGTGGTGGCACTGAATCCAGAACAGCATAAATTTAATAATCTGCTTCTGCTGGTTTTCATCTTTTTCATAATGTTTCCTTGACAGAATTATCTGCTCTGAATTGAAGTCCAAATCCACATATTTTATGTCTGTTACTGTTTATACTGAAAGTAGCCATTTATAAAGGTACCCAGACTTCACGTAAAGGCACTTAGCAGTGGCATGCCCGTGATGTCCCAGGGATGTGACTCAGTGCTCCTGAACATTCAGTATCACGTCAGTTATCACCCATGAATGCAAGCTTCAGCTCTGGCTAAATGCTAATTAATGATTATGTTATATAATTAGAAGTTATTCTTTACCAGTAGCTGGGCTACTCAGTCTAATGGCTTTTGTATCTAACAAGTGACGTGCTCCAAGCAATGACAATTTATAGTTTCAAGAGGCAGAGGTGTTGAGCTGGGCTAACGAGGTTGACTTCTGCAAAAATGCATCAGCTCCACTCTCTTGTTTTCCTGCAAATGAAGCAACAGGAAGGTGACTGCCAGCAGCACATCTGCTGTCGGCACAGGGGAAGGTGAGATTTCAACATGCAAAAAGATACTGCTGATGTGGGACTCTCTGGGAAACATTTTTTCCACTCCTCTTGTCTTCTGAAAGTACTGAAGCGTTACATGGAATGCTGGGGAAGGTGTTTTGTTTAAATCTGAAGCTTTCCAGTGCTTGTGGTGCCCTGGAAGCTGCTCTGTTGCAGTCTCTTAACTCCATATCAAGCACAGGGATTGTGTTAGGTTACAATAACAAAGGGTCTGTGAAGAACAAGCAGAACCCAAACCATGGTTGAGGATGGCCACGCAGCAAGCAAGTCCAGGTCTTTGGGAGGTTGCCCCAGTTGTTAGTAGGGATGGGCTGATGCCCAGCCCTCAGCCAGATTGCCCAAGGCCTGGTGCCATGAGGGGAGGAGCAGGTCAAGCGTGGCACACGGAGCGCGGGGACGCGCTCCAGGCATCAGGGAGGGGGTTTTGGATACGCTCGCTAGACTCGTTCAGCCAAGATGCGCTGTCTTAAGATGCTGTCTTGTAAATGCTTTATCCCACACTTCAGAATCTCCACTCTCAGTTTCAGCAGTCACCAGCTGTCCCTGACTGCTGTAGGGAGGAACAGCGGTGCTGACTCAGCCCAGATGCTTAAGCACAGTTTATATACAGGATCTGCAGCACAGGGCTGGGAAGGGAGGTCTCTAACATAGCTTTTGGTGCAGCAGTGCCAAGCCTACAGAGTTATCAGGATTGCTGTCTGCTTTCCTGCTCATTTTGTTACTTACTGTGACTTTCCTCATCCTTTTCCTATCCCCCTGTCCCTGCAATTGCCTAACACGTTGTAATTATCTTGTCATTCTTTAGAATCAATGCCTTTCCATATATATGTCCATGGTTCCCTGGCTGGCTTCACTGGCAGATGCTTAGGGGCAAATCTTCAGCTGGTAAAAATAGAGCTCCCTGCAACCGTGATAATTTACACCAGCTGACAATTGGCCACTTGGATATCTTAAAATATCCATCTCCGAGAAGCAATTTGTTACTTAATGAAGAAAATGCTCCTAGTCATCTATTTCTCATTTCCAAACACCATGAATATGGTTGGGTGGGTTTTTTTTCTTTTTAGACTAGGCTTTGTTTTTAATAGAAGCAGCGTTGTGTAATCTGAACAATAACACATTCTCATGAAAGTGTCTTTGAAATATGTATTTTATTTCTTCTTAAAATATTTTAAGAAAAACATTCTGTATTTTGCTGTGAGATGTGTAAATGCTTCATACCTGCCAAATCTTTCTGTTTGGGAAGTAGCCCTTTCACATTTTGGCAGGATAAGTGTAGTTCTCCACTGCCCTTTTCCAAAGTCCTCTCTGAAGCCAACTTCTTTTTCTGACTCTGAGCATATTCTCCATTTGGAAATATTGGCGGGTGGGATAACTTTTCTATTGTAATATCTCTTCATAGAAATTAATGGATGAAAATACAACCTGCAACTCTATTTTGTAAGCCTATAGTGTCAAGGAGTGGACTATAGCTGGAAGATCATCTTCCTGTTAGTGTGTGTGCTGTGGTTTCTCCTTAAGTGTCCAAATAAACCCCATGCCAAACTTCAGTGCTTATGTTTTTAGAGTAAAAAGAACTGTTTTTTTCTCTCTTCTATAAAGGACAAAACATTTAGGTAGTGCTGCTGTTTCCTTTCTTAAACTTTATTCAAGGAAGCTCTAAGGAGTGGGAAAAGTTCATTTTTACTGTTTAAAATAATACAGATCCCTGAAGCTGCCCTTCCTTTCGGACCTTAAAATGCTCCAAGTTTTACACTCCACAGACTGGAGTGGGGTTCCCAGCAATGCCCTGACTCTGTGTTAATTTATTATCTATATAAATATGAAGAGATCATGTGTTTCTTTTAATACCTGGATTGCACAGTCCTATCTTTAAAACTGTAAATAGAGAGGCCTATTTCAAGTAGGAAAGCTGTAGAGTGAGATGGTGGTGAGATGGATTTGGGGAGATTTGGTACTGTCAGGATGCTGTTACTGCATTAGGTGATGTCTGGCCTCCTGCATAATGCATTAGAGCTGCCAGGCTTGTTGCTTCCTTCCAAGGCAAATTGTGATTCAGTTGCCCCAGGAAGATAAAAGACTTTCTGAAGTGGTAGAAGGTGCATTGGTTTCATTACAATTTGATTTCAGGCTTTTCTGTGAAGATTCTTGTTCAGTTTTAGGGGGATGGATGTTTTTGTTCTGTTTGGTTGGGGGGTTTCTCTCCCCCCACTCCTTTTTTCCTCTTTTCACCATGGCAGTGAGTTGCATCCCTCCAGCAAAAGCAAAAGAAAAAAAAAATAAAAAAATAACAACACAAAAACCACACAAACAAATGAAGCACCTCAATGCTGGATTTTCCATAAGGGTGATTTAAAGAATTTCTCAGCATTAGCTCAGTAGAGGCAACACTGAGAATTGTGCTGCTGAAAGAAGAAAGGAGGGGAAGTTGTGACTGCTCCTTAGTATGATCAGTGACAAGGATTGCTGTGTTATTTTTTGTCACTGCTTATTTCAGCTTGTTCAGACCTACTTGATAACTTGCAGCTCCCCCTAAGAGAGACCCAGCCAGCTACCCCAGCACTGGTGAGCTGACAGTACACACCTTCTCTTACAGCCTGCTCCTGCTCATTCACTTACTCTTCAGATGTAGCTGCATGTGGCAATCTGTTTGTTTTGAAAGCTTCCAGGGGTAATTTCTTCATTTTATATAACTGGTTCAAACAGTAGCTAATACAAATCATTCACCAATGAGCTACAGAGCCTGTGATTTACTAGAAATTATTAGAAATTTGAAACAGAAGAATCCTATTCTGAAGAATTGGAGCACGGGCAGCCTTCTTTTCTGGCTCTGGCAGCTGTACCACAGCAGGGATGTGGCCCAAAGGACTCTGAGCTCCACCACAGATTAAACATGGAGAAAAAGATAAAATTTCAAAACTAGAATGACTCTTAAGTGTTCACTTTTTTGTATGAGGTAAGGACAATGTATAAACCATTGTATGAACAGTCTCCACTCTGAAATGAGGAGAGACCCCATAGAAAAGATTGTCCTGTCCTACACTGGCCAGAATTTGCATCTGCCTGGGTTTTCTTCAACAGGTGATTTAGTTTATTTCCAGCATCCATGCAAGTGGAAAGCTATTCCTAGGCTTTCCTTTTCTGCAGGATAGACAGGTTCTGGTCAGATGATCTGCCTGCAGCAAAGGAAACAGAACAGTCCATAAGGTCTGGGTCCTGTCCCTAAGTGCAACACTAGTGAGCATCAACAGCCTGAATGTGAGCTTTGTGCTCGGGCAGGTGGGTTGGGAACAGGTTGTTACAGAGTCAGTGCCTGAGTTGGATGTGACAGTCCCATCTTGGTGTTGTTTTGCTGGGCATCATTAGCATGCTGGGCATCATTAGCATGCCAGCAGAGAGCTGGGAGGCAGCTGGGGAGCATTAATGGGCAGCACACAGCCATCCAGCAAAGCAGCAGCAGCTTCTGAATGGAAAATGACAGTGTCTAAGCCATTTTGTGTGAATTGGCCAGCAAATGAGGATGTCTGACAGAGCAGTCAGGACATGATGTCATTTTCCCAGGACAGGGTTTGCAAAGGGCGCTGCAGCTCCTGCATTCAGCATCTCTTCCTCTCCTCTGCTGAATGCTGTTTTTGGAGCAGCCTCCTAAGTAAGTTCTTTGGCAATATCATTCTAAGAGCAGAGTAAATTCCAGGCATTTAAATGAAAATTGGTTTTGTTCCATTTTATTTTTTTTTGTCTCCCATGGAGAACATATGGTTTTCTCTAACTGATGCTGAACAAATCAACATTTAGGCATTACTATACCAATAAATCTACTGCTATGTCTGTTCTTTTCTTTCAGGTGTGCATTTAGAAATTGGCTAACTAGACTTGTTAATTCATAAATTCAGTGTGTGCAGGGCCTCACAAAGGCAGAGAAATGAGTAGCTTTGCAGTTTGTTGGAAAGACCTTGTGCATTCAAATGAATTGCATCTGACATTGACAGACAGTTTTCCTCAGTGTTTTTTCTATTTGAGGGGCAGTAGAAATGATCTCATTCTTAGCCTAAAAGTTGCTGAGGACAAGTTCCCAAGAAATGCTTGAGAATGGATTCTCTAAAGATTAGCAGGAGTTGAAATACTACTAGAACAAAATTTCTTTAATGAGGTTCTTGTTTATTGGTGGTATCTCCATTTTTTAACCCTTTGATTATCAGATTAACACTTGTCCCCAGGTCAGCACCAATTATGTATAGTAGTAACTAACTACCTAACAGTGTAATCAATGCGTGGAACTCAGTTTTTAACTCAAATTCAGATGGGAACACCCCATATCAATGCTGTGTCTGTTCTTAGGGCTCTCAAATCAATGTAAAGTGATGTTATATCTAGTGCAAAACAGAAAGCTGCTCCTGAAGCTAAAATTGCATGTTTGCATCTTGTGAAGTGTTGCACACAGAGCTGTCCTGCAGGTGAGATTGTGTAACTGGGCATCTGCACTTTCTCTTGTCATTGTAAATATATAAATAAGTTGTCAATAGTAAATAAAGAACAGACACATTTAAATCCTGGGTAGCCCTGCTGCAGTAAGTGTGGAAATGCTCTCAGAGAGCAGTGACTGATTCCAGGGCTCAGTCCTTAATTTCCCATCCAAGTGAGGAGTCAGGCAAGGATGTAGGGTGAGGAATTTGCCCCACAGTTGGCAGCTGTGGCAAAGCAGAATGCAGCTCCAAACCTCTCCTTGGTCCATGTTGAGCTGATTGAGCCCAGCTCCCTGCAGCAGCAGGACTTGAAATAAAAACTGCTTGCTGCACTCTATAGGATTGTTTTAGTTGTTTTCTCTGGTTTTTGTGGGAATAATTGTCACCTACTTGTGTTCTCTGTGCCGTTCTGTGATGTTATTGGCCACTTTTCTAACATCTGTTTCACTTCCAAGCTGCAGAATTCTAGACTTGGAGTTATTTACCTTCTACATATCATGTCTCAGACTTTTCCTTCTTGTTGCAGTGGGGAGTTTTGAAATTTTAGTCTTTTAACTATTTAATTTTAATATGCATCACCATTTAACTATTTAGTCTTTTAACTATCTTAATTTTAATATGCATCATGTTTGTTGCTTGAGCATTTTGTTGACAGTGATTTCAGTTTTCCCTTTCAGAAAAGAAAACCATTCATTTGCCTTGTGAATATCAAAAATGAGACTTACTGATAACACAAAAGGGGAACTTATTGGAAGAAACACTGCAACTTTCTTTTAAAAGTCTTTCATTTGTATTTTAGTATTGCTATTACACGGTGTCAAAAATTATACTGCAACCTCCTTTCTTTTCTTGCCCACACAGAGTGTTTAATAAAAGAAAAGAAAATGTCACTGGATCTGTGAGTGTCTGTATGTGTTTGTCAGAACACCACAGCAGAGTGGCATTGTGTTGAGGACCCAGTCAGGGTGGTAATTATTCTCCCAGCAGCTTAAGGCTCTACCTGTTCTCTGCCATTTTAAGTGCCTGCTGGAGAACAAGGCACCGCAAATTGATTAAGTATTAATTGTGACAGTGAAATTTTCTGTCACGTGGTGTTCAGCTGCATTGATCTGTAACCTGCATTTGAAAAGGTGACTTTTTATGGGAAATCCATCTATAAGTGGGTGGAAGAAGACAGTTTTGCCTTTAAGAGTGCCTTGGGAACTCGCTCCATGTTAGTTCTGCACGTAGAAGTAACAGTGAGGTCAAATGAATGTTTCCTGACTAAAGGGTTTATCTTGTAGGTTAGTGGGATTTTGGTAAGTGAAGCATTGATAGCCTTCACAGGAGGATTTTATTTTGATTACAAATATGGGTCAGTGAGAGGCTTCTGCAGTAAAGAGTGTGTGAACTGCCACAGCCCATCTCCTGTGCACTCTGAGATGTCTTTTGAAGCCATTTCTCTCCTTACTGAGACACAGTTCAGTCAGTAAAGAATATTAACTGGGTTTATACTCTATTTACAAATCTCCACGGTTTCTTACCCCTGATGCTTAACATACCACAAATCCAGTCACAAACCAAAGGAGAGATTTGCTATCTCTGGTAAAACATCTCTTGGTCTTCTGCAGCCAGAAATTCTCCAGCCTGCAAGGGGTGCTCTGTGCTGCTTGTGTGTCTGCCAGGGACACACTTTGCCTTTTATTTAAAGAAATTCTGCAAGTTCCTGATAAATGCAATGACACAGACACGTGGGTTTCCTCTCTGCTGTGCCACAGCTGGGTCACAGCTTTAGGATGTCCTGTTCCCTATGGATGAGTGACCAACAACTCCTCCACTGTGGCTGCTCCTGAGCAGGCTGCAGGTGTGAAAATCCCCATCCATCCATCCCTCAGGTGCTGTAGCCAGGCTCTCTGAGGGTATTTTGGATTAATTTTTGACTTCTACTTTCCCAAAGTCGGCAAAGTGCGTATTTAAACCACAGCAATCATCGGTAATCAGTTTACTATAGATTTTAATGGATGTTAATACAGTTTTCCTTCCAAGTGGAATAAAAATTACTCTTAATTTGATCTTGCCATCAAAAAAGCTTTTCAATGTTTTGATTTTATTTGGTATATTTTTAATCACTTCCCATTTCAAAGCACATAATTTTGCATTAATATACTACTGGAGAACTTGTTCTGTTCTAAAAACATTTGTTGTTTTAATATTGAAGTGTTTCACTTGGTGCATTTCCACCACTAGAGATGAAGACATTTCTCCAATTTTGGCACATTTTATACTTTAAAATTCCTTACCTCAAGCTGTTTTTCCTGGTTTGTTTTCCCCCCCTGAGGCATTTCACATGATGAAGGGAATCTGCATTTTGTGAATTTTTAAAATGCTCTGTGAAGATTTGGTTTGGAAGCTCCGAGATGGGATAGTTCAGTGATGGGTGTATGTGTGCCTGTGTAAATGTTTTGTGCATTTCAGTCCCACAATCTCACATTTAATTGTGTCATTACGCAGGCTAAGGACACAATGTAGCCGTAAAAAGGAATTGTAGAAATTCAGTGCTTACTCTGCAGTATCTGTTTTGCAATGCTGACCCTTCAGCTTTGCAATGCCCAGTCTAAGGAACAACCCATTCTGCAGCCTCAGCTCCCTTACTCCCAGTTTTCCACTGGTTTGCTTCCATCCTTTTCCCATTTGCTTTGAACGACTAGTTCAAATTTCCCAGCTGAAGCCCTAAAGTCCTGCCCTGTTACCTGGTTTGTCATCCTCATTGCTGGAGCCTCGCATTTACAGACCTGCCTGTTCTCTCTCTCGGTTATGTGCCACTCCCTGCAAAGGTAAATGAAGATTTCTGGGGAGGTGCTGGGTTTTATTCCTTCCTCATCCTCTCCTGGATGTGCCTCCACTGCCCTAGCCTTGTTGGTGTTCTTGAAGGTTCCATCAGAGGCCCTGGCGGGAGGTGACGAGGTCTAGGGGGAATCAGAGAATATTCTCTGCACCCTTCCATGTCTTGTCTTCCTCTTTCCTCAGCTGCCCATTTCCCACTCTGCTCTCTGTTCTCTAAGTGTTGGTCTGTTCTCTGCACTGGGGAATAGGGCTGTGAATTGTGTGGTGCCAGCCAAGCTCCTGAGATAAGGGGAAGTGTTTATCCAGACAATGGCACACGGTGGCTGATGCTTATTTTGTCTTCACTTAAGGCTGGTGACTCTCTGAGTTGTTCTATTTGTCTATTTTGTGCAGCTCCTCAGCTGCCTAAAGTGATGTTAATACTCCCTTTAATAACTAAAATTCTGCTGTTCAGGATGGGATTGTCACAGGTCAGTGGTGATACTGAAGTCATCACTGGAGCTTTGTTGTAGTCTCAGGTCTTACAGATAAAATGCAGCTTCTGATTAAAGAAGAAAAATAAAAGCAAGCTATTTTTCCTTTTTCTTATCACCTCCTTTTTTGTTTACTAAAACTGGATGTCTTCACCCTGCTTTTTTTTTGCTCTACCAAAATCCTCATCAAATCAACTACATAAAAACTAAACCCTACTTTTGGCAAAACAGGATAGAGCTTTTATTAAAGGAGCTAAGAAAATGATAATATGAGCAAATAAAACTTTGGTTTGGGAACCACATTGGATACTGAAGTTGCTCCCATACTGCCTTTTCTTAACTGAACCAAATGGTTTATTAGATCAGGTTTGCTCTCCATGAATGCAGAGTGTATTTTGAATTTTGTTTGATTTTTCAAGCCTGTTTTTTTTTTTTTCTTGAGGTGGTTATAGGAGAATGGGCCCTCAAAGAACTGATTTCTGGAGGGTTTTTGGCTGCAAAGCAGAAGAAGGAGTTTTTGCCCCCCTTTAAAATAGACAGAAAATTTTTGCTGTCTCATCCCTAGGCTGGGCTGAAGTCAAGGATGTGGGCCATCTCTGTTCAGCCCCTCTTGCTCATCCACAGCATCATCTCTTTCCAGTGCTTTCTGGAGAAGCAGCTTCTTGCACAGATCTGCCCCTAACATGTCACTAAGAGTTAAGGAGGAGGCTCTGAGTAACAAGAGCAGTGTCTTTGTGTACAGCCTTTGGGTACTTCCCGATAAATATGAAATGCTTCTGATGAATTTCCTGGCTGTTTTGTTGGCCTACACAGAACAGCTTAGAAATTGCAGCATAAGCTGCAAATTAAGGACAGTATTTTAAAAAAGCTGGTTTAGAGGTGGTAGTGCATGCTATGGTAAGCCTGAATTAGCCTTACTTTCTAGACTGATATTTATGGATTATGCTTTTGTGGCTCAATCCTCAAGCTACTGAACAAATCTGGCTTTATCCACTTAGGGCAGGCTCTGCTTTAGCATGTGCAGGGTCTCCAGACGTGCAGGGCTGTCTGCTGGAGGGTGTTGGTGCCCATGTCCTCAGAGCCTCCTGCAACGCTGCCAAACTCAGCTTTTTGGAATGCCTGGTATCAGCTCAGCCACTTGATTCATTTAGGCTTCATCTTCCAAATAACCTGGGAGCCCAAAGCGTGGATTTCAGGAGAGAGCTTGCATCAGGCACCTGTCTGAATGCCTTCAGCAAGGGCTGCTTTCTACCTAGGACAGCTCCAAAGCTTCTTATGAGCTGCAGCACAAATCTTGTGGTAGTTTGTGTTCACTGCTTCTTGCTCTGCTTGTCTTGTATGAGGAGAAGATTACTCCTTTCTCACCCCCATTTATTCAGTTTCCTTTTTGTTCAGCTCTCCTTTAGTATCAGTACCCTCAGTCCACATCTTTGAGTGCACCCAGCTGGGACTCTGCAGAGATGGGTGATTGATCCATGATCCTGTCCGTGTGTCCCAGGCTGGTTCTGTCAGCTTTGCAAAGAGCACAACAATGTTCAGCTCCTGATGCCTGTAACAAACAATAATTACTGATTTCAGCCTGGTGAGGTTTCCAGGAGATGGAAGGAGCAGGAGAGGGGCTGCAAGACTCAGGAGGAAGCTGAGTGTGGGTAGGGAAGCTGTTTCTGGTGCTAATCCTTTATCTCTGGCACCTCTGGAGATGCTAAATCCCCTCACCTCCTCAGGACACTCAATAAAAGCATTCACTGGAGAATAAAATATCATAAGCTTAAGAGAAGATGGGCTGGTCAGACTCTTTATGCCCCCATTTGTCGTTGGTAAACCTGCTGTATTTAGAAGAAAAGAGAAAAGGTGACTTTGGAGCAAAACTCTGCTTTTTTTTCTTGCACTGAGCCCTTCTTGAAGGGCTCTAAATCCTCCTCGTTCTGCCAGGCGGGTATTGAGCACAGCCCCCTCCAGGCAAGCCCTGGGCCCACACAGCCACCCCCAGCAAGTGTGGCATCCTGGGACCACACAAAAAATTCCTCCCCTGCACAACCTGAGGCTTTATTTTGGCACAAGAATCCGAAAGTGGCAACCCAGGGGGAAGACAAATTCAAATTCCAGCTTCCCACACGGCAATACGGAGACTTACCACTGAGTCACCAAAGCTGCTTAAGAATATCATTATGATATTTCCTGCAAACAACATTCTTACCTGGTAGGCTGTAAAGTGTTCAGGCTTTATAAGATTCAATTCCCTGCTCAAAGTGTCCATTTACAGTTGCATTTTTTTTGCTGAATTTAAGAGACATTGTATTTCCAGTGAAGAGGTTTCCAGCCTGAAGGGGTAACTGAGGTGGAAGTTCATTTTAGGGATCAGCTTATATTCAAACTTCAGGTGCTTGAGAAGAACAAGTTAGAAAGCAAAAGGACTCTGTTTGATCAGAGGACCTTTAGTTCATGCCATCTTTGCAGGACAAACAATAGTAAAGAGAGTGGCCTGTTTGCATCTAAGATGGAGAAGTCATAGCATACATTGTGCTTCATCCTGGCATCACTGAATGCATTTCAGTTCAAAGGAAACATTTAAATGCTTAATTCCACTGTCTTAGAAGTTCTTTCTCAGGGTTTGATTCATGTAACGTATTTGTGTTGTGTTGTGCTGTGCAAGAAAAAATACAAAAAGGGAGCAGCATCAAGTGTTTGCTGTTTTCAGCAGTTTGATTGTGTTGTGCTATGAGATCTGGGGTGGTAATGACTGATAATAGCAGATCTGTACTTAGAAGCATCACTTGGATGTTTTGGGAATGAGCCTGTAGACAAATTCCCTCTGCTGCTCTGAGCTAGGGCTGTCTATAATGAAATGAAGAAAAAGGTCTAATACATTGCTGAAATACACTCAGAATTAATACCCTAACTCCTCCTGCAGGAAGCAAACACTGTGCTTAAATGTTCACAGGACTGATGCTTTAGCTCCTAGGAAAAGTTCATCAATATGTCTATTTTGAAGGTACAGATCTCTGAATATTAGAATACATAAAACAGGAATGCAGGATTCTAATATTAAACTGTGATGCAGAAAATTGTGGTTTGCAGCTTCAGACGTGTGTGTTGTCAGTTCAAATCCATGCCAGCATACAGAGAAAATTAAGAAAGAAAAGGGTGGGGCAAAAGGAAACAGCAAGGAATATTTTGACTAAATCATTAATGATCAGGATTTCAGGATTTGTGTGTCTGTGGGGTTTTTAAAACTATAATTTCTTGCTGGAAAAGTCTTTACATGTTCTCAGGGTTAGGGTTAGGGTTAGAAACCTTTAGACTTGAAAAGACCTCTGAGATCATTGAGTCCAGCTGTTCCCCCAGCACTGCTAAGGCCACCACTAAACCATGTCCCCAGTTGCCACATCAATTAAATATCCCCAAGGAGGGTGGCTGTGCCATTTCCCTGGGCAGCCTGTGGCAGTGCTTGACAAGCCTTTCTCCTGTTAATTTCTCCCTGAACTTAATTTTGACTCGCATGACTGACCTTTATCTATGAGGACAAAGACATCCAGAATTTCCATCCCACTTAGAACTGGATTCATTGAATTAGACCTAGACCTAATTGCACCATGAGTTGCAAAACACAGCTCTGTCTGTGAGATGCTTTCATATTGTGGCCTCATTATAATAAGGTGTTAATGGCACAGTGCATTGAATTGATCTTGGTAATTATATTTCTGCTGCTCCACAGGATCTTGCTGATTTTTTAGGCGATGCAAGATGAGCCAATAATGAATAAATTTAAACTGTGTTGTAATAATTACATTGCTCTTGTCTTCATGTGATATTTGTACTTTTATGTTGGGAAAATTAAAGATTTGTAGAATTTTGTTCCTATCTTTAACCCTGTGTTTTCATACCATCTTCCTCTGCAATTACATGACTCCCTCCAGATCCCTACCTTTCCCAGAAGCATCATTTCACAAAGATGGAAGAAGAATGTGTTATTAAAGCTAGAGTTCATATAGCTGAATTTATTTATAAAAAGAAATTAGATGTACATATCCTTGGGTGTCTTGATTATGGGAATCGTGCTCGGTTTGATGGAACCAGCTGCTCAGAGTGGGTTTGGTTTTGTCTGTTCCCTAGAAGGGTAAAATAAATTCTTTCCTCTTCCATGTCTTGGTAGCTGACCCACAAAGGACAACCCTGCGGAGTGTCAGGCTTTGGGTATGGAGATGATTTGTCTCAAAATTAAAGTCTAAGATTTTCAGAAGAATCTGAGGATTTTGTGTGCTGAATTCCACGGAATTATGATGGAACTTGACTTCCCAAGTCATTAATACTTAATTCTTTATCATCTATGTATTTTGTTACAAAACACAAAAGTTAGAGGTTATTTAGGTGGCAAAACAACTTTGGAAAAGTAGAAGTGTCAGTTTTATGTTGCTTGTTTAGCCATGTTGCTGACATTATCTAAGAAGTAAAATGATGATGATTTTAGCACTTCATAACTTAACTGAATCTCACTGAAATTCCATCCAAAAAGTGTGAAACGGTTTGGAGGCTTAAGGAATATTTCTGTGTTTTCTATGGGAAGCTTCATGCAAGTGATGGAGAGCATCAGTACCTGGAGTAGATTCCAGTAATTGACAAAACAGGCTCCTTCTCTAAATGGAGAGACTTTGGGCTGATCCCTTATGGTTTGACCACATCTGTAATTCTGTAAGAGCTGGCTATTGCAGCAGCTAAATCCAGGGAAAACTGTTAATATTTTACATGATGAAAATTTTAGGTTGCTCTCAAAATTTGGATCAAAAAGCTAAAATCAGTTGAACTATGAAGAAGCAAAGACAGGTCCTTTGTGCGATGAAGTTAATGATTCCCCTGTGATTTCAGGGGTTGTACTGTCATTTTTATGAGGGATTCTAGCCTGCAGTTTTTAGATAGAAAACTTGGAATTTTCCTCATATTTGGCTGCTCAAAGGGTATAATCTTGATATAATCTTAATCAGACTGTCCATCAGTAAGAATGGGAAAATGGGAGTGGGGTGATGCTAAAGCTAGGAGTTGGCTAGATTTATGATAGTAGTTATCCTGTCCTTGAGGTACTGGATGCTTGTGAATGTCAAATCTCTTAATTGTCCTCCAAATTATAAAATAATTAATTTTCTTTATGAGGTGCCTTATCTGCATAGCTATTCTTTGCTTTGTGTGACAGAGATCTTTTTCTCTTGCCTGTTTCAGGGAGAAAAATCAGTCTGCTCTTCTTTAGGGATTTAGTGTGTTAACCATGATTTTATGTTTCCTGTTAGAAACGATGCTTTTGTGCTCTCCTGTGCAAAATAAACAAGTGAACAAACCAGAAATTGCCTAGAGGCTGAGCCTTTTTATTTTTTAGAAGTGTACTTTTAAACAAATCCTGTCTGCTTGTTGAGAGATTTCTCTGGCATCCCTAAGGAACTGCTGGGATGTGTCTGCTTGTACAAGGCAGGGAAAGCACCAGGCTAGAGGAAAGTTAAGTAGCAATGGCACCTTTATTCTCATTATCTGTAGGAGTGTGGGGTCTGGATCAAACTGTCCTAAATTCTGGCTAAAATGACCAAGATGTTATTTGAAAGAAAATGAAATGCCTGGAAGTTTTTAAGCTGGCAAACAGGATGCTCTCTTTTCCCAGGAAGTTTTTTTTGCTTGTAGATCTTCCAAGAGGTTTTATTGGTTGTGGGTAGGTATTTTTTCTTCTCACTCACCAAGTATTCCTGCTCTGCACTTGCTGATTCAGCTGTGTTTTGAACTTTACACGTATCTGTTGTTCAGAACAGTTCTTCAAGATAGAACTTCTATTTAAATAAATAAATTTACAGCTGACAGACTTGAAAGACAGCAGCAGTTTTAATCTGGGTTGTGCACAGTAGGAACATAAGGATTTAACTTGACTCTCATGCACCTTTGTGTTGCTCTTCATGCTGCCTTATCTTTCTGCCTTATTAAAAACTGCCTGGTCCTTTAAACAATCTATAATTAATCCTTTCTAAAACCCTTGTGTCTCTGCAAAGTGACTCCTTTAAGATGTTTCCACGATCACTCTAATACATGGTCACAACTGCAGCCCTTAAAGAATTAAATTAGCTTTGGTTAGGCAGATTTCTCACATTGTTTATAAGAAATGCAGATTTTGCTATCAAATGTGACGGATTGGATTGGGTTTGGCAGTAATTTCTTGCACCCACATTGCTAAATTGAAGATCTGAAATAAGGAAAATGAGGTTATCTCTTGTAGGACATCTTTTAGGGGTGTGTAAGCAATGGAAAGGTTGGGTGAAGCATCTTGCTGATGGGTTTTTTGCCACTTTCAAGGTTTATTATGTGAATTTTAGATTCTTTCACCTTTTTATTTCTATTAATAGAGCTCAGTAAGTCCATACTCCAGGCTTCTTCTTCCACTCAAAGCAATTTACTTTTATTCTTAAAATTAATGCAAACGCTGTCAAGGAGCTGGGGAAGATGAATAATTTATTTTTCGAAATCTAGAGCCACTGATAGCAGAAGATATAAGAAAGTTTTACCTACAGGGTTCTGTGTGTGCTTCCTTACTAAAAATGCCATCCATTTCCAGGCAGTTTTTGTTACTGAAAATATTTCACCCATCTAACCAAGAGAGTTTGTTGTCAGCCGTGGGCAGGGGTTATGTGCTTGTAATTGGTGAGAGTTGTCAGTATGGTCAAGTGAGTTATGTGAGAATTAATTCTGCTTTTCTAATCCCTTTGTGCTGAAGTGTTGGAGCATTTGAAGCTTGTGCAAAGCAAAATGACCCAGTGTTCCTGAGGAAACAGAATTAGAAGGTCTTCAGCATGAGCTTTGTTTGCCAGATAGATGAGCAGCCCTGGAATCACTGGAGCTGGGCTGAGTTATCCTGGCTTGAAGGTCTGGCCGTCATGGTTTTGAATTTAATATGAACTGGTGAATACTTTCAGTGTGGAGCTCTCCCAAAGTCCTGGCAGTCTAGAAAGAATTCTGGGGATAATGTTATAAATACGTGTGTGGCAAGAGTAATGAAGTATTTGTGGAGAAAAATCTGAAAAGCCTGAGCTCTACGCTATGCAGTTCAGCTTTGCCTCAGTTTAAGAAAGTATTTCCAGTTATTATGAGGCTGTTGAAGAACAATTAAAGAACCAGTTGACTGAAATGGTTCAAAGGTTCAGTTTTGCATGTAATCATTAAATGAATTAAGTTCTGGTGATTGAATAATTTGAGAGCTTTAAATAATCCAGCTTCCGACAGATATATCGGTAATTGAGAGGGAATCTACACTTTTGGTGCAGAAAGAAATTAAGCTCATTTCTTATGAATTTGGGAGATCATTTGAAAGAGAAAATAAATCCTGGGAACTAGAAAGGAGCATTGATGCATTATTAAAAGGAACATATGTGGATTGTTATATATTTTAGAGCCAAATAAGCAAAGAAGTTGAGCTGAATTTGGGTCTTTCTAACATTTTATTCTTCTGGGGAGAAGGCTGGTGCTCAAAGCCATTCTCACAACACGTTTCTTATCAATTACAAGGATCTTGATACCGAGGGTTGTGGGAAAAGGAAGAAAGCAGCAAGGTGGATGTGCCTGGTCCCTGTGCCAGGAGAAGGGGTTTCAGGTCTCCCTGTGCTCACACAAAGTATCCCAGGAACTACAGGCTGGTGGTAAAACAAGTTTTCCAGGTGTTTTTCCAGCTTCATGCTGGGATTCAACATGATTTAGCCCCCTGATGCACACAGAGGTTTAGACATGGTCTTGTCTTTTTTTACGACCATTTGTGATTGCTTTGAAAAAGTGCATGTTTTTATCTGTCTGACTCTGCAAAGGAAGCTTGACTTGAAAATCTTTTAGCTGAAATCTGGAATCTTCTCTTTTTTCTTCACCCCTCACTTTCATGATTTCCCACATTTGACAATGCTGTGTATATCATCACTTTGAATATTTTACTGATAATGAGGCAATTTCTGCCTTGCTGGAAATCTGTAATCATCTAGACACGTTTTGAAAGGAATACATAGATGGCACAAAGTAAAATGTGCTCTATTAGAAATTGATATCCTTTCCAACTGCATCAATTATTTTAATAAACAGTATTATTTTCCCTGCAGACCTTGCATCCCTCATATCTATCATGGCTATAATTATATTAAATTTTCACATAATCATAGAATCACTGAGTGCTTTGGATTGGCAGGGACCTCAAAGCTCATCTTGTTCCAACCCCCTGCCATGGACAGGGACACCTCCCACCATCCCAGGTTGCTCCAAGCACCATCCAGCCTGGTTTTGAACATTCCCAGGTATGGGGCAGCCACAGCTTCTCTGGGCTACCTGTGCCAGGACCTCACCACCCTCAGAGTAATTATTTTAACCTAATCTTCAATCTAAAACTACTCCCTGACAGTTAAAGCCTTTCCTCTTTTCCTCTCCATGCCCTTGTAGAAAATTCCTCTCCAGCTCTCTTGGAGCCCCTTTGGGCACTGGAAGAGGCTCTAAGGTCTCCTCGGAGCCTCCTCTTCTCCAGGCTGCACAACCCCAATTCCCTGTCTAGAAAAGGTGCTGCAGCCTTCACATCAACTTTGTGGCCTCCTCTGGTTTCAGATATTTCATTCAACCCACTTAAAACTCTTCCAGGGTTTCCATCACACGGTGCTATTTCCTCCTGTCCAAAGGGCATCATCACCTGCTACTCCTCTGTGTGGATTGTTTCCTGCAGTATTGTGATTTCCCTCAGTCCTGCCCCTGTGGCACAGACCTGTCACTTGCTTGGCAGAGCGTGGGGCAGAAATTAGGAGGAGTTTTCAGGTGATAAATAAGAGATGCTGCTCATTCTTAGTTAAACCTCTCTGCAATAGGCACAGGGACAAGAGCAACTGAGCCACTTGAAAGCAGTGGGCAGCCTTTCACACTGACAGCGATTTCCATAAAATTGTTCATGGATTCCTAACATTTTCAGAGGAGCAGAATCCCCTTTGGAAAATGCTCACCCAAAGCTGGGTTGGCGTGCGCTGCTCTCAAGCCCCCATTTGCAGACGTTTTGGAGACTGCTGTTAGTGTTGGCTGAGTCACACAAACACCAGGAAGAAAGAAAACAAATCTTCCAGACTGGCTCTTTTATTTTGTCATTCACAGTTCTGGAGAAGGGAAATACCGTCTAGTGCTCTTTTTGTTTCAAACAGAACATTCTTTTTTTGTCTAAAATAGTTGGATTTTTTTTCCTATCACTGAGTCATAGAAAATATAGAGAAAAATTACCTAAAATGATATAAATACTGATGGGTTTTTGCTGTTTTCATAGTCCAACTCTAAATTTTGAAATATTGTTTTCTTCATCTGGGTAAAGGTCTTATAATTTCTTGAAATTTTACAAGCACTGGAAGTTTTTCCTATTTCTTGTTTATTTCTGGAATTTGCTTTATAGCAGACCCATAGTGCAGGTGGTGAAGGGACTAGAAATTGTTTCCATTTGAATATGGTCAGCTCTTTTTAAAACAAGTCCAGCTTAGTCCATGGCTTACTCTTAAGAGCTTTATCAACATGGACCTGTCACTTGAAGTCCATTTTAGTCAACTGATATGAGGCAAATGGAAGAATTTCACTGACTTTAACAATAAAACTCTTCATTTCTCTTTTTTTTTTTCTTATTCCAGTGCAGTCAGAGTTTGGAGCACGAGGCAAAGTTCTCCTGTGAAATTATTTAATGTTTATTCTACCTGATTAACTCTTGATGTCTTGGATTCACAAGCACTTTTTGGAGAGTAGCACGTTAGTCCTCAGGAATAAAGAAAATGACATCATTGACATTAGTAGGCACATAAAGAAAATTAATGAAGTTTGTTCATTTGATTAGTCAGAGAATTAATTTGATAGACTAGTCTTTTCAAAGTGCTTCTTAGTAGAATGTTTTCGTTCCCACTTTTGATATCTTGTTTGCAAACTAAAAAGACAAATCTGGAAATGCAAAGAATGATTTTCATATTAAATTATACTCTTTAGAAAACAAAAATAAAACCTAAATAATTACTTTGCTTGGTGATTTGTTAATGAGCTTGTAATCTATACACTACAAGGAATATTAATGAAATGTCATGTTAAAGCTCCATAGCTCTTTTTTCCCAAAACCCAGCAAATAATTTTCTTTTCTCTGGGTTTTAACAGTGGCAATAATAAGGGATTTGTCTGGAAACCCTCACAACTTAATTTGAGTAATGACAACATTGTTGAGAACTCTGAACTTCCACAGTCTCCACAATAAAAACACAATGCAAACTGAAACAGAACGGTAGTACTTTTATGAGTAAAAGTGGTAAGAAAATAAACCTGATTCGCCAGGTGACAAAGGATTTACAGCCAGCAGAGAAATGTGCATTTTATTTCCAATCTCCTTAAAAGCTTAATGAGCGAACCCACCATGGATGGGGCAGGGTTTGGCTCCAGGGGGGTTTTAGCAGTTCTCAGTGGGGAGGAACTGCTGCTTTGAGGGACTCACAGCCCCTTAATTAAAGTGTCATATCCTGACCTGCTTATTCCCTTGGCACTGCCATCCCTTTCCAGCTGGGTAATAAAGGGAAAGGGGGAATTGTTGCCCTCTCCATCCTGCTGGTGATGGAGAACAGGCAGATCTGTGGGCTGGGGAGCTGCTTATCCCCCTGCCTGGTGAAATCCCTCCACATGCTGCTGTTTGGAACAGAGGTTTCCCTGTATTTTTGAGCTAAATGCCAAATTCTCCTTGGTGCTTTGTGGGTGTTCAAATCTTCCTGCTGCCTGTTTTCCCAGTTCCTGATAGTGGAATAGAATGAGTTCTGAGTTTATTGCCTGTCAGCAAAACCTCTGTTTTTACTTGGAGTTCTGTTGTTCTACCTGGGTAAACACAACACAAGTATCTTACAAGATTTAAAGCTTGCTTTATGTCTATCTTGAAAAAAAAAATATTCCAAAAACCCAATTATTGTTGAAATAGTTGAGGCAGCCTTATAAAAAATGTCCTAACTGGAGACTGGGGCTTGAGGCTCGGGAACTCTTGTTTTTGCCATCTCCAGTGGAAGGGGCTTTAGGAGCTCTGTGTTTCCAGAACCCCTAGGTATTCACACATTGGCATTAGATACGTGATGCATCCTGAAAGGATTTTGCTTTTATAGGCTTTTAAAGCTGATTTTCAAAGATCTGTTTGGAAAGAAGATTGGCAACACCAAAACCTTGTCAGAAATTCTCATCAGGAAAAAGCCTTCCAATGTGAATAGATAACACTTTTGACAGAAGCAATGTTCCTTAACGTGTGAGGAACAAATCTTTGCTGCTCTTGAAGTGATGCACAGAGAAAGCAGGAAATACGAGGGGCAGGCAAGAGGAGAGAGGAAGGAAAGAAATGAAAATAAAAGCTATTTTAGGCATAGCAAGGCCAAAGTTGTGAGCTGGGGCAGAGGTTCAGGGGCTCAGAGTAAAACTATTTATTACCAAGTTGCATTGGCAGAGAGGCACTGAGAAGGTTTTGCTGAGAACATTTTGAGTAAGGGAAGGAGGAGGAAAGAGAAAGAGCTGCAGGGATGTTTGGCAGCGGGGCAAGAGCTTGCCATTGTTTTTGCCAGCTGACCTGATGGGATTTTGGAAAGGATGTTGGAGGAGAGGCAAAAGGCTTTGAGCAGGCCTGTGAGAGTAACTGTGAAAAGGACTTGGCTGCTGAAGCCAAATTCAGGGCAGGGGCTGCAGGAAGGGAATTTCTCCACGTGCTGCTGGAGAGAAACAGCATCTCAAACCAAGAGCACAAGAACTGGCTGCTATTAACGGGGGGAGGAAGGAGTGCTGAGTTCACCTTGCAGGGTTTGTTGGCAGAAAACTTCCCATACTGAGATGGCCTAGGCACTGTCAGGTGACTTCCCACTGTGACTTTTCCCTTTGCTTTCTGGAATCCTTGCTCTTCCCACTGTGGAGTCTGTCCTGCCCCAGAGTTAGAGCCTTCTTTGCAATACAGGGACATTCAGAGCACACCACCTATGGAAATGGTACCTGTGGAAGGCCTGTTTTTCCTACTGATTACGATGTTTTTATACCATCACACATTTTGTGTCTGATCACAGTGTAATCACCAAGACCATTCCCAGTAGGGCTTTATTTACAAGTATATTTAAAAATGTCTGAATTAACTTAAATATGAAAAACTATGAACATCACTCTGTACCAGACACTTCTGGAATGAGCCCTAAAATATGTTTTTATCCCCAGAGTTGAAAAGGTATGTTCTGCAAGGCATTTAGGGCCCTCAATTCAATCGCATTTAATTGCAGTTGACATTATTATTGCATGACTAAGTATCAGCATCTTAAATATTGTCCAGTGACCTTGAAGTTTCCCCAGCTTGGCACATATGGTGCTATTAAATCCATAGGGAAGAGAGTGCCTTATTTTCTGTTCCCACAGCCAGCAGGTTTCCAGGCTGCACGTAGCCAGGATTTGTGTCTTGTGGGACATGAAGAGCCAGTGTGCTCCCCCTTCTTGGAGAATTCAGCCAAAAGTCCCTGACTAACTTACTTTGTCCTTGTTCCCCATAAACCTCTGGCCATTGTGAAGGAGTCACCACTTCTCTCACCACCTCTGCACCTATTCTAGCACCTCATTATATGAAGGAAAAACCAGGAGAACTGGATATTGTCACTTCAGGTGTGTGGGACTGGGAGAGAGAGGTGGCGAAGGTGGATGTGTTCTGCTTTTAAATGACTGTGGATCAGTTCAGGGACACACATGGCACAAGGAGAGTGCTCTCATTAGCACAGCTTTGGAGATACCTTCAGCATCCTGCAGCTCTGCAGAGCATTTCACTGAGGCTGTGCACAGCAGAGCTCGTCTTCTGGTTCCCACCAGCTATCAGGGGTTGTAGTGAGGAGGAGAGAAATTCAATTCAGCCTTGCCCAGACCTCACCACTCTCTTCTGGCATCCATTCCCTTTCCAGCCTTCACAAGGTGACAGCCAAGCAACATGAAAAGCAAAGGGATGTATTTCATAGAAATTTTCTGTAGAATAAAGTTCTGCAAGGCTTGCTTTATATTTTTCGTTGGGAAATCCAGATTTCTTTCCTTCTTAAAGCTCTCTGTACTAATAGTATTTATTTGTTCTTTCAGCAGCCTTGCATCCTGCAGCTTCAATATTGCCACTTTGTGGCACTTACTTGGTGGTTTGTACCCTTCTAGCTGCTGGCAACCATCAAGCTTTCAATATATAATAACTGAGCAAGGTGGTTTTCTGAAAGAAAATAAGCAGATGTCAAGGTTACAGTTGCTCTTGGGACGACAAGTCCCTGGTAATAAGCACTCGTTTCAAAAGACACACTCAGTAGTTCTGCAGGAAATTTTAGCATTCAGGCTTCTGTCGTGAGTCACAAAAGCTTTTGTTTTACCCGAGACAGGAGAGCTCAAAACCATGTTATTTCCTGGGCATGGCACAAGTGGGCTGGGGATTATTCAGGGGTTTCAAGCTTGGGGCAGCTGTGGGGGCTGAGGACTCCATGAGGTTGTCATTTCCAACTCCCACCATCTCCACAGTCTTCATTTGCTGCAGCATGTTTTCTTTGCAACAAATTCTTCACTCATGTAAACTAGGGAGATTTTTGTAGGTGGAATTGTTTTGTGCAGGTTTTTATATTTTTGCTGGTTTTAGTCCCTTCAGAAGTGTCCAGGCTGGGGTTTGGGGATGATACCTGGCAGGAAAGCTTTCACCTCCTCTGGATATCAGAATCAGGTCAGAGACCCTCAGGACTTACCTTGGAAGAGCCTCCTTGCTGTTTCTCTGTTCCTTCCCACATGTTCACCCATGAGCTGCCTCCTCTCTGTGTCTCTTTCCCATTGCCAGCCTGTAAATCTCGTCATGCTGTGTGTGTCTCAAATCCCACACAGCCAGAGCTGCCAGCTCTGCATCCCTGCACCGCCAACAGCACCATCCCATCCTTCCTGCAGCTGCCAGAGCGGGATCCTTCCCTTGCAAGCAGAGAAATCTCCTCTTAGTTACAGCCCAGTGCAGCCTTCCCCGCTCCAAACACACCAGTGCTTAAATACATACTTTGTTTGGGGTTTTGTGAGGTTGTTTTTTTATCAGCATCCATTGTTTGGCTTCTTAGGAAATATTTACAAAACATTTTTATGTGCTTTGAAAACAAGTATTGAACAAATCACAGTTTATTTGGGGGTTTTAAATATTAAATGCAGAAAATTCAGTAAAAACTCTATGAAAGGGTGGGGGTAAAAAAAGATAAGACCTTTTCATTAAATAACTTTCTGGATAAAGCATTTCAGCAAGGGGGTTTTGTGGATTTTTTTCCCAGATTCAGATATGGAACTATGACAGGACAGGCTTTCAGAAACCTCAGCTGGCTGTCATAGGAAAGCTAATTTCAGGAAAGTAGACAATTAGGTATAAACAGGTAAAGTACACAGTGTTTTCTAACATATTTGGCAGTCAAGTGGAGTAGCTTTAATTTTTTTTTCAATATAATTACTTCATAGGTGAGTGTCATCTTTAACTTCACTGCTACATTCTCACCTGTCCTGTAACAGTGTAAATCCTGGGAAAACATGGATGTAATCAGTGTGGTGAGAAGTTGCTGCATTCCTGTGAGAATATTAAAATTTATCTCAGCTTCTTTCCCTTCTTGTTCCTCAGAATAACCCTTAGTGAAACATTTAATCAAGATCCTCACTCCCATATCCCTAAAAGAAACTTTTCATGAGGATGCCACATTTCTCTGTGAACTTTCCCTATCACTCCAGACCACATTCCCAGTTCCTAGGGACAGGTTTGAGCCTGGAGGATGGAAAAGCAAACAGGAGGCACAGTCTGTTCCGAAGAGATCATTCACTGCAGGTCTGTCATGAACTGTGATGGTTTAGGGAAACATTTCAAGGCAATAACTCTCAAAAACTGGCCATCCATTTCTTGGCAGCAATTTGCTGTAGGTGAACTTTAAAAAACTGGGTTAGAATTGCCTTTTAAAAGGTAATCAAATACCAGAATTGTTGTTCTGTGGGGAGTTTGTCAGATCTGATTCTTTTTCCTTCTTGGCTGGAGGAAAAATAAAGAATACATATTAAATTTTCATATAGAGAGGTGAACTGCTTTTTCTTTGCAGTCTCAGTTTATTAGAGAGATTTTTTTCACCACTGTCTGTTCTGAGCTTGGAGTTTTGGTCTGCTAAAATGAATCAAAGTGTTTGAACATAATTTGCTATGAAATTATACCTTGGTAAAAAAAAAAATAATCTTCCTGGAGCCACAGTTTCAGTTATGTTAGAGGTTACCAGCACGCTCTTAGATAATATCATGAAATGATTCATTCTGAGTTTCTTCTGCTATTAAGTAAAATAAAACCTTCTGGTAAAACCCTGTTTTCCATCCAGATGGATTTACATTCTTGGGGTTTTTTCTGAAGTCCAGTGGACAAAATAGATACTTTTTGAGTTAACTGCTCTGAGAATAGGGACTCTGAGTCAAGATGTTGAGACTTAATAAAGTGCAGATTTCTTTGACTATGGGTGTTGATGACGAGAAAAAGCTGGATCCAGCACTTCCCTTTCCCTATTTTTGTTTCTCTGATTCAAACTTCAAAATAAAATTGATGAGGGAGAGAGCAGGTGAGTCAGTGTCCTGGAACACAGCTTTGTAGCTGGAATTAACATCTGCTGGTTTCTTTGTCCACGGTGCCATTTATCTGAGACCCCGTCATCCACAGAGCCATTAACGTGCGGGGAGCTGGGAAGAACTAATTACTTTGGCACTGCTAGGACTGGGAAGGGGAGTTCTACAGAAAACCTCCAGGATGCAAAACCAGGAGTAATTGCCCATTTTCCAGCTGGATTCACAAAATGCAGGTGTTGCATGAGCTCTTTCAGAGAGCTGAGAAGGTGCCACCATCTGCTTTGTTTCCTGTGAACCTGCTCACACTGCTTTCCTTTCCGTGGTCTGCTGTGTGCTGCATATCCCACACATCCCTCTAAATATTGGTGTATTTTGCTGGTTTGACAGTGTGAGGTCAGGCAGGGTGGGTGCTTGCCATGAGTTATAATTTCAATTATCTTGCCAAAACTTTTCATTGCACTTGCATAGTTTGTGACATTGGGTAGTGATGTTTTCACTTCCAAACCATACTTTAGATTTCCCTGCTTCTAAGCAACGAATAAATGTGTTAAATCATCTCTGCCCCATCTGGAAACTAAACTTAATGCTCATCTACGTCAAAACCATGAGGCACCATCACCTCTCCTTGTGCAGTTTGTTTTGGAATTGGCAAAGCCACAATTTGAGATAAAGTTCCATTTAAAGTATTAGAGCTTTTCAGCTGTAATTTTGACGTGAGCCAGTCCTGCTGACCTCCTTCTGGTGGAGGTAGGGTGTAAAGGATGTAAATGTTGTTGCCATTTGTGTTGCCTAATTGCTGTATGGGGTGGAAAATCGACATGATTCAGGTTTGCAAAGCTGTCAGTTGTGCTTAAACACAGAAATCTGTGAATGTTTATCCAGGAAATAAAATATTGCAGTATAGCTGTATCCAGCCTCATCTGGGCTATCCTGGGACAAAAATTTCCCTTGAATTTTCACTGCTCATAGCAGAGGGGCATGTGATACATTACCACTGTCAGGAAGCCAGAAATACAAAAGAATTTGATTTTAAAACTTACTGGGGTATGTCTTCAAGTTTGAAATAATGTTATTGATTCGTTTATGCACTGAGACTACAGACTTAAATTTATCAGCATTATCATGTGAAGCAGAAGAGTAATCCTACTTCCCATTCCAGATGGGGACATTGAGAGCATGAAACTATATTTCCTAAATTTCCAAGGTTCTACAGACATTGATTTTTTTGGGCTTTCAGCTTTCAAATTTTTTAATGGGACCACAGGGTTTCAAACAACAGATTCATAGTCTTTTAGGTGATGTGTAGAGAGACTGCAGCTGAAAAGTTCCTTTGGGAAGAATTATACAACTCTGTTTAAGCCAGGCTTTCACTCTTGGGGGTTTAAAATGAGCCGAGAAGCTGAGGAGGAATTCTGTGTGTGGAGAGTACGGGGGAGCACAGTCAGTGGGAACACAAAATGCAAGTACTTTGTGCCATTTGGAAAAGTCCCTTGGCAAGCTGGGATCTGCCCACCTCCCATTGCTCTGCAGTGAAAAATAACCCTTCTGCTTCTCTTGGTTATGATCTCACCTATCACCAATTGAATTTTTCTTATGCTTTGAGTAATCTGTGACAGCGTTCTTACGTCAGTTTGGGTTTATGGGGTTTTTTTAATTCCATGTGAGGTAAATTCTTGGATGTAAGTGAGCTAAATGCAGAGATTTTGTTTAGTCAGTTCAGCCACTTGCTTAAAGGCACTTCTGTGAATGATACTTAATGGGATTGATTTCCTAAAGGACTTCAATTGGAAGGGCAGAAGTCAAGTTTTTCTGACTGATCTGTATTTAATGGAGAGATTTGGGTCAGTCATCTTCTTCTTGCTGCCTGAACTCTGATGACATTTCATCAGGTGAGATTTGAGACAGAAAATGCCATCAATCTCTCCTCAGAAATATCAAAAAGATAGTTAATGAGAAAAGATCAGCCAGTTATAGCGGGGGGCCACTCCCCCCGGCCTCATTCGTTTGCTTCACAGGCAGATTTATCCCCAGGCAGCAAAAAAAAATCACTGCAAAAGCATGTAAAAAGGGCTGGTCTCTTGCTGTGTGGTCAGAAGAGGTTTGAGAAGCCCTGGAAGAAGTCAAGCCAGGTTTGTTGTGTCGTAAGAAATGCTTTGCCCCTGGGTCAGGGTGTTGGGCACAAAGGGAGTTTGGTGGTTCTTACAGTGGCACAGCTGCCTGCAGTGAAGCTGCCACCCCAACCTTGTGATTCCATGCCTCTCCCCAATTCCCAGCTCTTGTTTCTTCCAAAAGAAGTGACAGCGCCATAATGTAACTTTAAGTAACTTCAAAGAGTGTTTTCAAGACTTTTTAATAACACAGGAGAACTTATTTAATGCTCCAGTTACAGAGGAGTTACTATAATAAGAACTCTTCAGAAGTGATTGTGCTCTGTGAAGTATCATCCCTCTTAAATCAGTGGTGTTATGGAAAAGGCTTGTTCATACACCCAGTGCATTATTGAAAATTGCTTTTATAATTCAGGTTCCAAGTAAATCTGCCAGGATGGAAGAAAATGATCATTAATTTCCTGATCATAAACACCAGAAAGCAGTGCAATTCAGCTTACCTGGCTAGTTCTGTAGAGATCCATGGAATTACTTTAATATGTAAACAAAATAGGGTTTGATATCAAATCTTCAGTAATGTCCTAGAAATTATGAGCTTGGCCAATGCTGTCATGTGGTTTATAATGTGTCAATGTTCTTGGCAGATTAACATACAAAACCAGTTCACACTGGTTTTTATTTCCCAGAGTTTAGAAACCAGAGCTACTGTGGTACAGCTGAATGTGGGCAGCTTTTCACGATCTCACATCAAGGTGATGATCCTGGATCTCAGAGCATTGTAAAAGTTGTTGCTTTTGGTTTAGATCAGAGTCCACTTGGACCTGCTCTTTGCTGCCTTGCTCTGCACACAAGCACACACAGCTTGCTGCAGTTCCTTTCTCCCACCTTGCCATGTCCAGCATCGCAGGGCAGCCTGTGAGATCCTTTCCCAGATCTGTTTTTCCAGGAAGAAGAAATGAAGACAAAAATAGAATGCCTTGGAGAAAATCCCTGGCAGGAATTGAAAGACTGTAGCCCTCCCAACAGCACTTGTTACTGGAGTTCTGTTGTTTTATTGCTTTTTTTCCTGCTTTGTCTCATAGAAGAGATTGTTACATATCTTGCCTTCAAGGAATGGAGAGGTCAGCAGACCTGCCCTGGTTTCAGGAGCCATCACTGCAGACTGTGCCAAGGCTGGCTGTTGATCCAGCCGTGCTGGAAAGGCTGCAGTGGCTGTGGGGATGGACCCAGAGCTTCTGCAGCCTCCCAGAAGCAGGTACAAAGGAGCTGCTGCCAAACAGAGCCCTGGGACACTCTGGCAGAGCTTCCTGAAATGTCTTTTATCAGATGCCATCCCTGTTACATTTCCAGTCATTTGATGAGACAGGCCAGAATGGTTTCATTTCAGAATTTTATTTTGGCTGTCCTTCAGCTGCCTGTGATTTGTGGGGCTGTAATTTATTTCTGAGGTTAAACTTCTTGAGTACCACACTGCTGTGATCAGCACTAAGCGTTGTGATCTGTTGTTTGGGTTTATCTGGAAAATGATAAAGAAAAAGACATATTCTATCTTCCAGCTTCAGTGGGATAAGTGTTAATGTTCACTGGAAGCTCATGAATAAATAAATAAATGGTTTTTGATGGGGCTGTGAAGAGCACAGAAGATTATTGGATCAGCGATCCTAACTTGAAGGGCATTGTCATCTGTCAGTGCTGTGTACTAGATGGGTGTTATCTACTGGGAATTTTGTCAGCCAAGCTTATGCAGACCATTAAAAAGTCAGGTTTTGTCAACAGCTGCCAGACAGTAGTCTGGAGGAAAAAAGAAATAGTAATTTTATATAGGAGAGAAGCTGTGAAATTTTGTAATTTCCATTATTCACAGAATTTACCAAAACCTGACCTCTCATTACTCTTGGAATTCTTCCCCTGTTATGTGCAGAAATGCATCATGAAACAATCTATATATAAGTATAGGGCCTGCTTCTCTGACTGGGAGCAGCACTGAGACGTGTTTGAAACACATTTCCCCCTCGAAAAGAAAGTGCTTAGAAACTCCAGTTTCTAAATGTTTTCTCTTCATTTGCATTTGTGCAAATACTGGTTAGTGGGGGAGTTACTTTACAGAAGGGTTAGAAATAAAGGTATGATCACGTTTGTATAAAGATTATTGAAGATGGTTTAGTTTAATAACAAGGCCAGTGTTTTTCTGAAGATTTGTATTTTGGGGGTTGCAAACTTTATGTGGTGGAAACTGCTTGGTAAAAAAGCTGTAATTGGTAAACTGGGTTGTCAAGTTGACAGAAAATACATAAAAATCATAGCATTAACAGTGTTGGAAGAGACAGGATAAACTTTTTATTAAAACAAAGCATCATTTGATTGTATGTTTGACTCCATCAGTAGGATCTGTCTATTTCCCAAGGTGTTTTTAAATTGTTTACTCCATTACTAAAATGTCTTGTCACTTGATAGCTCTCAAGGTCAACATGACCTTTCCTATCAGGCCTAATCCTTTATTCACAGCCAAGCAAAGATTGAATTATAAATGTATTAAGCTCATTGGGTGAACATTAAAGTGAACAAAGGATTATATTGAGGAGAAAAACTCCAATTATCACTGTACAAAAGAGCTCTTTGTATATGATACTGTGGGCTCTTGCTGTCCTTGTTTGTGTCCTCATTAAAACGTTTTTGGTCATTTATATTCCAGGTGTTGCAATAAATGGCTCTTCAGGCTGATTATAAAAGCCTTGATTGATTTTGTAGGACCTGAATGAGCGACGTTGTTCCTCTTCAGCTTCTCCAGCCAGCAAAGGTGTTGGATTTGGTGTAAGCCCAGCTTTCCTTGCTGCCACAGGTTTCTGTAAGCTCTGCTGGAATCTATTCCCTGGAGAATGGCAAGAAGGAAAAGAAGCCAGGGGGTAAAGGAGGTTCACTGGGAGGTGCCCAAAAAGAGACCAGATCGTGTGGGCTGGGTGTAGTCTGCTGCTCCATCAAGGTGTCTGGTGAGAAGGGATCTGCAGAACAAGTAGGCAGCAGGAAAAGAGATAAATGAAGTGGGACAGCTAAGTCAGAGCAGAACAAGGTGCTTTGGAAAAGTCTGAGATGTTTTAGAGTGGCCCACGGCAAAACGCATAAATTTTTTATTGTTATTTTTATGACTTTGGACACGGAATACCTGGAAATGGGAGAACAGCTTCGTAACACACTGTCCCTTGATGCAGCAGGTCTGTTACAGGGGTTTATGCTTTTGTACCCCCTCTGTCCACCTTTGTCAGTGTCAGGCTAAGAAAGCAGAGCTGAGCTGCACAGGGACAGAGAGGAGGGAATAAGAATGTTCCCTTTCCTTACCCAATTTGCTGCCTTCAAACATTGCATTTTGAAAGCTGAGAAAATATCATTTAATAATTTTTGCTTTCCTGCACATTTCCCAAAACACTTGTTATTCTTTTGCAGCTGAAATAAGGTTGGTCATGTGGAAAAGGGTAAAATAGAAGTGTTTTATTATAGCTTCTTCTTTTACTAGTTCATGGAGTTAAAAAAGCCACAGTGAGAGCAACTGAAAGGCTAACTTAAATTTATGTTTGTTCTTGGCCTGGCACTATTTACAGGAGAAGTTGTCATGTTCCTTTCTGAACATTCTGGTAACTATTACCATGAAGGATCATGAACCTCAATTAATATTTGCAAATTCCTGCTTGTAAGTAAAAATAGCCAGAAGTTATTACCGTCCTTGAAAAACAAGGTTATTGACGTCAATAAAATATGTAATAATATTATCCAGGAGAAATATAACGTCCCACAGGCAGAATGTCAGTGGTGTGAGAAGGAGCCACAAGTGAACATCAGTGTCTCTGTGTGTTCAAAGCTAAGCAGCTTCAGTGCATGTGCACACACTAAATTAATTGTTGTAATGATTGTTAGGGCTTGAAACCTTTTTGATCTTGATGGCCAGATTTTCACTGTTAGGTGTCTGTAAATTTGCTGACTTCTCTGCAGTTTTATAGAAGACCTGGGCTGCTTTTACACCCATTCTGCTCAAACACAGCCTTTGCAGGGGAGCTGCCCAGGATCTGCTGAGGGGCTTCTCCAGTTCTCTCCCACTGACACTGGAACTGATGGCATCAGATAATCCCTCTGTGCCAAACCCAGAGTTTTAACAGTTCTACAAGGGAAAACATTCCCCAAGTCCTATGAGGAATTGATAAAATGTGCTTTTAAAACAGGAAAGTGGGGCTCCAAAGGTGGTTTTTAGACTCTACTGTTGTGATAGCTGAAGTTGCAAGATGTTGGTTTGGACTCGTGTCTTACTTGATGGGTTTTCCTTTTTTTCTCCATTTTTATTTCCCATTTTCATTATGATCATCACTGCTGTATTTTTACACAAGTTGAAGCATTTATTTTCATTTTATATTTGTTAAATTGTGACAGTTTATGTACCCTGTGAGGTTAACTCCATCTTGTACATCACAAGGATTCTTACATTACATATTGGATCTGTTGGGATTCCATGGCACAGACTTCTACACTTGGCAAGTTCTCCTTTTTTTTTTTCAGGGAAACAACTGTAAGTGAATTGATGTTTAGTGCTAACAAGTGCATAATAGCATTTTCCTTTCTTCTTTTCCTTATTTTATTTCCATCATTGCCTGTGTTTTAATGGCAATACATCTCACAAAGGAAATTTAAGCTCTTAATTCCAGCTGTTACACGTATATGGAGCTGTACATTATATTGTCAGCCTGAAAATAGTGCTATACCTATTCAAGGTGCAGGACTATAAAGTGCCCATCAGTACAGTGATAAATTGCAGGGCCAGTCACACAGTTTTTTTCAGGATATCAAGTTGAAAAATAAGGAAAAGGACAATTAATCCTCTGCTAACATGCAGTTACTGATGTGAAGTTATCCCAGGAACACATTTTGGAGATTTTCTTGGCTGAACCTCAAGGGATTTTTCTCCACACACCCCAAAACACATCATCTGTCTTGAGTGCCATCTTCATCCCTTCATGGCTGGAAGTGTCACAGCCACCTGAGCACCACAAATTCATAATATTAGATCCTTTAAATAGTTTTCTTCTTTCCTGGACAAAATCCATGAGGAAAAGGAATACCTGTCTGTGGCTATGGAGAAGGTACTGCCACTGCCAAAATGTAGCAGGAAACAGAGAATTCGCTAATTCACTTTGGTGTCATGGCAACATCTCTAGCCTTGTGGCATTTGGACCACAAGCCGTAGACCAGTAGCAAGAGATGTTTCAAAGAGGAATTCTTGTTTCACTTACCAACATCACTTTCTCTCCTATTTAAAAACACATCACATGCAGCATTTTGTTGCTAGGTGCCTGCTTGGCCGAGAGCTGGTTTCTAAGCACGCTTTTATATTTAACTAACCCCTGCACAGCTTGTGAAACATTTTGCCCCCATGAGTTCTAATTTTCCCTTCACTGTTTTCTGTATTTCTGGGTAAGGAAAATTCCTTCTTTCTCTTCATAAATTTAATTGAGATAATGTCTCCCAGCTAAATATAGGGGATTTACATCTCCTCCCTGAAACTAGAGAAATTGTGTGCAGAAGTAGTACAGCTGGATTGGGGCTGCTATCAGAAAATGTTGTGGGAAAGAAACCAACAAATTAAGCATTATTTAGTTTTAACTCTGTAATTTTTAGTTTTGCATCACTTAAAGAACTTTTTTTTAACAAAGTAGAGAATTTATTGCCATTTGCTTATGATTCATGCAAACAAATTCCACAGAGATTCAAGGGAAAATAGAGGTAACAGAGAGCACAAAAGTCTGGGCTTCCAAGAGCAGAAGCCATGCACCTTTCCATTGATTTAAAATGGGCAGGAGTTAGATTAAAAGTTTCTTTAAGTTGTTAAACCAGCCTCCCTAAGAGGGGTCTGACTTCAGGCAGTTGTTAATTTGGGGCTGTCTCTGCCAGCACAGAGCGTTCGAGCAGATGAGGAGATCGTGTGGGAGGGAAATGCCCATGGTCTGTTCACAGGGATGGAAAGCTCCCTGCCAGGGACAGCCTGACTTCTTCTGGGGCACTCCAGTCTGGAAAGGAATATCACATTTCCAGTTGCTTTGCTTCCATGCTGCTTTTTTTTTTTTAATCAGAGGGGAAGGATGTTGCCTGAATTACACATAGAGACACCCCACTTACTCTGAAACAGCAGCAATTGAGAGCAATAAACCCACCATCCACAGCAGCCAGTTTTTCTTACAGAGCTTGAAGAAAAAGCAAAATTGAGGACAAAATGTTGGCATAACACTCTGACTCTTCTGAAGTTGTTCTACCAGCTTGTGTGATATATTAACCAAAATTCTTCTAGGCTTTAGGGGCTGCCCTTGGAGTGCATCTGCAGCACTCAATCAATCAGATTGTATTGCCAGGATATAAAGGGTGATCAGAGAAATCTCTTCATACCTGGTATTAAACTAACAACAAGGCCATTTTATTGCTTTTCTGTAAAGGAAGGAATGTTTTAACTAGGGAGAAGAAAATTTAGGTTCTGAGCTTCCCTATTTGGAATTACCATGAAGAGTTGGTTTCATTTCCCCCAGCAGCACCAATAAAATCAGGATGAAAAGTCAATTGCTTTTACTAAAGCAGCAACAGTCTGAGTAAATTGTTTTGCTGAATTTCTACTAAAATAATTTCAAATAAACCCAGATATTTACTCTCTGGAGTCTGTCGTAGAGAGATTCTCGTTTAGGGATAAAAAGTGATGCTAGTTCTGCAGTGGAGGATGAATCTGCCTGACTTGCAGTGTGATATATTCTGGAAATCCTCACAGAGTGTCCCTAATTATAAATACTGCAGGCAGCTAATTCATGTTCATTTCTGTGATTTGTAGCTGATGCTGGAGCAGAAACTTCCCTTTTCTCACTCTGGTCCAGATCAGATCAAGCTGTAGTAGCTGCATAATTAAATGTGAGCCCGTGTTTAAATGGAATTTACCTTTGCTTCCATCTCCCCTGCTTTTGGTACAGCATGGAAAGCTGGGGTTGATTCTCTGATCTCATTACAGTGCTTTCCCTGATGTTTATGAAGATATATTGATTTAAACTAGCTCAAAATGTTCTTCTGAGATCAGCTTCTTGCATTTGTCATTGAAAGTTCATACTCAGTCTCCATCTGCTATGATAATATTTTTTAAACTTTGACTCTTTCTGATGATGAAGTTACAAGATATGCTGGTGATTACTAAAGGATGCAGCTCACTGACATTTACATACTGCTCTGGAAGAGAAATCTGCTGAATGGGATATATATTGCAATTACTGTGGTCCTTTTATTCTCATTTTATCTTTTTTCCCCTCTTCCGTTTTCTTTTTTTTTTTTTTTCCCCTTTCCTCTTCTTTTCCTCTTCATTTTCTCTCCTTTTTCTCTTCTTTTCCCCTCCCTTTTCCCTCACCTTTTTGTACCTTTCCCCTTCCTTTTTTCTTCTTTTTTCCTCTTCTTTTTCTCTTTCTTTTTACTCTTCACTCTTTTAACTCTTACATTTTCAGGTAGTACCATGCCTCTGTTCCATTTCACTTCTTTACAGCTGTGCAGAGAATCAAAAGTGAACCCTGGGCTTCACTGATGGCAACAGCAGCGTTTTGTTGGCATAAACAGGACTGGGATTTTCCTCACTTGTTGCTGTTTTATTTGACCAGTCAGAGGAACATGATAGGACTTTATCAGCTAAGCCAAAATCTGTGTGAAATACGGAGTAAACATGAATGAGGAGTTAAGGAGGAAGAGAAAGCCTCTTTTTAAAATGCTGCAGCTTTTATAACTTGAATTATTTTTCTTTATGGGGACACTAATTATAACAGATCCTTCCTTCCCTGTCCACTGTTGGGAAGGACAGGATTTTTTTCAGGCTTTAACAAAAGTTAAGCTCTCAAGCTCTCTGCTCAGTGTTGACATCTGGAAATTTTTTGAGGCTGGGAATATTTGGAGAGTCTGGATTTAGCCAGGAGGCTCCCGGTCATTCTGCAAAGCTTATGGAGCTTGTGCATCTCCAGAGCCGTGGTGGGGCTGGTGTCAGCTGCAGGCTTTCAGTTACTGGAGACTGGATAAAGGCCACTTTTACAAAAGACATTAAAAGATTCTTGCCTGCAATTTCTCCTGAAAGTCTGCAATGTGTCTTGGAACGCCAAGGCTTCCAAGCCTTTCCTTATGTCACAGTCCTGTTCTTTCTGAGGTTAAAACAGCGTTTTTGGAAAGAGAGATAAAGCTTTTCATGGGTCTGCACATCACTTGGGGAACTGGAGCCAAGTCCCTCAGCAATATAAACATTAGGCTGGGCTCAGCCAAGTTCCCTTTTACGAGGAGAATATTTGGCTGAATCCTCTGTGTTTCCCAAGGCCGGAGCTGCCGGGATTAACTCACGTTCGGATTTTGTGCCTTGGCCCTCGCCCAACTCCTGCTCATGCATGGAAACACTCGACTGGGAAGGGCAAAGCCTGGGATAACCTGTTCAAAAGTGGATTGTTGGCTTCATTCTGGAGCTCTCAGGGCACACTCAGGTACATCCTGGTTCACTGTGCACAGTGGATATCTTCACTGGCTTTAAGCTAGTTCTAGGAAAGGCCACTGGAGTTCAGGTATTAACAAGAACTAATGGATATTTAGAGAGAATTGTGCCTCAGGCAAAAGGTGCTGCTTCATCCTTACCTAGTACTGACCATAGCCTTCCAAATACCTGGAGCAGGCATGAGGAAAAGTCATTTTCTGGAGTGGAACAAAGCTGGAGTTTTCTTACTTTTCCCTCATTGCTCTGTGAGTTCCCTCAGGGCTATTTTAGTTTCCCTCTGGGAGCTTCATAGCAGTTTTTTGGGTCAAGCAGTGCAGCACTACTATACAAGGCAAACCTTGCAAGAAAGACTGTGTAACACCTGAGCACATGTGTTAGCTTGGCAAAAGTGCATCTAAACCCTGACTTTTCAGTTACCTACTGCACTACTACATAAATAATGCAGGATTCTTTCCAACTTGCATCACCCTTACTTAAACTGGGGTGATGAGACCCATTTTTGGTGGTGAGAGTAACATTGACAAGAAAGATTCATCACCATTGTTTACTGCAGTATGTTGGTACAGCATTAGAATTTCATTTCTCCTATTTCCCAAGGCTCAGCTCTTCCTGAAATTTATACCTGTACAAACTATTTGGAATGTATTAGGAAGAATGGAATTTTACATTTTTAGACTGTTCATGGATAGCTAAGAGAAAGCATCATTTGTTGCAATAAAATAGTGCTCAGTTTTAAGTCAATGTAAGAGCTGTTTTCACATGTGAAGTAAAGCCAAGATGAATTTCAGACTCTTATTTCTATTCTGAACCTGCCTGCTGCAGGCAGCAGATACAAAAACTGCTCATGTCCACTCTACTTTAGGAGCATCACATTTGGAACATCCCAATTAAACTGACACTGTGTGTGTGGCTCAGCATGGGGCTTCACCCTCAAATCATGAATATAAAACATATGAGATGCTCATATAAGGCTTTTGTGTCTGTCTGTGAATAGAGAAAAATAAAGCATACAACTCGATGTTTCTGGGGAGGGAGATATCCTTCCAGTGGTAATGGAAAAATAATGTTTGTTGTGCTCATGTGTAGACAGAAAAACACATCTCAAGGCTTATTAGAGATAATGTCCATGCCTGATTCATATGCATGGTTCTATCTCTTTGTCTTATTTCAGTTCTGTTGCTCACAGGTTGTTTCCTATTAGTGATAACCCCAAATTGCAGATCTCGTAGGATCATTGTTTAGTATGTTGCTGCACATTTTCTTGGGGAGGAATCAAAGCAGTGCTCAGATAATTTGCCTGCAGTGCTGTGTAAAATGTGAGAGCTGATACAGGCTTTGAAGGAGGTTTTAGTGAGACTTGATTTGGCTCAGCCCATAAGGAAACAGAAACCCCATCTACATCAGCGCTGGCACAAGGCTGAGCTTTCAGCTCTCTCAAGAAGGCAGATTCTGCTGAATCTGTTCCACAGCTGCTTGCACAGTTTTCAGTCCAGTAAGGCTCAGACATTTCCGTAAAAATACTCCGTACGTGGAAGTGTGGTTCAGTTGGGTGGTGGAGAGCTCAGCTTGCATATTCAGCAAGATTGCTCAATATTAAACATGTTCTGTTCTCTTAAATTAGATGGACATAACACTTGCTACAAGAACCTTCATCAAAATTAATAAATCATGCACTGTGTTTTAAGCCAAATGCTGCTGTGGTCACTGCATGCTTCCTTCTTCCTCCCTCTGAGATGCTGAGCTATTGAAAGAGTCCAAGATGTGTTTCTTTGTATTCCTTTAGACTTTGTAATGCTTTTCTGTGTATGCCATCACATCACTGCAGGCAGGTAATCAATTGCAAGATTACACTTGAAAAGTGTATCAGTATTTGTCTGGCAGAAGGATTCCTGTCCTAAGGGCCCCAGCACTGTTACATGCCCTGAGAGCTGTCATCTCCTGCTCTAGATGTGCCCCTGACTCCACAGCTGTCTAAGGAGCACATGAAGAGTTACAGAGATTTGGATGGCCCTGAAAAGCTGTTGAGATGCAAATCCAAAGCAGAGTCATACACCTGGGTGCCTTCACAATTATGCATGATGTACCATGGTCCTGCTCTGCAGGAGGAGAAGAGTTTGAGAGGGTTGGGAAAGTGGGTGCAAGGAGAAATTATATGAGGGGATGGACAGTGACTCTGCACCTGTTTGCCTGTAGCCTCCTTGGTGAGATGGTGATCGTGTGCTCCAGCCCTCAGACAGAACACCGAGCACCTGAAATGAGGCATCAAACAACACAAAATAATGCAAAAGGCAATAGATGAGCAACCCACTCAGTTTAGTTTACTTCCAAGCTTGTGCCCCAGCAAAACAAGATGTCATTTTTTCTCTTGTTCTCTTGGTCCCTTTTCTGTGCACGGTGTGTCTCTGGCAGAAAAACTGCTGCCACAGTGACACACTAACCCAGTTTAGCCTCAGGTCCTTTTTCTGAGGGGTGGGGGAAAGAACAGACTGTGTGTGCCTGTGACAGTACTTTGTGATAGAGGGGACTAGGTCTGAGTCTTTGTGCATACAATCCTTGCTGAGAGGGGTGACCTTAAAAATGTTAAATAGATGGAACAGGAATTTGTTAATCACAGACCTGAATTTTCTGGTATTCCTCTAAGGTTTTGCAGGCCTTTTATTGTCTTCTGAAAGTCTTGTGCACAGTTATTTGGTCATTGTACACCCCATGCTGGATTATTTTTACCCAGGGTAAAGAAATTTCTGTGTTTCTAACAGATGACACCTGGGTGAAGACTTGTCTAGACACTCCTTAAAATCTTGTCTGTAGGAAATGGGTTTTCAGCTTGAAGTAAAATCTCAGTGGAGACCAGAATGCTTGTAGACTGAGTATATATTGGCCACTCAAAACAAACTGTCCTATACTGTGGAAGAGATTAAACCTGTGAAAACCAGAAAATTTCCCACCTTCACCAGGCTTTGATCCTGTATCACCATGTATTAGTTAGTAAAGATTGCTCCTTTAATTGCAGGTATTTATTCTGATTTGTCTTTGTTCACAATTTACTCTAAAAATCAGTAAATTAGGTATTTCATTCACTCCTTTACTTGGGTAAGTTAACCACAGGAAACTGTCTGAGAGGAAACCTGTTAAAATTAATTAATTATTTCCTCAAAAGTGTGGGAAAGGCAGAACTAAGGCTGGCTATGCTATCCAGGCACACAGGAGAAGGTGGGAAGAGATGAACTGTGTATGTTCTACCCCTTGCCCTGCCAGTGTGAATCCTTTCAAACTGCTCAACAGGAAAGGGAGCCTCAAGAAACAGCACTGCTAAAATTACCTGCACCTCGTTAGTAAGTGCAGGCTCCATCTTGTGAAACTCTGGCTTTGCTGGATAAAATGTTCACAGAAAGAGCTGGAAGGGAACCTCAGCAAAGTAGGCCAAGACTAAAATCCCAAGCTTTAGCTGACAAATGGAGTGGGTCTGAAATGATGGTTACCAATGGTGTATTCTCAAGAGGGTCCCCACACAGGGTAAATTTGAGCTCAGATTTGCTTGGGAAGGAGAAAATTGTGCTCAGGAGAGCTCGAGCACCTTTTCTACAACGTGGTACCTTCCTCCTCCCTCAGTTCCCATTACGCCTCCTCACTCTGACAGACAAAACCTTTGTTGACGTTCAGGCTCACAAAATCTCCCACTCTTTTAAAATTAGAAGATTGTTACCTCAATGGGAGAAAGCCAAGTCTGTTAAAGCTGCAGCAGCAGATACCTGTGAAGGGCCTGGTTTCATGCTTGGGTGCAGTTTGTTCCTCAGTACGTCCTGCCTCTCCTGAGGGAATCAACGCTCCTTTATCAGACATTCCTGGCATAAGATCGATCCCCTGAAGGTTGTAGCATTTTTAGAGAAGCTGAACTGACAGCCCCTTCCACAGTTTAGTACATGGATTTCAGGAAGAGGAAAAATTAGCCATAAAGGAAAAATCTTTAATGTCCATCCAGTTCCCTGATCCTGATCCCTTAGAAAGATTGTCTAACAAGACAATGCCTAACAATGTCTAAAAAGATAATTCTAAGCCATATTTATTGTATGTATGTGCACACATATATATGTGTGAGTTTTAGCTGGTTTTCAATCCACCATGGCGTTTGCTTGACTCTAGACAAATCATAGAAGCTTTGTATTTGGGCCATTCCTCTTCCTTCTCATTGTCTTTCTGGATTTCCTTGTTCTTTCATTCCATGATTCTTTTTTCCTTAGGTTTCTGTGGGAGCAGTGGAAGGACATACAGCACAAGCTGTTGGCGAGCTGCCAGGTTGTTTGTCCTGTTTCCTTCAGGTTGTGCCGTGGGTTGTTTGCATGTTTGGCTCAGTCATGCCAATAAACATTTGCAGATCACAGTGGTGTTTATTCAGAAAAGAAGCCAAAGGTCTCAGACTTAGAACATGAATACATGCAAGGTCAGTGTTCTTGTGCTGAGCCACTGCTTTCAAATTCCTATGAATTATTCTGGATTTTTTCTTACTTCGGTTGGCTTCAAATATCTCTTTGAACATATCTATTCATCAGCATCAAATCAAAAGCTTGGCAGCTATTTCTTGATTAAATAATTATTCCCAAACTAATAAACATCACAGCAGGGTTTAATTAATACATGTCAGTCATATGGTTTTTTTTCCTCTCTATTTTTTTTTCCTTCCTAAAAATACCATGTTCTGAAATTAGTATCTGCAGAATAAAGGTGTGGGATTTTTTCTGCAGTGAGGCATGGGAAAGACAATTCAGGAGTCTGTTGATTGCATCTACTGCTTTTTCTGTTTAGGCATGGATATCTCATGTTTGAAAATTTCCTGCTAGAAAAGCTGCAAAAATCTCTTTGGAAACCCTCCTTGCCCCTGTAGGACTATTGTCATCATAATAAAAACAACTCTGCTGCAACTTTGTCTTTTATGAAGAATCTTCCACTAACAACTTAGTTTTATTAACCACCTCCCAGACCAGAACCCATGGAGAGACTGAGGCAGTGTTGGGGATTTAACTTTATAATTTAGAAATATTGAACCCCTAAGTGCTGCCCAGGATTGTATGTTTTGCAGTTTTGTGTTTGAAGCATTGGAGCCGCTCTCAATGTGCTGCCTAAGGATGTCAAGTGTGATGAAGAGATGTTGATACCTTTGACCCTAGATGACACAGCAGCAATTAAGAAACATAATTGCTTGGTTTTGTATTTAGTTCTTTTGGTGTTGTTGGTAATGAATATCTCTATATTTTAAGCTACAAATAACTTTACCTACTGAGTGAAAAGTGTGTTTTAATGTAAAAAACCAGACAGAACTCCTTAAATTAGTCTAACAAAATAAAACAGCCTTTTAAATTAAGGGGTTCAGTGTAGTTTTCCTACTTAACAACCTGGTAGTTTTAGCATGTTCATGTTCACACTTCCCAGAGACTTATGGGGCAATATATAGAAATCAGGCTTTAAAATGAGCAAGCAGTCACAGTCCCTCAAGTGGATCTCGCTGCCTGACCTTGATGAAATGAATATTTCTAATGTGCTGAAGGGATGGATAATTATTACCATATTTTGCAAGAAGTGCGGTCTGCTTTGAAGTTGGCAGAATCTTTTCCTGGGGACTTTGTAGGATTAGACTTTCTACATGAGCAAAATTGCTTCCTTTAAGGAATGTATTTCCAGATGGAGCGATACTCGGCTCGTGCACACTGAGATGCAGAATGACTTCAAACAGCCATGAGATATAATGAGAAGTGATATTATTCATAACCTCATCAAGAACTGCATCCATGGAGATTATGGAACGACCTCATCTTTTATTTGGACCGTGTCACGTATTCTGCCTTCAACAGGGGCCCCAGTGAAACACTGGCTGAGCTGATTAATTTATTTTCAATTTACAGGAAGACTTCCATGCCCATAAATATTTTTAGATATGTGCATCTATAATATAGCTTTGCACTTAAGTAATGCCTTTGAAGGGGTATTGGAGAAATTATTAGTTCAATTTCTCCAGGAAAGAGTATTCATAAAGGTTTTGGAGTTTAATCTTATTGTATGGCTTCTTTGATTGCTGAGTCCTGCTTGCACTGCACCCTTTGTTCCCTTGGTTTTACAGGTCTAATCTTTGAAGGAGGAGAATATTATTTGGCATTCTGTGTATACTTTACTCTATATAAATGATCTGTTTTGATATTTGCTGGTTTTGTAGTAATTGAGTACTTAATTAATAGTAAATGTACAGAAAGCATTAAATTTCTTTCCACGTGGAAAGTAATCCCAGGATTTTAAGAAGGCTGAGTTTCCTATCTCCTGTTGAATATGCATTTCCGAGTGTGCTGGATGGTTGAATGATGTGTTTTTAAATGAATACATATGCTTTATGACAATTAGACAAAATTTGAACAAAAATTTGTCAAACAAGGAGGGCAGTGAGAAAATCCCCGTGTTTGTGGCAAGAGTTTTCTGCCAACCTTGGCAATGTGCTGAAATTCCAGGAGAACTTTGGGCTGCGGTGATGTGTGCCTTGCTGTGGGGAGGAATCTTGGTGCCTTCCCCTGTGGAAAGGGAATTTCTGAGCAGCTCTGGAGCAGCCCAGAGTGTCCCTCAATGGTTTATGAAGTCAGTGGTCAGGAGAATTCCCACTGGGCTCTGCTGAAAGTTCCACTGTGGAGAATGGGAAGACCTTTGGGATGTATCTGAGGGGGTTTTTACCTGCAGGGCCACGAAGGAGAGGCTGTGCCTGAATTTACAGCCAGGGGTTCTCAGCCAACTGCCCCTCTGTAGCTGTAACTCACAGCTGGAAAGGCAGGGGGCTTTAGGAAGCCTGAAATGAGGAGTGAGTGCAGACCCAAGGGAATGGTGCTGTGACTCTGTGGTCACAGGAGAGGAGCACTCAGCAGCCTGTGCCCCACAGCCCCAGCGAGGGGCTGCAGCTCCTGGCTGGGCCCAGCCCCTGCTCTGGGTGTGTATTGCCAGGCAGGGCTGCACACAGAGCTGGGAGTATGAATGAGCTGCTTCTCAGGAGGCAACAGCTGAAGGAGCTGAGGTCTTATTTAACCCAAATCCTTCCTCCCAGGAGAGGATCAACTCCACCCTGCTGAATGCAGCATTGTTCTCCTCATGGCCAGGCTTCATGGGAACCCCCACAGGACAGCAAGGCTAAGCTGAGGGCTGGGGATGTCTGTCAGCCTATTGTTCCTGGTCTGAATTCCTTGATAAAACGTCTCTCTCGGGTTTGCCATACACAATTCTCAGCAGCATTTCACTGGCAGAGGATGGGCTGAATTTCCCAAGCTCTTGAGGCTCTTTGCAGCTCGATCCTGGGATGGTTTTTACAAGCAGATAGAAATGTTTGTACTGGCAGAGAGGCACAGGATCTGAAAGCACATCTTGTCTCCCAAGATTGTAGCTCTTGACTTGCTGATCAGATGAGTTTACCTGTGTGTAAGTTTGGATATTGTTCTGCATTTTCCCCGCAGTGGTGTGGGTGATTCTGTGTTCAGTACCAGCCATTGCTGCTCAGTGTTGGGCAAAGTCCCTCCTGGTTCTCAGGAAAATGTGTGGCACTGGTTTTCCTTTTTGCTGTAACCACTTTACTACATAATATTGGACAAAATTCTCCAGGGTGCGGTGTGTTAAAGCAGCGTGAAACCCATTGACTCCTTCTCTTCAGAAAGTATAAAAATAGAGACAGCTCTGCAAGCAGAGCACTTTTCCCAGAGTAGAAATAGATGAAATACGAGGGACCTACACTGCAGAGTGTTTTGGACAGCTTTTAATGACCAGCAGTCATTCTTGTGCTAATCTGTCCCTCTCTAGGAATATTTCCAGTTACTCTTGACTTGCGCAAATTCATTTTATTTTCTTCCCTCTGCTGTCAGGCTGTTGCTTAATATCAGCCGGCAGGTGAGAGCTCTCAGGGCTGGGAGGCAGCAGAAATAAATATTCCAGTGGGAAGGGAGACAGATGTGTGATCACTGCATCAGCTTAAGGAGGGCTGGGGAAGAAGGTGTCATTTATCAAACCCCATTAACTTTGCAAGTACTTTCTGCTTCACAGATGAATCTGGACGTTTTCATTACGTAGTAGACAATGACTTGGGTCAGCTGCATAGTATAAAACATTTGGGAATACATTAAAACATTATCTGACAAAGCTTTAAAAAAAAAACCAAAAAAACAAACCCAAACCAAAACAGGTCCCAAGTGCATTTGTATGAGCTATTCTTCATTAAAACAAATAACATTTGTCTCTGTTCAGAGCCAGAGGAGAGAGCACTTTATTTCATCTTTGCTGATAGGGATTGTCTTCTTTTTCCTGCTTACAACTCTGCTGTAAAATTATGTCTTTTCTTTCAAAACTGGCATTGTTGCAGTAGGTTTTCCAAAGAAGTAGTTGGTAAGCTTTCCCTGCTCAAAGCCACACTGTGAGTAAAATATGAAAGGGCTGCTTTTTTATATAATTTCTAGTTTCTATTTTATTAAACATGTACATTTTAGCATTAAGCTTTTTTTGTTGTTGTTGTATTTTATTATCACAAAACTCATAGATTGTTATCTGGGAATAAAAGAATACATATAAACCTTAAGTTTAAAATGTCCTATGGAGGTATTGAACAAATTATAGTAATGGCACAGTTTGCATTCTCTGCAGTTCTTACATTAAAGTATTAATGTGCACCTGCAGTTTTTTCTAAATAACTTTCTAATAATTTTCTAAAAAAACTATTGTGAATACAAAATTGCTACAGCCCATTTACACAGGTGCCTGTGGCAGTGACTGGATATAGTTAAATGTCCCTGCTGGGAACATGAGCATCAAGAACTCACTTTATATTCAGCTATGAAGCGTAGCTTTTCTTAATTTTAATGTTTGATGGCACAGACTGAAATAGATGCGTTATGTAATGCTAAAATAGGAGAGAAAGTTGAAGCAGAGTTGAGAATCCAGCCACCCCCACAACGTAGGTGTCTACGAGTCTGGGGTTGCATCTGAATCAGATGATGAGAGCCTGAAGTTTTCCAAAATGTCAGAAGTCCCAGTACCAAAATTAAATGCAGACACATAAAGGGACTAAGACAAACAGATGGGGGAGATATAACCCTTGAAACTTGATTCCAGCTTTTGCCCACTTTGGAGCTTGGAGAGTAGATCTGTAAAGGTGTTTTGGTGGTGGAGGGAGGAGGTGCTTGCAGGAGCCCCAGCGGGCACCTGTGGGCAGATACAGATTTTGGTAAAGTCACCAAAAAACCTTTTAGAAAATGTTTATTCTTTCTTTTATAAATTAGGAAGAAACTTCTGTATATGAAGCCTGTACCTGATCTGTCAGGTGAATTTTAGTGCATGAATCCACCTCAATTTACAAGAACCAGTAGCAAAATGTGGTTAATAAAAGTATCTGATAAAAAGGTGGCTACAAAGCAAAGATTCATTCTTGTGGTTGGGTCTTGCTTGAGGTGTGGTTTGGTTTTCTCCAGGCTGCTCTTTTTCTGTCTCTTAATTGATACCCCACTTTCATTAACTTATGGAAATGCAAATGTTACATAGGATGAAGATGTTTCACCAAGAAGGTTCATTAAGTATTGAGGCAGCCAATTAATAGCACTGACTACAAGTACCAGAGCAAGAGATGGTTTTTGTGTAGGATTAAACTGCATCACGGTATCCAAAGTGAGACACACAGATGCCAAGCCTGTATCCAAGTCCACAGACATCTCCAGAGCAGAGCTGGACACCGCTGTTGCTCGGAGAAAATGTACAAGAGGAAACTCAGGAAGGCAGATCCGTCTTGGAAAAAGAGAAATCACATTGCTGTGGTGTCGCATTTCATCTGCTTTCGGCTTCAGCCACAATTTTCTTCATAAAAGTAAAATTCTGTCAGATGTTACTTGGCTGCCTGACTGATGAAATGATGCCATTCCCTGCCTTGCACAGTTCCCACACTGTTCTTCTGGAAGCAGGAGCTACCTCCTCCTGTTCCCCGAGTGTCTGATCCTGAGTATTTTGTTAAGCCAGATTTCAGGTCTTGATCTCTGGGCTCTGCTGGCACCAAAGCTGCACAGCTGGCAGTCAGTGCTCTGGGTTTACTTCAGCACCTGACACAAATTAGGCTCAGGTTTTACTGCTGCTCCTGCTGGAGAAGGTCTTGCCTCTGTCCTCAGCTCATTTAAAACGTGCTAATTGCTCCGTGGTGTTCAAGTGGATGCAGGGGGTGAATGTTGCACCTGCAACAGGCCTGAATTTTCTCCCACTGAAATCTTTATGCACTGCTGCAGAGCAGTTCCTCCTGAGCTCGATTTCCAGACATCAGTGGGGTTTTACTTGTCCATAAACTTCAGGATTGCTTGATGTTTATTCTTTTCAAATTACTAAATAGTGAAAAATACATATTGCCATGCATCACAATTACACCTCATGAATGTAATCTCATATACCAGAACAAATGGAGGTAGAACAAATAATTTGAAATAATTTGAGTATGCAAAAAGTTCATTAGGAGTAAAATCTCATTTTCAGTGTTACAAAACAATTCAGCATCATTAGTATATTGTTGTTTATACATACTTATGAACTTACATCAAATATTTATATTGGCTTAATTTGGAGCTGACATTCAGAAGACTGCACTGATTTACAGTGATGAATCCAGGTAAATAATTCTAATCTGTCTGTATTAAAATTCCTTTCTGCAATTAAGCATCATTTTAACTTAGAATTTTGCTCCAAGTGGCAGCATGGATTCCAGCCTCCTTTTGTGCTCTATTCCCTTTCCTAGGAAAAGCGTGGAAGGTGCTGTTGCCATGTCTGTTTCCAGCACACACTGTTTATAGTTCTGCTGTAATTTTAATTTCTCTGGGTGTGCCTTCAAGCCCTGCAGATATGTTTTACCAGATGAAAGCAAAGCATTTGCATCAGAATGCACCCTGGTAGATGCACAGCACCCTCCAGAGCCTGCCTGCCAGCTTGGCGTGGTTACACTTGGTACAGAAAGCCACACCGTTGTGCTTTTAAATACTCACCTGTGACATTCTATTCCAAGTAAGACTTAAGTTTTGAAAGGCACTTGACACATTGGATGTTTGGTCCTTGAGCAGCTCCTGGTTGGACTCAAAACAGCAAAAGCCAGATCAGTGGGACTCAGGTGTCCTTGTCTTTGTTCTCAGCATCCATCCTGCTGCTGAGGGCCCAGGGCTGGAGCTGCTGCCTCAGCACAGTCCTGCTTTGAGTGACTTCAGAATTCAGAGTTAGCTGTGAAACATCCCTCTGGTTTATCAGCCCCCTCAGGGACATCGTTGCTTATCGTCCCTGCTCCCATTTCTCTTCCGATCTTAATTAATCTCTGTCAAGCAAAGCCACAAATTACTTGTCAGATCAATGACTGGATTCCTCCTGCTCTGCCTTGGGCTTTCAGGAAGAAAGGATCTCACTTACCCTGGGTGGATTATCAGAGTGGATTATTCTGGGTTCTGCCACCAAGAATAAGGAAAATCTGATCAGGCAGCTGCAGGTCAGTGCATGCTTTATATCGAGCTGTAGGGAATGAAATTGGCTGCTGAAGACACGCTCCAGTTTGGGAGCTAAACAGGAGTCTGCAAAGCATCTGAGATTCCAAGCTGTGTACTTTTATAGGCATTTCTAATCAGTTGCACATATTAAGGCTTTGACAGGCTTGGTGAAGTAGGTGCTCAGGATATTCAGTTTATTAAGTTGGAGATTATTGAGTTTCCTCTGAATTCTTTAGGTGATGTAGTGTCACTCTTGTGCTTATCATGTGCAGCTGGCTGTGTTTGGGGGTCATGTGTGCAGCAGGGAATAAATGCTGTAACTTGGTTTGCCTGCATTACTCCAAGATCCCGGTCTGAAAGGATCAACAGGATTTGGAAAACCGTGAAAGCTTTGTTGCTGTTGTTGACTTGAATTGCTGCAGCATAGATTTGTTGTCCCTGGGGCAGAATTTCTGTGCAATATCTCTATATTTATTGCTAAAAAGAAAGACTCTTAAGTTACAGGTTATTAATTCTGTCTTAGGCACTTGCTGCAGGATGGAACTGGAATTTAGCAGAGTCTTGTCTTTGAAGTGTCATAAATGTATTTCTGCTACATTTTATTAACCTTTCTCTGTAATTAAAAAGCTAATGGCAGTGAGATCTGAGAGTGAGTCTAGTTCAGGTAATTCACCATTCTGACACAGATTTTTAATGGCTCCGGTTGGGTTTGAATTTCTTTGCAGGTATTTGTAGGATTTACAAAGGCTGAAGGATGAACTTATCAGAGCTGTTCTAATACTCTTCTCCTGCTTGTACTTCTCTGCTGTGCCACATGTTTTTTGGATTTCTCTAAATTTTTTTTCCCTAAAAATAAATAAATTCCACTTACTTTATTCATGGTGCCAGCTCATCAGGATTTCTTATGGATCTCAAACTTCTTGATAGCTACTAAGCCAGTGTGTTTATTTTATAATACTTTGGACTGACATTACCACTCTTTGCAGGTTGTAGGAGCTGCTACACTCTCTTTGTGCTTAAAATTATTTCCACTGACACCAAATACTGTTATTGATGCTTGTTACTGCCTCAGTTTAAATCAGACAATACCTCTTTAAGGTCTGTTAGATTCCTCTTCCAGTCTAAAGAAGTTTCTGTTCTCAGTCATAAATTCAAATTGAAATACTTTTTTTTCCCCCAAATAAAAGCATAATACACATTTTGGAAAGAATTCAGGGGTTTAAAGATCTGCCAATTTTCCAAGCCAGTTCTTTTTTAATATTACAAGTTACACCTCTCAGTAAGGATCTTCCAAAGCACTAATGCTTTAGCTAGGTGCTGTTTTCCCTGTCAAGCAGCTTTTCAGTAGTTCTGCATGCCGAGCACTTCCACCACTGAGCCCTTATTTCTTTGCTGTCTGTGAGTTGCATAATACTGCAAAAATTCTATTAAATTTCAGTATCAATATACTGCTTGAGAGAAGGTTCTTCTGTTTGCAGAAAGCAGTAATAATGTATTCTTTTCTGTACATTTTACCTTTTATTTTTAACCTGTTGTCCTTGCACTCAGCTGTCACTTCTTGGAGAGCTGACAGATTGTTTTGTAACCATGGGGGCAACTGCATCTGAATTGGGATTTATTCACTGGGAGGGAAGAGTCAGAACAGATCGTGAACCACTGCAAAAACAAACAAACCTTATTGTCCCTGTGTGGGAAATCAGTCTCTGTGAAAAATGTCCTTATTGAGGAGATCTTCCAGAGGGCTGTGTCACCACATCCATGGCCTTGGGAGCCTGGTGAATGGCTGGAGCACCAACAGCCTGGAGAGAGTTCTGACAGCAGCATCAGGCCCACAATGGGAACTCCACTCCTTCCTAATGCTTCTCCTGTACAAATGAAACCTTTTATTTATAGGAACAAATTTGGGAGGCTTTCCTTTAACCACTGTCATGAAAAGCTGCTGAGAAGCTGCTTTCCTCTCCCTGATACAGAGCCCTAATCCCTACAGCCCAGCTCCAAGGCTCTCTCTATCCTGGCATTTGGTTTGCCTATTAAAAAAGAATTTCCCTCTTCAAATCTATGTGCTAAGGCACAACTGTCACAGTGCTTTAGCAGCGAAGTTTACAGAAATAACGTTCTAACATTTTTATTGCTGTTTATATTGCTTTAAAGTACCTGATTTGTGACCAGTGGACAGTTTTATTGCCTTCTGTGAGCTTTGTGTCTCAGGCAGAATGCTTTTATTATTTAATGGATACTGTTGATTTTGGGGAAGCACCTCCCTTTGGATGATATTATCCTGCTAAAAGAGAACAATCCTTTAAAAATCCACAAGGATCTTAACTCTTGATCTTTAGGATTTGATGGCTGTGGGCACAGGAGTGCCCAGGGGCTTGAGCCACTTGGTAATGCCAGGAAAATTCCAGTGTCGATCCAAAAGTGCGGGAGGCTTCAGGGAACTCAGAAGTGAATGTGACACAGCCAGAAGGTTGTTAGCTTTTTGTGCCTTTGTCACCTCAGCTCTAGATGTGGAGTCTAAAGGCACAAAGAATGTTTTTTTGGTAGTTCCAGCTGTTTTCAGTACTCCTGTGTGGGTCTCCACCAGGCTGGAGCATCTCTACAATGAGCTGACAGTGAAACTGTTGGAAAAAACTGAAGAGCTGTAAAGTGATCCAAGACCAGGGATTAGTCAGGTGTTGCACAGTTCATGTCAGATTACTTTTCCTCTGTATTAATTGTCATTTTACTTGCCTAAAACCTGGACACCCAGCCTGGTTGTCCCTCGTGGTACAGCTGTAGCAGTAGGCATCTCCCTCTGGAAGTGCCTGTCTTGTTCCATTGGCCAAGAGAGGATTTATATTGAGTTTGGGCAAAATGCCAAACTGCTTTTGGGAAAGTGTGCTGAGACAAAGCCCCACGCTGGATTTTTGTGATGGGTTTCCATGCAGTGTCCCATTTATTATTCCCTTGCTCTTCGGAGGATTTGGATTCCATCTCCAATCTCCCCACGAGGCCCAGGTCTTCACAGAAAAGGGAAATGTCATCTTAAATTGCATGGAAAGTTTCTTAAAGTCCATTCAAGCCTCTGCAGTTTCCAGGCAGGGCCAGATGGCAGAGGTGTCTCTCCACGTCCTTGTTGTAGTGGTGAAACAGCCCTGGGTGCAGTGAAAATAAATGTTTGTGCCACCTGGTATGAACAAGTGTTTGAATCTGAATTTAATCCAGGTGTCATTTTCTGTCTGGAGCTGCTTAACGTTGAGCTTTGGAGGGGATTCACTGTAGAAATGTGAGAGCAAAATGATGTTGGCCCAATGGGGGATGTCTTTTTTACATCTGGCCTTCTACCTCTGTCAGTTTGTACAGAAACACTGTAATTATCAAGGGGCTTTTTTACCTGCTGGGAAGCATCACAAGTAGGGGTCGTTCCCTGTGTGTTTGTACTATTTACAATATACCTTGTTAGACCATGTTTAGAATATAAATGAATTAATTTAATGCAGGCAGTTCCTGTAATTGCAAGGGAGCAGCCCCGGTGCTGCTGCTTGTCATACCTGAGGATCAAGACACTGAGAAATTATCTCCCCACACCTTTTCTCTGGTAGCTTTAATTAGCTGGGATTTTACAGCCTGGGCTGAGCTTGCTGGGCTCACAATTAGTAAACCCAGCAGAATGAACAAACAGCTTGGAAATCTGGTGAAGCAATAAGTGTGAAGCCCTTCATGTATGGGAACATCATGCTGCTGCTAAATCCAGGGACAAAGCAAGCCTGGGCTATAAAAATCCTCAGGAGGCAATTTCCACAGCCAGTTAAAATGCCAGTGTGTTTGACTGCATCCTACAGCACGTGCCATTTAATGAGCATGTGATTGCCAAAATCTGAATTAAGTTACAAAGCTGGAATCAAGTGGGTTTGTGAACTTGGAAAAAGGAGAAATGAAATAATTCCAGTCAGAATTGTAAGCGGTGTCAGGATGGTCACATAGATCTACCACAAACAATTGAAAGTCATTTCCTAAAAATGGGTTGTTAAGGGGATATCTGGGGGAGCAGAAATGTTCTTTTCCATCCCATGAGGAAGTGAAATGATCATCCAGGGACAGAGCCAGTGTGTAGGGTGTTACAGGTTATCTCTAGGATTCCTGAATGGATTGGACATGGATTAGACCTGAACACTTTACAGATGCCTCTGGCTGAGAATCTGCCTGATGTACCCAGTGTGGTTTAATAGGAAATGACTGAAATTATCAACAAGAAAGGAGAATAACTGCAGGCTAATAGTGAATCTGATTTTGTTCTTTAACACTGAAGCCTCTTCTGGTCCAGATCAGTGTCAGGCTGTATCAGGAGCTACTGTGATTCAAGCAAGATGAGATTCTTTGATCACGGATGTCCTTGTCATTTAAAATGTGATTAATGCAACCATGGATTAGGATGTGATTGTGCACTAAGAGTATTGCATGACTTTTAAAAATAAATAAAGTCACTAAAGACATTCTGAATTAACAAAAACTTCCAAAGTGGATATTGCAAATTTAAATTTGTTTTTGCTCAGGTCAAAAACATCCAGATATTTCATTGGAGAAAAGAAAAAGAATAATATTTTCTATTTTTTTTTATTTCTCCTGGAAGTTCCTACCAGCAATGAACTGTGGGTTATCCCATGGGGGAGGCACCCTCATCCAGAACTGGGGTGTTTTGGGGTGAAGCCCTGGAGGGTGGCAGGTGACAGGGCTGCATTAAGGGCAGCAGCTTGTACAGAAACAGCATTTTTGCAAGTCCAGAGTCCACCAGGCTTTAGTTTTCCATGCTTCCAGGAAACTGAGTTTTCTTCTGGTGTTTATTGTTTGTTTGTTTTTCAGGTTTGGTGATTTTTTTTTTTTTGTTTTTTTAGTGGCAGCAAGGCAACCTTTCTGATAGTGAAGAGTCTGTAAGTTGAAAGCTGAGGAAACATCTTAGTTTGGGGTATTTGTAGCTCCCATGGATCAAAAAGGTGATGATTTTGCTGGGGATTTTTCAGGGGGTGTTGATCAGAGCCTGAATTTATCAGATGCTCTCCAGACTTTGAGTAGGAAACACTTGTGATTTCTGCATTGCTTTGTGAAGCAGTGATGGGGGTCATCGCTGTTTATGTTTTCAGAGGGGAAAAATCCCCCAGCCAACAAGAAAACAAAATAACACAATGTGATTTCCATAGGCTTTCAGGGCATAACATATTTCCATTCCCTAACAAAAGGAAGATTTTAGATATTTTGCTTTAATCCTCATACTTTTTTCCCATTTCTCTTTTGCCTCAGGAATGCATTTAAGGATAGCAGGATAGACTTTTTAGTATTTAAAAATTAGCAATCATCTGTAAAGGCATCCTGCCAAAGGGAAGGGAGGCAGCGTGCAGGCTCCACACAAAACCTTTTCACCATTCAGGAGCTGAAATTTATTCTTACAATTTAATCTCAAGATACGTCAGTGTGTTAACAGGAGAACAATCTTGTGCCTGGGATAAATATTCCTAAATTGCTCACTGGACCATTTTTGCTGGCAAAAAAACAGGGGGCAGCTTTTGGTTACCTGTGAAAGAATAGCCTGTGCTGTGCCAGATGCTGATGAGAAGTTAATCAGCTTTTTGTATGGATGCATTCATTGCTAAAAATAAGAGATTAGAGTACAATGGAGGCATAATTGCTGTGCTGGGGAAGAAAGCCTGAGAACTGCACCTTGGATAATTTGGTGCTAGGCCAGGTATTTTTAGGGACATATGGTTTACTGAATGAGAAGTTTTCTATTCTTGTGCTTGTGTTATGGGCTATCTAATGAGGAATTCCATTGCTTAGTTTTAATGCTGTTTCTCACACCAGAGAGACCTTTGAATTTCTTTTGAGATGCTAAATTTCTGCTGTTTAATATATATATTTGCTGTCACCTATATAGAAAAATCAGCAGTTCTGTATGGTGTCAAAAGCAACCACAAATAGAATTTTGGAACGGATTCCTAAATATCTTTATGCAAAATCTGAACAGCAAATCATTGCAGTAAAATTGTAATAACAATAACAACAATAATAATAATAATGCTGCAGGTGTGTTCTCAAGGTATTTATTACCTTTTTCATGTTCATGTCTGGCTTTCCTGTTCAGTATTTTCAGTAAACAGGAGCAAAACTGTAAAGGTATGTGCATCTTTGTGAGCTACAAATTGTGTTTCCAAGTTCCTGCTCCGAGGTCATTAAACATTCGAGCACTTCAGTTCTCTTATCCATGAAATTAAGTTCATTTCCTATAATTTTAGGTGTCCAGCAGGTAAAGATTGAGCCCAAGGTAATCATCTGGGCTCTTTCAATGGCAGCAGTAACAGTGATCATGCATCTCCTGGATTTTAAGTAGCTGATTCCAGTGAAAGGGAGGTGACTCACGGCTTTTTGACTGCTTGGGATTGACAGTGATGTGAGCATGGAACTACAGGAGCGTTAAACAAAGACTGAGGTGCAGTAGCGTGGATAAATAACAGCAAATGGCATTCTAACAACTTGGTACACTTTGATGGAATACTTTAAAATTCATATTTCCTTGTAGAACTTCAATAAATAGACTGATTTAATCTGATAGTCACTAGGAGCACTTAGCTGCTGAACCCTTCTTTATCCCATATAATGGCTGTACACAAAACTTGTATTTTTATGCGTTTCTGTTTTGCAGAGCTGAACAAACACTGTATTATTTAATCAAAAACAATTACAAGCCTGTTAACAGCAAATAAAACCCGAGCTATTACACCCTAACAGTTAGGACAAAAGAAAACTGGAGCATATGTAGGCTGATTAAATGGTGTATATTTAATTTTCCTTTCAACCAGAGAAAATTAAAGATGTCAGCTGCTGAAATTCACAGAAGACAGAATATAGTGAGAGCCACATGGGCTGAAACAATGATCCAGGAAAATCAAGTATGTAGGGGCTCTCAAAAGAAATTTGAAGAAAAAAGAACTAAAATACAGCAGAGGAAGAATCTCTTGTAGGTAAAAAGAAAAAAAAAATATGGAAGAAACATCACCCTGAAAGCTTTAAATTGCTGATATTTACATCCATGGTACTATAGGTGATGGTGGTATCTAAGATTCACCGTTTTCTCTCATAAAGTTAATTTCAGAATTGATATCTTCTCTCAAAGGAAGAATTTTTGTGGTAAGAATTAGTGATAAAGAAAGACTAATGGGAAGAAAAGGTCCAGAGAGATTGAGAAAGACTTTCAGGTGAGCAACTGGCAGCTACTGTCAAAAATTAATCTTAAAAAATGTCCTAATTGGAAAAACTGTCTCAGGTGTGTGAGACTTCTTCCCCATCCCCTTCTCTGCTGCTTTCTGCCCAGACAGCAGGAGTTAACAGAAAACATTTAATTTTCTCTTAGGAAATACTTCTCTTTTTTGTGTCTGAATATATGGAGAGGCTTCTTGCTACTTCAAAGTCTGAGTATTTAGAAAAAGGCTTGGAAAGGTAAAAGCAAGTGACATTGTCTACATTGTTTTATAAATATCAAAGCCACTTACTAATTTTTTTTCTATTGCCTGAAGAATAATCAGGTTTTTTCCAGTATTTTGTGCCTCAGCAATAAAATTCTTCAAAGATTTTAAGGGCTTATTTTCAGCTCCTTTTGCAAAAGGAGAGCTCTTGCAAAAATCTGTACCCTTCTCTAAATTCCTTTCTTTGTAAGCCCATGTTAAAATGTCACACCTTGGCAAAAGAAATATGTCAGAAACAGATACATCAGAGCAAGAAAAAAACCACCTGTTTTTTCTCTTTTTTTCATATGAAAGTCTGTAGTGTAAAGAGGAATTGTAAATGTAATTGAAGTCCTTGAAAAAGGCAAGACAAACCCAAAGTGAAGTTTGTGGGCACGCTCCTCATCAATCTGCAGTGCACTGAGTTCCCCAGGGCTGCTCAGGTGCCTCAGGTCAGGTTCTGCCCCAGAGTTTTGCTCCCACCATGGATGGGGGTTGGACCAGAAATGTGGGGATAAACTGCAGCCCATCACCCTCATCTCTTGGCTCATGCCCCTCTTCTGCAGAGCTCCCACTAAAGATCATCAGAGGAATCCATGGAAACACAAGGAGGAAGGGGCATCATTTTGCTTCTTGGTGGTTTGATTTAGTATTGCTTAATTAACTAATTACTGCAGCATCCATGGACAGGCTTTGTCCCAAGGACATCCCATTAAAGCAGCCCACACCTATTTAACTCCTCCTGTATTCTGTGAGCATCTGCTTTTCTTTCTTGTTTTAGGAATGTGGGACTTTGCATGGTCCGGTCAGTGGGATTATTCAAAGGCATTAACACTGTGTTCCCCCTGGCACAGCTTCTGGGAGTGTGCCAGCAGAGCTTATCCCAAATGCTTTTTACTCCCCAAGTCCTGAGTGCAGCCTTTCCTGTCTTAGATTCAGCATCTCCTAAGTCTTCTTGCATAGTACTTCCATTAATGGAATTAATTCAGTATTTGGATGCTTTTTAAGCAACCTTAACCTGCTCAGAAAAGTCGGTACCATTTTGCTATTTTATTTTATTTTTATTACTATTACTATTATTATTACTACTATTATTATTACTGTTGTGGGAGTGTGGCCATTTTTGGGTTTTAGGTTTTTTGGTGGTTTTTTTTCTTTTTTTGTGTGTTTTTTGGTGGTTTTTTTTAAGGCAAAAGAGAATTTGCCTGACAGCTGATCTAATAAAATATGCTCTGGTCAGGTATTTGCTCTGCTGCTGCTGACACTTGATCTGAGGGGAAACAGCACAATGAGCTGCTCCGAGCTTTAAAAAAAATAGGAAGTTGTTTTTCAGTATTTGTTTTTGTACATCATTGTCTGGGTAGGATCTTGCAGAAGGTCTCAAGAGAGGCAGCAGCAAACTCATGTTTGTTGTGTCCATGGAAGTGTTTTTTCCTTTCCTTGTTTTTTTAAGGTGTGAGATGTCAGCTTTTTGCTCATCACAAAGTTAGCTGAGATCAGTTTTGCAGTTACACTTCCAAGTTTCTGAAGGAAGGTGCAGAATCTCCCTGGGGCACCACCAGGGTTTGATCTGAGCCAAACCTTCTGAACCCAGTGGGGTGTCCAGGGGAAGGAGGTCACTCAGGTGTTACCATGTAACACTAAATAACTGGGAGTTATTAAAAATTCCATCTCTCTGGAATTGTGTTCCCCTCACAGTCTTAGAGCAACAGCTGAGAACTGAGCCATGATTTTCTTTGGCTCCTGAGAAGGATAATGTGGGTGCATTTATTACCCCAAACATCAGAAAGGCTGAGTGAGATCCAAAGAACAAAACCTAAAGAAATGAAAACAGCATTTACAGGAGGCACTGCCAGGAAGATGGAGGAGGATATTATTAGATATTAGATCTGTCAAGAAGAGTGGAGCTTTTCCTTGGAAGGTGTCAAACAAATCCAGACCTTGGGTGGCACTTTCCAGCTTTATAGATCACAGCACTCTTGACAGAAGATGTGGAGGATATCAGCAGATACGTTTTACACATGGAAAAAGCAAACAAAACTTCAAATGGCAAGAGAAAAGATCAGGTACTGAGGCAAAGACTCACCCAATACATGGAAATTTGATTTTCTTTAGGGCTGCCAGGGAAAAGCAGTATCAGATTAGGGTGTAACCCCTCTAAAGGTGCTAAGTGATTAAACACATTAAAGTGTGTTTGATAAAGGTTCTAGCAGACTGTTTTGAGAGCAGTACCTTTATTTGTGTCAGGTGCCCCAACTTTCTATAAACTTTCTATATTTTTTTAAATTTTCTCCACTATAGTTTAAATTTCTCCATTCCTTTGTATTAATATTGAAAATCCCAGCAGTGGTAAATTGGGGCTCTTTTGGTTGTTTTTCTAGTTTGGGGTTTTTTCTTAGTTGTTTTTTTGTTTCTTTGTGGGGGGTTAAAAAATTTTGTTTAGTTGTGGTCTTTAATTTTTCTTTTAAATCCATTTGAATAATGAGTACAATCTGGTTGTGGACAAGCTCCTTTAATATCTCATCAGAGCTGCAGTTAAAGGTCTCAGAGGTCAGATTTCTGGGTAGATGAAATCCACTGCAGCCTCAAAGTTTCTGTCTCCATAGTGAATTTCCTACCATTCAAGAGATTTACACCTATTCAGCAGCCTGGTTTAAAAAACTGATTAGAAACTTGATAAGCCAGAAATAAATTTCTGCTGGGAATGCTGCCCAGATGCTGCTCAAGCACACTTCCATTCACTGTGTGTTTTATTGGCACAGGTTGTTTTTCCAGGGGAAGGTGTAAGGCTGTACTTTTATTCCTGCCCAAATTGTGCATTTCCCAATGTTACATTTATCCCTCTTTCAAAACATCCTGTTGTTTCCTTCCTCCAAGAGCTTAGTTATGAGTTCTGATAAGAATCAAAATCAAAGCAGACATTTAAAAAATTTACTGAGGATTTACTCCCTGTTGTTAGTTGTGCTTGCACAGCCACAGAAAGTGGCAAATGCCACAAGCACCACCACCATAAAAAAAGAGTATAAAGAGTATAAAGACTAAAACCAGAAGGTGGTGCCAATATAAATTATGTCACAGAAATATTAAAAAAATAACTTTGTTAAGGTATGTATGTAAAAAATGTACATTTTTCTGAAAGGATTACAGATTTTTTTTTTTCAAATAAGCCTACTGAGCAAATAAATCCTAACCTATTTAAGTGTCTAACTGATATGGAAAAGAGGAAAAAGGGGTTCTTAGAAGATTTTGACCCTGTGTTGCTCACACTGTAGTTTCAGGTAGGTGCCAGCATGTACCACGTGGCCTTGTCTTGCTGCTATTTTGGGGAATCATTAATTTAAGCATTCAGGCTGACTCCATGCACTATTGATCTCCCTATTTATAGTACCAATCCATTACACACAGAGTTTTTATCTGTAGAGGATTTGTTTGGTTTGTGGGTGAGTTCACCTGGTTTGCAGGGCTTGGGGGTCACTGTCAGTCCAGGCAGCTCTGCTGGAAAAGTCCCATTTCACAGGCTTGGGAGATTTCTTCAAAGCACTGTTGGGATTCAGCTTCCTGTAATAAGAAAAGTTGAATAGAACAGGGAATTACAGAAAGGCTTTGTGTCCACACCGTGGTCAGCCACACACACCTCCACAGAATTGAAACTGGCTCCTTCATTCTCTTCCAAGGGTGCTGAAATGTTCAGCTGACCTAAGGGATGTCGCTTGTCACAGCAAGGGAACGCAGGCATCACCTCTTGAGTCACCTTGGGAGATGTTATACATTGAAATCTAGAGGGGAAAATTCTACAGCAACACCTCAGCAACAGTGCTGGTAGGAGATGCTGCTCTGGAGGGCACTGGAATAAAGAAATAAACATATAGAGAGGTGTAGATGGTGTGACAGCATCCTTCCAGCTGCTTGGTGGGGATGGCCAAACTCCAGCATTCCCAAATTCCCTGCAGGATGAAGGAGCTTCTGAAGTGGCCAGTGGGAAGCACTGGCACGCTGGCAGAATTATTATCCAGGTGTATCTCGATGCTTTTAAATTCCAGGAGGTATAAATGCATGAAGGGCATCGTGCCATTTTCTGTTGCAGGATCTCCTCCTGCTGTAAGCCAGGGTGGGGATGGTTCTGGTGGCTTTTCAAAGGCAAACTCTTAACTCTGCTCATGTGAATGCAATGAGGTTTTGTGCTTCATCACTTCAGAGCTTATTCAGATGTGTAAGTATGAAGCATACATTTATTCTTCTTCATAAAAATCATTCAAAGGAAAAAAAAATACTTCTGCTGTGTTAATACTCTCAGTGAGGCAAGAGCAGTTGATCAGAATATAAGGAAAAAGAAATTCTGTGAATTTTATAGAAGCAAAAGTGAGAAAAGCTCAGTTTACAGAGGGAGGAAATGAAGACACAGACTCAGGATTTTCCACCTCTCTTATCACAAGAGATGACTGGGTTTTGTTTGTCTCCTCATTTCCTGTTAAAGGATGGGGGGGGAAAAAGAACTTGAGAACAGCAAGGTTTGATGCATCTTTATTTAAAACCCAGTGTCAAATGATGTTGTTTTGGGGAAGTGACATTTAGAATATTCTCATATTTGCAGAATATCCCTTTCCAAATTGTGTCCATTCTAACTATTTGTTTTCCCAAGGATGCATTGGAAGGGATCCAGCTGGAGAAAGCATGCCCTTAGTGCCATAGTCTTATGTGCACAAAATATTTTTAATTTCCTTTTCAAAAAACATTGGACTTTGTAACCTTTCAGAAATATTTTGGTCAAGCCCTGGAGTTCATAGCTTTGCTCAGTCAAGTGCTCCACTGGGGATCCTTGGGAAAGGGGGGAGCACAAAGTGTGGCCTGGAGTTTGTGCAGGACTGTTCCAGCCTCCTCTACTCCCTTCTGGTCTCCTTTCTCCTGCCAAACCTATTTACTTGACATCCCCCAGCTAAAATTTGATTTTTATAATTGAAAATTAACTGCTTGGGTAGTTTATACACATCAAAGTGTGGTTTATTTTCCATTGCCTTTAAGGCTGTTTTATCCTTCATGTTGGAAAGCTTCTTATCTAGATGAAACAGCCTTAAATGGCTGGATTTAGTTCATTAAATTCTTGGATAACTGGGAGTCCGTCTGGCACTTAGTAAGTGAAATTAGGAAAAGAAGTTCTGATCTACCTTCTAAATGTAAGAAATTGAATTCTTTGCAAGCTGCCACCATTTGTACAAAGAGCTTTAAAAACAATCAATCACTGTTAAACTTTCTCTGCCAATTTTTACCCTTTCTCAGCTCCTGTAAGTCCAGGTGAACCTCTTTGAATTAAGGTGATGCCTTAAATTTTAGCTTTCCTGTTTTCCTGATTCTGTACTGCATTAGTATATAACTCTGAACTTCCCACAAAGTGTTAGCAAGTTCTTTTCACAGAAAAAAACATGGACATGTTTTTTTAGATGAACATGAAAAATATCCTTTGTCTCCTTGCACTTTCCCCAAGTTTAATTATTTCTGCTGTGGAAAAGAGCCATCCATGGGTATCAGAGGTGTTCACTGAGAACTCTCTGCTTTTTAGAGAGCAAAAGTGATGAAAATGGAGAAGTTTGAAGGACCAAGATTGGTGCAGTTGTCTTAATGCTCTGTGTCTCTGGATGTATAGGCAGAAACTTGTATTTATGAGTGAATTTTGGTTCCAGAACACATGTGAATAATTCAGATGCCCAAAACTACTCACTGAGAAGTTTGCATCTGGATTTTTTGGGACCATTTCCATCACTTTCTGCTTGCACTGATTTTTCCTCTTCCATGTCTTGGAGTTCTCACATTGTTTGGCTGCTCACAAATACGTGATACTCAGGATTTACATCAGCACTGTTCTCCAAGTTGATGTGTTGTGTTCTTCAAGCTTGTTTAAAATTGATCCAGCCACCCTTTTAATGTTCCTTTCTTCAATTAGTTCTCAAAAGTGTGGAGTACAAAACCAATGCCTTAAAATAATGTCCATGGCATCCCTTGAAGAATTCCTCTCTGCAGCTGCTTGCCAGAGACATCAGTGTTTGGATGTCCTTTTCCTAGCAGTGACTGAACATGTTTCCTGTACTCTTACAGGTGCTGAAATTAATCTCATTAAACCACCCAAATCCAGTTTCTGCATTTATTCACTGTTGTCTCTCTCTCCTCAGCCAGCAAAACATATTTGTGGTTCTTACTCATACTCCTTGTAGATTTTCCTTTATTTTTTTTCTTATTTTTTTTTTCTTCCTTCAGTAGTCATGTTGTCTTCTAAACCAGGAACCTATTTCTAGTTGGGGTTTTTTTTCTTGTAGATACTTATTTTAAAATTTAAAATGTACTTAGAGAAAATCTTCCTCTCTGGAGTAAATTGAAGTTTTAAAAAGGAATCTTAATTAGTTTTTTATTCTACATTACTTTTTCTCTATTTGCCCTCTGAGGCAATGGCATCTGCCATATGATTTTGCCATGTAGTTTTTAGATGATTTTGTGGATTTTCAGAGTCAAGTACCTTGACTTTGTGATACCCTGGCTCCGATTCCCATCGAGCTGGGTTGTCACCAGGAACCAGGACAACTCCATCAAGATCTGCAGGGAATAAGTTCATCTGTGCTGCTAATTTGGCACCAATTTGTAGGTGCCAAGTGTCCACATGTACTTCTGCTTCTGACTTGTATGAACTAAGGTGCAGTGCAGGTTTGGTGACATGTGACAGCGTAGGACTACTCATCATTAGCCATTAATAATTAATTAGATGTGTCATTAGGAGCCTGTTCTGAGCTCACAGGCTGATTTGCAGGAGCTGAGTATTTGCTACAGCCCAAGAGGGAAACAATATCCGCTCTCATTGCATCATCATTGCAATGGTTTATTTTTCTTTCCTACGCTGCAGATGAGGTTCCTAGAATTAAATACTTAAAGGTAATGAGAACAGTGAGTGTTTACAATAATTAAAATCAGGTAAATTGAAACCTTTAGCATTAAGCATCCCACATAACTATGTAATTTGAAAAAATGATACCAAAATGTGTTTCTCAGGTAAGAGAGAACAAAATATTGCTGGCATGGCACATAGGCTCTTTTCTTGAGCTTTTTTGGGTTTTTTTCTCTGCTAATGACTGTGTCTGAAATGTTGCAATAATAAGCAGCTCGTTAGTCAGATGTTTTCAATTCTGCCTTTCTGTGTTTCATCTGTTCTGTTTGTGTGGGGTGGGTGGTTGGTGCATTCAGCATTTCAGACCGTCTGGTTGTACACATTTCCACCAGCTAAAAAGCAAAACGATGCATTATAATGCAAGTGATTGTTCTGCAGCCCTCGTGGAGCACTCCAGAGCAGCGTGGTGGGCTTCCCACAATAACTCCCATTCAGCTCGTTTCAAGCATCTCAGATTTTTATAAATGCCAGATAAATGAAGAGCTGATTGTACCTCAACCTCTGAAGTAACCCTATTAAAATAAAATACATAGCAATTCCGAATTGGAAGAACAATGCATGTGAGATTTATAGATAAGTGAAAATTAAGCTGCTGTTCCAGCTATTCCTGCCCTTAGGTGCTGTGCAAGTTGCTGTAGAAATCATTTCATTTAAAGACTTTTTATAGGTTTTTCAATAGTCTCATACAGACCAAAGAAAATGAGTTCATAAAAGTGACATGAAAATGAGATGAGTTTCTTTTCACCACTGTCTGTTCATCTCTTCGTTTAAAATTAAATTGAAGAAAAATTTTGGAATTTTGGGGAAGGAAAAGCAGGGAAGGGAAGTTTGTGTGTTTAAAGGTCATCTTTAAAATAATGAGCCATCTGCAGCTGATAAAAATTGGTAAAAACTGCAAGTTAGAAAACACCTAGAGGAAAGTTGTGAATGGTTGTAGCTGCTTGGTATTTCACCTTTACAGAGTTGACATCTAAATTAAGATTTAAACTGTGAGATGTAAAGTTTTTTCAAGTTAATCACAACCACATCCAAAAGCACTGAAAAACACCACATTTGGTCTGATTTTACTTAGATGGTTTATACTGTCACTTGTTTTTTGTTAGAACACACAGTCTTCCAAACAATTTCAAACTCAAATACCATGAACCTAGGAAAAAAAAAAATCTTGAAAAATATGAACCTTAGGATGGAAAACTAAAAAAAACCAATCCAGGCTGAATATTTGCTTAATGTTCTGTCACTAGAGCATGAGAGACCCAGGGAAGCTGGATTTGGATCACTTGAACTGTGAGAAAGGTCAGAAAAAGAGGAATGAGGTGGCCGTGGTTTTGTCCCTGGGTTTTTCCTCTGCACATCCAGTTAATTCTGTTTGTATTTCAGATCAAATCCTGGTTTCACTGTGTATGGCATAGATATCATTTGGGGATCTCTCCCCATTTCCCCCAGAAATCAGTCTGATTTTGTATTTTAAGTAGTAGCTTCACCAAAACTAGCACTGAATAACCAGTGAATTTGTGGTGTTGTCCCCAGTAAACTTTTTGCAGCACATCTGGTACAGAGATGGTGGTGCCATTGAAAATTATAGGTTAAAAAGTGTCCTGTCAGCCTGGCTGTCCAGCACATCAGCTGCTCCCTCCAGCTTGCTTGCATTCTGTCCTCCTGATGTGGTGACTGACATAGGACTGGCTGATTTTTTGTGGGGGGTGTCCCTAAGTGTTAGAAAAATACTAATTTATCACGTTTTATGTTTTTAAATAATCCATGTCTTGCAGCATGGGTATTGTAGAAAGTCAGCATGAATTCATCCTGCATATTCAGAGCTCAAAGTTAGAATTGTATTTGGAAATGCCTATTGACACAGGCCTCACTTTTCCAAAGTTCATTTGTACAGGCAGACATCAGCTTCCCTCTTATTCCTTTGCCAAAGAAAAAATACATATTAAGCTCTCACTTCCTCAAAAGTTGTAAATCACAGAAAAAGAAGTATCTTCACTCTTCTTCATAGCCTGGTCCTGGTAAACTTGATGTATCGATGTTCTTACTTCAAGCATGGAATTGGATTTAGCTATTTTAGGAAAAACAGCCATTGTTCTGGACTAGCATTGACTGCTCGAGGTGTGATTTATGGCATCTTGTCCTCCCTGATAACACCTGTGGGAAGAACAGCCCTCGGATTTCAGTTGCATCTGAGGTATTTGGGATGGCTGCATGTACCAGATCTGTAGGAAGTCAGTGGATGCCTTGGATCTCCTTCTCCAGGGACTGACTAAAGCATTTCTGACTCCTTTTACCTCATGCTGAGTTATATGTCAGAAATATTTCACTCTATTAACTGAGCAGATGGTCAAAATGAGACCAGTTTAGATGATTGAGATTATTTTTTAAGGAAACTTCCTCTTGTTTTGTGCACACTGACTTGGTTTGCACAGAAATGATGTCTGGATGACTTGGGTGTTTAAACAAGAACCTGGCTCTGTTTCTGTGCATAGGTAGCTATGGTGATATCATGCCAAATTTGGAATCCATTCTGAAACCTTAGAAAGGAGGATAAATTTATTTGCAAATATTTTGGGTATATCTTGATCTGATACTCTTTTGTGAAATGTGTGAAGACATTATTTGTATTAAAACCATACTGGAGTGTTTACTGGGCTAAATAGATTGCTGGTTTAATGATAACGATTTTGGTAAGGATAACTTGATACAAATAAATCCATTTAACTATCAAACTTCCTGTGTATTCTGTGTAATGGAAGAGAGTTTGGAGAACACTGTTTTGAATATTTTTGATGTAGTAATTGGAGTCTAGATTTCACATGACTGTCATTAAGACAGACAAAATCCTGTCACTGAGTTCTGCAGATGTGATTCCCATGTATGGACACTCTCCTTAATCAGTCAGAGGGATTGCTGAAAGATAAACTTAGAGTTTTGACTTTGGTCTCAACAAAGGAGGGAGAGAAAAGAGATTTCTTTGAAGGATGAGTCTGTTGATGCACTTGATGGGAAGCTCTTAGTGATGTGTGACACGAAGGGTATTTGAACCAGCTGTGAAATCTGTGTGGGGATTGTTAGCAGTGAATTTCAGCTGGTTAAAAAGGACATTTTTTATCTGAGGGTCAGGCTGGTGCAGACATAAAGAAGCAACTCTTAGGAACCATCATGGACCCAACAAGTTTGGAAGATCAGAGCTATGTGCTTCAGGTGCCACAGATGATACAAAATCATTTTAAGAGCCTTAGAAAGCAATTCCTATCCTTAGTTGGGGTGTTCTGGTCTGGGCAGCTTGCACTGAGGAGTTTGGTTGGGTCACCACAGCATTGCTGAGGCTTGGGAACTCAGCTGAAGTCCTTAGCTAGCCACAGTGGTAAGTGGTCTGATTTTAGGAATCACTTCTTGTTTCCTATTTTACTGCCCCATAACCAGCAACTTACCTGCTGTGTAAAGTGTTAAGAGCTGGTATTTTGAAATCAGGGCCAAATATATGAGATATCTATGCTATCTATATATATATATATATATATATGCATATATATATACATTTTTGTTGATAAACATTCTGTAATGAGGAATTCTTGAAGATGAGACGTTCTATTTGTAGGAAATCTGTGGGAGTTCTGCCTTCAATGGAGTCACAATATAAAGTCCTAATTTAGCAAGGTTCTTTGTTTAATTTAAGCCTCAAACTCGAGTCTTTCCTGGAAAACTCTGCATATGGAGCTAGCTAATTATGCTTCTTTCCTCCTCTATATTCCATCTCCTGGGATACATAAAGATCTAGAAAAATATACATGCACTTTTGAATGCTTGGAAATCTCACTTTGATGAGCAGAAAACTAAGATGAGAATCTGTGCCTTTTTTTTAATGTTTAAAATCTCTCCTGAAGTTATCAGGACATAAATACAAAGATTTGGGATTGTGATAGTTACAGGTAGTAATGCAGACTGTGATAGTTACAATGTAGGGAATTCTGAAGCACTGTGTTACTCTGTAAAATAGTTTTAAGAGTTTTTGCTCTGTAAATTAATGTCTTCACCCAAAATTCACAATATCTGTCCCAGCTGCCCAAGAAATTCTGATTCTCTTGATAATCACCCAATTTGGCCATCCCATTATCTGTAACTATCAAACCCCAGGAACATCTTTAGCACTGGACAGATTTTTTTCCTTCTTAAAGGGAGCATAAAGTGCTCTCTGAGATGGTGCTGCTGCTTTGGGAAGCATCAGTAAGCAAAGGGAGCTGACCTGCTGCTCCCTGGTGTGTTGGAATCAGCATTTGAGTGCCACAGAACCTTGTGGCAGCCTTTTATAACTGTGTATGAAAAAACCAGGTTTCCACAGACAGATGGTGTGTTGCAGGTTTTCAGAAGTAAAAAAAGTTTAAGGAGCTGGTGGTACTAATAAAAGATGTTATGGCATTTGCTGTGCTGTGCAGAGCATACACTAATTGGGATTTCAGGGTTAAGACCTACATTTGAATAACACAAATCACGGTGGAAAGCAGGGTTTGTAATGTGGCTGAGGTGCCTCTGTGTTATTCTTATGATTTCCAGTGAAAAGGAAATGCAGCATGAGAAAGTTTGGGAAGTCTGCAATCTATTTTTATCCATCTGCCTACAGGACCCTGGTTTCTAACAAAAAGTCATTACTTTGTTCATGAAAATGGTAGGACTCCCATGAGCTTTTAATTTTTAATTTTTTTATGTTTCTGATTTTTTTTTCTCTATTCTCTCTTTATTTCTCATTGATTTAAGGTATATTTTCTTTGATAAGTTTCCCAAGACAGCACAACCAAATAGGGAAGATTTTGTCCAATGAGCAGGTAATCCTCTGACCAATCTCTGCCTCAATTTGACATGACTAATTTGATTTTTGATAGATTCTAAAGCTCTTTGTGCTGCCAACACCATCCTTATCACCTCCTCCATATTTGCCTGCTCACAAATTCTGTCTCCCTCTGGGAATTCAAGCACTGTCCCATCCAAACACTGATTTTCCTGACCTATTTCTGGGGCAGTCTTTAGGCACCCCCAGTCCTTGAGCTGAAGCTCCTACCAGACTCCCGTGGAAAGGGAAAACCAAGCTTGTCCCTGGTTCTTTTGACTGGAAGAAGCAAAAGAGAACATCAAATACTTAAAATATTGAGCTACATAGGGGACTTTAATGAGTTATGTGGGTATTGCCAATGGCTGCTGTTTATTTGCCATCCCATGGGTGTATTCCCAAACTTCAGCAGCTCAGGTGTTCCAAAAGTTACTGTAAGCAATATTAAATGAGTATAATTGTTCTGAATGTCCATCAAAGAGCTCGATGTGTTGCTGATTAGACCCCAGTCTAGTAAAGAGCTTATCCCAAAACCCAATCTGACCACTTGGGAGCCAATGTATGAAACACAGCCCCAACCAGCATCAGGCTTGTCAGTGTCATTCCCTAAAATGGAATTACCTTAATCAAAGCAATCCAATTTACATAAAATAAGCTCAGTTTGGTCTTGCTGCTTGGTTTGGTTTTTTCCTCCCATGTGCTTTCCTGCCATCTCCGCAGGAAAACCTGCTGACATTTTCAAAAGGGCTTTGATTCATAGAGCACTGATAGTCTTCAAGATGTTGATAAAGGATATTTTGCTCATCTCTTTAGCACTGTTTGCAGCAGAGCTGTTCATGAGGAATGTGGGAGCTGGTGGTGGGCTTTGCTATCTGAGAACTTGAGATCCAAGCACTAATCTTGACCTAGATCATTGTCACTGACAAGTGCATCTGTCACCCCAGAAGGGCAAATAACACCCATGGCAGGGGTCAACAAGGGTATGAATCATGTTAGCATCAAAATTATTCTCTTGCACTGAACATAAAAATATAAATTTTAAAAAAAATATTAAAAAACAGCTATTAAAATATGTATTTTGAGTCTGTGAAGGCCACAGCAGGTTGCACTGAGACAGCCCAGGACACGTGGTATATTCCCTTTATTAACAGCTGCTGGATGGTGGCTGGACAGTGCACTGCTGTAATGGACTGTGTGCTTCAAACTTTGCTAGACAAGTTTTAAACAGGACAGAGACATTCAACATTTTATCCATTCAAACTCAGCAACCTAAAGAGGGTGGTCTGTCTGACTGCTTGCCTGTACAACCTGGTGAAACCAATCTTTGGTATGGGTGACCAAATTCACACTCACATTGCTTGATTTGCCACTTTGCACTTGTAAAAAGTGAGCCACTGCCAGATAACTTCTCTTTTGATGAATTTGCTTGGAAAAAACCATCTCATTTCAAATATGTTTCTTTTTTTATTCTGTGGTGCGTGGCTAATGCGTATCTTAGTCTAACTGGAGTGTGATTCATCACTGAGACATCCCTTGGCCGAGTGTAAATAGGAAAGAAAAAGGTTATCTTCTCTCTTCTTTTGTCGCTACGATTGCAGTTCATCATGCGGAGCGGAACTGCGAGCAGGAGGTTCAGCCAGGGAGACGGAGAGAGGAATGACAATGATGTGAAAGGGACTGAAAGCAGATTGGCAATCCCGTTCTGTCTGAGCACACAAAGAATGATGCTGGTCCCAGACAGGCCCTTGAGCAGAGGCATTTATCTGTCTGATTTGGGGGTTGAAACGGTAGAGGGTAAAAAGGAGATGGATTCTCATCTCCCAGAGACATAAAACAAAGCTTTGAAACATCCAGCCTGTAAATAAAAGAGAAAGGAACCCATCTAGTAATGCACCATGACTGACTTAGCAACTGCAGGGCATTTCTCTAGCTCTTCTCCCAGATCTGAATGATACCATTTCTTTGTCTTTCTCCTTTGAATCCTCATCTCTGAAACACAGCTACTATTTTTGTATCCCTCTCCTGTTTTTCTCTCCTGTGAAAGGCTGTGATTAACTTGTTTACCCACGAAACCATCTTTGTTTCGGAGCACAATGATATTCACAATTTACAGAGCCCTCAAATAGGATTATTCTGTCTGTTCTTCTGTAACACTTGGCATCATACCCAGTATTTAAAGAGACTCAGCATTTATGATAGACAGCCTTGTACTTTCTTTTCAGTCTCTACCTCATGCTCCAAAAATGTTTTCCTAAGTCTGGTGAAGTGTTTTGGTGAACACACACACGGCTCCATTGGCTCCAAGAAGATATGATACCAATCAGGAGATGCCCTTCAGATTGATGTCTTGTTGGTACAGGATTTCCTGCAAGATCCATAAAAAATGGCCCTTTTTATCATCTTAACCTTGTTATATTAAATATAATTGGTATCAGTCGGTGAAAATGTAGATACTTATTCAAGAAGTTATTAAATATTAAGAATACCCTAAACTGAACATATGCAGACAGTGCGGGGAGAAGGTTCACGGGAAAGTGAAATTTAAAGTGCAGTGCATTTATTGTGTCAGTTTAGAAAGAATTTGATCTCTACACAGCATCTGTCATCCCACAGGGATTCTATTTGCTGGCCATTTTTTAGTTTTTGTAGGAGACTTGACAGTCTTGCCTTCTAGGAAACCTGAGCTTTCACATTACACGGGCCCTTTCCAAAGGGCTGAATCCAATCATGAAGGGCAGCTTTTCATCTGTCTTTATAAACTTCACCGTGAGGCCAAGGAGCTGTTTTCTTTGTTTCAAACACACTGAGTGCATTTCTTGGAAATGCTGCAGCCTAATAGAAATGAGGAGAGTCACCAAACAACCTGAGGTTTTTACTCACACACTTAGGTTGCCAATGAAGCTGAGGTTCAGGCTATTAATAGCTGATAAAAATCATTGAGTGTGCCTTTCCTTCACAGAATTGTTGGGTAGTCACTCTGTCGAGGCTGGAACAAGGTGCCCATGGAAGGGGTTGAGTCACCATCCCTGGAGGGGTTTAACAGATGTGTGGATGTGGCATTGGGGGACGTGGGTTAGTGGTGGCTTTGGCAGTGCAGGGGGAAGAGTTCAACTCGATGCTCTGAAAGGTCATTTCCAACCTACATGAGTCTATGATTCTGTATGGGATACAAACTGAGGGGAAAAAAAGGCTAAAAGCTAAATCTAAATGGAATATAACTAATAATTTAAATAATACATGACCCGTTGAACATGAAGAAGAAAGAGGAGGGCTATGCTAAAATTCTATTATTCATTTCATAGCGTTTAAGAAAGTTAATTCCAGAATTTTTCTTAATTCCTTAGGAAAAAGTAACTTCTCATTTTCAGTTTTATCTAAAATCCATTAAAATCACAGGGAATGTCTCTGCTGAGGACAGTAGCCTTTGGACAGATTGTGTTGCTCTGACAAGCAACACAGTTTGTGTTTTCTTAACTTCTGCGGCAAAATAACTGAAAATAGCAATGTGCAGCCATCAGCTGGACAGCTCTGAGTCTGTACAGCACCAATATGGAGCTCAAAGGAGGATTTACAGCAGTGATTTCCTTTGTATTCTGGGTTAATAACGTGAAGTATTTTATTGAGTCATTAACTAGATCAGAACCTAGCACCAACATGTTTAAAATGTTCAAAACAACATAAATTTTCAAAATGGAAATATTTTTAATTTTTGCACCTACATACATTTGCAAAAGGTTTTTAATTATTTTGTCGTTATTTCACCCGCAGGATCCGAAGCTGCGCGAGCTGCTGGATGCTGGGAACGCGGGAGGTCGGCTGGAAAATCGGATGATAACTGTTGTGTATGGCCCAGACCTGGTCAATATATCCTACTTGAACCTGGTGGCATTCCAAGATGATATAGCAAAGGTAACACACCTGATAGATACAACTTATTTAATTTGTTTTTTCTCTCTTGATTCTGCCTCGCTTCTTCTCACACTTGGATTTCTCAGCTTCTCTGGGCTGAGCTCCTTCAGGATACTCCCTCATGAGGAGTTCTGCTTATCTCAGTTCTCTGGGTCAGGAGAAAACTCCAAAGCCTGCTAGGATCTTGTTTCTTGTGTTTTTTAGGATGTTATCACAAAAATTGGCAGACTTCTCCAGACTTTTGCTCAAGTTCAATTCATCTTGCTCTTTTGGCTCACTTTGGCCTTGCAGGCACAAAATGGCCCCAAACTGTGCAGCCTTTTTATTTTTATATTTATCCAATTAACAATAGACACATATATTATTTTTCTTAATGACCTGTCTCACCTGTGTGCTGCACTGCAGCATTTTCTATCCAATCACTTACTATTACCCAAAAATCTCTAGAAGAAGAAGGAAGGAGAAGAAACAACACTCTAAATCCTCCATTTTGTCTTTTGCTTTCTAAACTAGTTTAACTCTTAACTTTTTCACCCAGTGACTTAAGAAAACTCTCTAATCTACACACTTAAACTTTTAGCTTTCCTATTTAACTTTAACAGTTGTTTTTATGTATCAGCATGAAAACATGCCCATCAATTTCATGTTATAGGAAATTCAGTGTTCTCCTGGATCTCAGAGCTAGGTATCAGAGACAAGGGCACACACTCTGTGTCTCAGACTCCAGCAATAGATGAAGATATGTCATATCAAATTCAGGTTTTGGAAGTAGTGTTTTGAGATATGGATAAATGAGCTAAAAGTGGGAATTGCTATGAAATGAATCACAGTTCTGTTCTGGAGCTTCTCCCAAGAAGAAATGTGCAATCTTTTTTTTGTTTTGTTTTGGGTTTGTTTTTTTTTTTCAAGAAGTTTGTTCAGCAAAATTTATACCCATGGCTTATAAGTGTGCTCATGTTCAGAACATGTTCCTAAAGCCCAAATAATCACAGTGAAAATACTGCTCCACACAAATTTTAACTCAGGAATGAGAGGTTACACTGTGGCTCCCCAAGCACACATCAACATTTCAGTAGCAGCATCACATTTTGCCCTCTGAGAGCCCTTGATAAGCCTTATAGTCAACATCATTGCCTTAGAAAAGTATTTCTCCCATGCAGGTCCATCACTTTCCTCTGTCCAGCCCACAGAATGAAACTACACTGATATTAGTACATTTGGGTTTGGGTTTTTTCCTTCTTCCAATTTCTCTACAGTTCAGTTCTATTTAATGAAGTGGGAGCTTTTACTTTATCTATTTCAAACAGACATTCCAAAGCTTCTCCTCTTTCCACTTCCACTCATATGGGTACGCTCTGATCCCAGCCTGCAGACATCCATGCACAGAACACTTTCCACAGAGTGTTTTTACATCCTGGAGTTCACTAGATTGTGCTAAAATGAGGTTCTCTGCAGCCTGCTGTGATTTAACAACAGCAAGCAGTTATTTTGTCACCTCACAGGCAACAGGGCTTGTTAGACCAGGTGCAAAAAGGTCATAGGATGAAAGCCTTCAGCAAGGAGGGAACATTTTTGCTTGCCAGATTCCTATTCCTGCTAATCTTCTTTAGCCAACTGGCAAAAACACGATTTCCAATTTTTCTTTGACGTAGAAGAATGGAAACAGAAAGAGTATGTGGTGGTCCATGAACAGCTGAGAGGGAAGTGCTGTTCTCAGACTTGAAAATGCAGAGCTCTACAGGGTGAGAAATCTTAACACTGCAGAAATGAAAGCAATTGAAATAACTCTTCAGGAAAAAAAAGGAGCTATGTTTATGGTGGCAAATGAAAAGGTATGCTAAAGCTTTACCAGCAGAAATTGCTGTCCCTTATGAAGGAGCAAAGAAAATCACCCAAATCAGAAGCTTATGTCCTTCTTTTTCACCTGCTTGTCTAGCCAGCAGTCGGTGAGCCACAATCTATTTGCTAAAACAGCACAGAAATGGATATTTTAGGGCTATTTTCTGTTTGATAATGGAACCTTAAAGTACAGTTGATAAAATCATGTTTTGTAAAAGCTTGGTTACTCTAAATCTTGAGTAACTCCTACTATCTGAGTAACTAAGAATCTGAGTCTTCCTTTTTATTCACAAATGCAATAGAGCAAATAAATTAATATTTGATCATTTGGGCACTATGGGCTGGGGATGCAATTTTTAAGGTATTGCAGATTAACTGTGTGTGCTTTGAGGTCATGTTAAATATCCTGATTGTTTCAATCAAAACAGTTTTGATCACTGTTGAATGCATCTAAAAAGTCCTCCCTTTTTAACCTGTTTACCAACTTTATGTGAACCAGAACCAAGATTTGGTCTTCATTGTCTCTTGAGCCCCACGCAGTGACTCAGAGAAGTTGTAATAAATAAGCACATCAGGCACAAATCATCTCTTCAGGGAGCTCTGGGGAGGAATGTCAGTACGAGACATTTTCACCACCACACTTGCACATTCTGACCCTTCTGATGTTCCAGAGAAATCAAGTGCCAATAGAAATCTCTCCCATTCATTCCTTTTCGGTGCATGAATATTTTTTTGTTAACCCTTCATTTGTCATACCTTGTTTTTCAAGTTATGTTGCAAGTGTTGATCAGACCTCCCTTAAGGAGAAAGTCAAAGTAAAGTGCAGTGGTCTTAATGAGGCTTTTAAAATTATTCCCTTATAAATTTTCTCCCTTTGCAGAGGGCTGCCTTTCCTGCTACAATCTCTGCTTGTCACATCCACTGGCCAAGTTATGGGAGAATTAGGAAAATATAAGTCTCAGGTTATTCAGCTTGCCTCAGGTGCACTAAATAAGAATGTCAGTGTGCTGACATTGTTCATTCCTCCAGGAGAAAGGAACTGATGTTTAAAGCACATCAGTGATGAGCTGAAGGGCGCCTGGTTTGTTAAAAGAATGCAGCTTGAAATTCATTAGGGCTGGTCTAAAGGGCAGGCAGGAAGGTGTGTCCTGGTGGGGAAGGGAAGCAGCATTCAGAGAGTGCTCCCTTATTCTCGTTTGAGAATGCCTGTCTGGGGTAGGATTTATTTGGGATCATCCACAGATTGCTGCAGAAGCAACAGAGGTTTATTCTCAAACCCTGTTCTGAGCAAATGCTCCTTTTCTGTGTCTCCATTCCCAACATGAAAAACTCCAACCCATCAACCTCTGCTCCACAGCAGTTCACTCTGTTCCCAAATCCAGCAGACTCCAAAGTGAACATCTCATTTTTCCCATGTCTTTCCTCTCACTCTCCTTGGTGTCTCTCACCTCAGCTCTCTCCTTTCTGCACTGTCAATCCTGGCCATGCAGGCCCTGTCCAGAGCCCAAGGAAACCTGTTTCTCCTTGGTTTGAGAGCTTTGGGTAAAATGCATCACTAAGAGCTGATGAATTCCTCCATAAGTAAAATGATGTCATCAAGTATGATTCACAAGTCATGCTGTACTATTCTTTCCAGCACACATCTTTATTTTTCTAGCTTCCCCAGTGTATGTAAGAGCTCGATCAGTAGAACAAAATGCTAAAGCAAGCCACATAAATTCACATCTATTTGATATGTTGTTTTTTTAAATAAAATTCTGAAAGTGTAGAGTTTCAGCAGCTTTCTTAACCTCCCACCAAAAAGAAATGTGTGAGGAACTTTGCCTTCACACATAGCTCAGGGCTGATATGAAGGAAGTGTTTTCAAGGCTCTGTGCTGCCTTTTCTTATGAAAAAGGTCTCATCTCTTCTGTTGCACTGAATGTCTTATTGTATCCTGATGCATGCAGTGGTAGAGATTACTTCACTGAGCAGCACATTTCCAAACAAGCTGCTGCTCATGTGCTATCTGCCAAAGCACTGAACAGCGGAATTATTCGTCAGCAGGGTTCACAGGAGTGATAAAAGCACTGGCATGACAGGACAGAGCCAGGAGGGGATCAAGTTCAGGAAGCTCTTATCATGATGGATGTGACTTGCTTGGAGTTGAAGACCAGAAATCTGGGTCTTTCCTCTCCCAGAAGGGATTGGTGCTGGGTTTGTTGGCACTGCTGCAGCCCTCTCTCAAAAAGCCCAGATTTATATTTTCCTGTTGTATCACATCTGTGCAGAGGCTGCAGCGCCCGTGGCCATTGGGAGGCTGCTGTAACCTTCCCACAGCTGGCTGTTTTCTCTCCACCCAGAACAGCTTCCCATCCCTTGGAGCGCTCTCCCCATGCTCTGCCTGCTGGGATCACTGCTGCAGAATTGGGAGTGGGGGCTCTGCTCTCTGCCATGCAGCAAACACAAGGAAATGGAACCATTTGGTAGCTGAAGCTGCAAGGCACACCTTGACTCACAGCTTGGTGACAGCCCAGCAGAGTCAGTTCCAAGCATGTCTTTATTTTCTAAGCTCTGTCCTCAATGCTGTTTATTTATCCCCCTCCTGCCAAGGGTTCAGATCAGCGGCTGGAAAGATGATGTGACCCTTGGCAGATTCGCTCATCTTGGCTTTTTGGCTGTGGCTCTGGGGTGCCTGGGGTCTAAAATGGGAGAGACAATGAGCAAGTGTTCCTTGTGACCTGGTTAGAAATGGCTCAGCCTGCAGGTAGCCCTCAGAATGTTTGGCAAGAATGATGGGATTGCTTTGGAGAGCCAGGAAAAGCCAGCAGAGGAACAAAATGGAACAAATGGCAAGACTGCTTATATAAATAATGTGTGTGACAGGCACATAATAAGTGAGTTCCCCTTACATTCCTGTCAACAAGCATTTGGACAAAGAAAAGGAAGAGCTGGGGTTGTGGGATACTCTTGAAGCGCCCTACTTCTGTTTTATACAAAATATTTCAGCTTTAAGCCCAGCAGAAGCAGCGAGATGAAAACAGTCTATCAAGATCTGTTAAAAGCCAGTATATTTTCAATTTCCAAATAATATTTTGTGTTGCTGTTAATCTGTGTGGCCGCTAGTGTCACAGGGAGAAGTTTGAGCAGCTATTATTAGTGCCTAAACAAAGCAGTGTTTACAAGATGAGCCTATTTTAAGCCTGGAAAAATGAGTTGCCAAGAAGAAAAACAGATGCTGCACTTAATATGCTCTCTGTTCCAAGAGTCACAGCAAAGCAGTTGTGTTAAAGAACCCAATTCCTCCTCCTCTGCTTTCTCACACCCCTGATTTTTTCAAACTGGACCTAAGAAGGAAAAACAATTAAAGAAGAAAAATGGCAGTGGTCACGAGAAGGTTGAGGGGAGGACTATCTGAGCAGCACTGATTTGCCTCCAGAACAAGTGTGTGTCCAAGGGAAGAAGGTTTCTCTTCCAGAAGCAGCAGCCACAGGAGAGGAGGAGAGGTGTTATCTCTGTTGCTTAGGGGTGAGGTGATAAATGGGATGGGTGCAGGATCTGAAAGCTGGAGGACATCAAAGCCACTAAATCAAAAGGCAGCCTTTTCTACTCCTCCTCAGGAGCAGCAGTGTGAGACCAGGAACAAGGTCTGATTACGTCAGGGAAAAACCTCAACATATAAAAATGATGGAAAAAAACCCCAATTTCTCAAATCAATCACCTGGTTGTGTAGAAAAATGAGGGTTTTTAGGTAAAACAGGCTCTAAGCTCCAAAGTGATGTAGGAACATTTGTTCCATTGAATGTCAATGACACTTCCCATCCCTATCCATTTTTGTCAGAATGGAATCCTCCCTTTTTTTCTTTTTTTTTTTTTTTTCCCTCAGGAAAAGGCCAAGGAGAAGGGAATACTTCCCAGAGTGTAGCAGTGGGAATTTTGGATTTGGACTGTTTTGAAAGGAAACATAACTTCAGTTTGCAACAAAAGTCAAAAAGCTTTCTCAACTAAAACAAACAAAAAAAATCACATTATTTGCAAAGGCATTGCTTATTTTCTTTCCCTTCTTTTAATGGGGTGAAATGAAGCCAATTCAAAACCACAGTTGTAATTAAAAAGGTTTGCAATTAAAGATTGTGAATAAACACCAGGTTAGAAAGGAAAAACACACTGAAGCTGTCAATGAAAAGCTGTGGGAGAGACCTGCAAGGGATGAGAGCAGGACAAGTCAAAACTTCAGATTATGATCATGGATCAGTCGTGCTGGGAACCTGGGAAAGCTCAGGGGTGCAAGGGAAGGACTTGAGCAATGTGGAGCAACTTGGTCTAGGGGAAGGTGTCCCTGCCCACAGCAGGGGGCTGGATCTGGATCCTTCTGGACATCCCTTCCAACCTAAACCATTCCATGATTCTGTGGCATTTCTTCCTTACACTGGGAAGAGGGAAAAAAACTAATTTGTTACAGTCTTTATATTTTTTGTAGGATGAGAAAATCAGGTCTCACAGGTGAGAAGCTGTAATTGGAAAAATCAAGTTTGGGCTTTAATTAGACCCTTTTTTTGAAAGCATAATTTTCAAAAATATTTTGCAATGTTTCAGTAAACCTCTAAACTGAGCCTCATGTATTCACTTTTTCTCCTCATAGGAATGGTCAGATGAAGTGTTCAGCTTGGCAACAAATTTGTTGGCACAGAACATGTCAAGGGACGCGTTTCTGGAAAAAGCGTAAGTGGCCCTCGCATGTCACCCTGTGGGTGTTGCTCTTCCCTCTGCGTCATTTTCCTCCATGCTTCTTACTCACCTTGTCATCTATTGTTTCTGCTCTGGTGACTTGTCACTTCTGTAAACACAGCTCCTTGTTTGTATGGTTCTAAAAAGCCTGTTATCTAGAAGTCATCTAAACAAAAATCTTTTTTAGGGTTCTCCTTGCAAACTGTTAAATCATTGCAGAAAAAATCAGAGTTGAATGCTCCCTGCCCCTTGTACAGTTGTAGTTTCAGCTGTAGGCTAAGGTCTCCATTTAAAAAGAATGAATATTCTGGACTGACTTGTTTCTGGTTTGTTTTCCTTTTTGTCTTTTATTGATTAAATTAAAGAGAAATGTCAGAAGTCTCTTTTCCTTGGTCCAATCTCTCAGGTTTCCATGTGATCCAGAAGGAATTCATTCCTCTGGATTGCTTGGCAGAGTGGGCAGATTCTGAGTTGCTTTCCACAAAGTAGAAAAGCTGTTTATGAGAACATTTGGGGTGAAATACACAACTAAAAGGGAAGAGAGCTAAACCTGACATTAGCAATTTTTAACTGGTGAGAGGCAGTTTTGTTTAAATCACAGCTTTGAGAACAGCGTGGCAAAGCCTGCCAGAAAGTGCTGGTGTTGAGCTGGGATACTCACTGGCCTTTTGGGCTTCTAGAAGAGGGGATGCACCTTCTCCAGCCTGTGAGTTAGCTGCTTAAAGTCAGCTTAGTTTCTCCCAAAAATACCTTTTCCTGCTCACAGGCAGAGGCTCAGTCCAGCTAAATTCTAAACTTACGTTCCTAAGATTTTCTGCCCTCCAAAAGTAACCTCCCCTTTTCCTGGACTTTCTGAGGCTGGGAATGGCTACTTTCACTCGCTTTACCCTGAGTCAGAATGTTGCAGAGTGCTTAACTTTTGACCCACAGGATGATAGGTGCCTGTTCTGGGAAGGAGGGATGTGCATTTGTGGGTGTGTGTTTCCTCCTCGTGGTGTTTGTTGTGGTGCAGCTGGAGTCCACAGAAATTCTTGAGGCAGCTCTGGAGGGAGGATGTTGCTGGAACTACAGCTTTGTGTTTGATAATGGTGTGTTGGGACAGCAGGGGTGTGTTAGGCAAACCAAATCCCAAATGGATGGGAGCATTTGACTTTTCTTGTTGGCTCTGTGTGTTGGCAGTGGGGAATGTGCTCACCTGAGCTGGTGACTTCCTTCAGCTCCGTAGGTTGGAGATGAGTTTAGAGAATGATTTGGTTCTACAATTTCCTTGCCCCTGAAATCCCCAGGTGCTCAGTGGGCTCTGCTGACAGGTCTGTAGTGGGGAGGGTTGGGGCTGTACCTAATGGGCCTTTTCCTACCCAAATCAGAGGAGAAATGTGTCATCACACAGTACAGCAGAGCTCCGTGTCTGGAGCTATTCTTTGGCAGTTTTTCAAGCCATATTAATTAAAGATGAAGTCACTGGACACACTGCGTAGATTCAGTGGCAGGCAAGCATGGCATTCCTGTGTCTTTTTTCCACTAATTAATAAATCACTTGGAAACCGTAAGGCTTCCCAGCTCCTCTGCACAGATGCCAAACCAGTCACTTAAGAAATCTATGACTTTGAAGATTAAATTATTTCCCCATTATAATTAGTGTACTAAGCAAAGGGTTGGTTGGAATCCTATCAGAACCCTTTTGTTGAAAGAGAAAACCAAATTGCATTAGGGCAGAATGAAGGGGTTTTTCTTTGACATTCAGTTCTTTGGAGCATTGGAAGTACAATAATAAACAGCTTGAGAAGCTTTTTCCCCATCTTCTGTTATTTCTCACTTCCTTGATTATAGAGGAAAAACACTCAATGTGACCAAAATATAGTCAAAATTTTCAAAAAACAGAAGGAAAACTGAAAGAAACTTTACTTATTTTAAAATAACTGCTGTGATTCTTTTTGGTTTTGTTTTAATCTCCCTCAGTGCTGGGAGTTGTCCTTGGTGACACAGTAGCACGAAAGGCTTCAGTTTCCAGAACATGAATGTGGGAAGTCAAGGATTTGTGGGAATGTTCCTATCCCAGTTATCCTAGTTTTAGCATGTACTTTGTTTTTGAAGTGGTTGCTAATGGCATTTTTTGTTGGGAAGAAAAGGAAAGTTTATTAGGACCATGAAGTTTCTTCTTCTTTTGGCAGAGCAGTGGGTAAAGTGAAAAAAGCTGAGTTTTTTAACAACAACAAAAAAGTCCTCTTAAGTGTTGCCACATTTTTCAGCAGATGATGTTACTGCAAAATTCATTTACAGTTATCTCAGGGCAGACAGGAGAAGGTTTTTAGTCAATAACAATATCCCAACATGTTTTCATACTGGGAGAAAGAACTGAGTGGAACTTGCCACATGATCAGAGCATTAGCCCAGAGCTAGAAAGCTGGTGGAGAGGTTCTTGAAAATGCTGTAAAAATAAAGCAGGGTGCTTCTCTCTCCACAGCTACACCAAACTCAAGCTGCAGGTGACTCCAGAGGGGCGCATTCCTCTGAAGAAGTAAGTGCTGTTCTCCTTCCTTACCACGTGCTCTCTGCTGACTTTGGGCTGTGAATATGTGTTTGGGATGAGCATGAGACCCTTGTGCCTAGCAGAATAACTTTACCCTCTGTTTATAACAGAGTGGCCAGTGATAACTGGGATGTCTCAGTTCAAATGCCCTTTGGGCACAGACATTCTGCCTTTCTGCCCTGGTTCTTTCCACTTGTAAAAATTGAAAAAAAATAAAAATAAAAAAGCATAGTTTTTTAATCTCAGGGACATGTGAAAATAAACTGATTCAAATTTTATGTCACTGGGGGAATGAAGAGTCCAGTGATAGCTGAAATAAATACTGCTGTGATAGGGGCTGGTGTGGGGTAGAGTTAAAACTGAGCACTGTTAAACTCCCCTCTGTTACCAAGCAGCCAAAATGGAAATAAATAGCTAAAGATGTTAAGAGATACTCAGTCTTTGAACCACATGGGCCATCAAGGCATGTCTTTAAGCCAGATCCCTCTGTTTTGTCCTCATTTTGCAGCATATACCGCTTGTTCTCCTCCGACAGAAAACGGGTAGAGACCGCGTTAGAAGCCTGTAACCTTCCCTCTTCCAGGGTAAGCATCTGCAGTTATTCAGATCAGCATTGCTTGGATTTACTGCTCTTTCCTTTCTTCTCAGTTTGTTCATGGCTGAGCCTGATTTGCTGCTGGATGGTTCCTCAGCAGCTGTGTGGCTTTCCCACACAGAAGCTCCTGATACCCATCTGAGAACCTTTGATTAGAAGTTGTTTAGGATCAGGAGCACCTGGAAGAAGCCTAACAGGATTCAAGGAAAGGGCAGAGTTTGTGTGACCTGTCCTGGAGGAATCCTGTGAGGGCATTTTAAGAATGGGTGATTGTTGCAGTTTTCAAGGCATGGTTTCAGAGCCAGTGTTAGCCTGAGGTGTGATCTAGAGCTGGAGATAAGTGACGGGCTAAACCCACCCTGGCTTATCCAAAAGGTGCACAAAGGAAATGTTGAAATGCTCTGTTGTGGAAGCTGTTAACACTGCAGGGCTGCAGCCATTACATCCTGCTAATCCAGGAGCTCTCAGAGCATTTCCAGGATGGTATCTCACCCTCAAGCAGGCTTTTCTCAGAAGGAATCAGCTCGAGCAGGTGATTCCAGTTAATGCTGGAGTCACAGAATCACAGATTGGGTAAGGCTGGGAGGGACCATAATGAGATATCTGGCCCCACCTCCTACTCAAACTGGGTTTTAATCCCAGGAAAGCTTCTTGCAGCATAATTCCTTCATTCAGGGGTCCAAGAGGTGGGGCAAAACCATTCTGTAGCAGAGGAGAGCCTGCATCTCCTGATCCCTTGACTTACACAAAACTCTGTGCTGTGAGGCTTCCTCAACATTTGCTCCCTCAGTGGTTTAATAGATCCCATTCCTACAGCTCCAGAACAACAGTGGAGCAAAATCTTCACCAGGCAAACCTCAGACACTCCTTGCATTGAGACCTTCCTTCATAGGTTTGGGAGCTCAATTCCATAAAATTTCAAGGAATTTCAGCAAAGTAGGTATAAAATACTATAAGAATCTTACCTAAAGTAATATTGTGAGGTTAGAAACATGGAGAGAATAATTTAAAGATGAGTTTCCATTTAATTGGTAGCAAACAAGACAAAGTGGACAAAAAAAATCTCTGAGGCGCTGCTTTCTGAATCAGCTGATTTATTTCTTCCATTTACTACATGTCTCTGAAAAGAAAATTTAAATATCATTTGGGTCTTTGGAAGAAACTGCAGCCTTTTTCTGCTATTTATCTAAGTAGAGCCAATTCTGCATACACACTGCTGGATGCTTGTTGCTGGGATACCATCTTGAAAATTATTCAGAGTGTAAAGTAGATCCTTTCTTTGGTCGGGACGAAAGAGAAATGCGCTGCACGCACCAAAGAAAACTGTGTTGATCATCTTTGAAAAATATTGTAGAAGGGCAAAACTGGATCTCATGGAGGTAACAGAATAGAGGAAAAGCAGAACTTCAACTACAGCTCTTTCCCTTTGTGTTCCTGTTTATTTGAACAAGTGAAATTCGTAGTTTCAACTCCCAGCTTTTCTGTCCTATTATACCACAGGACAAATGGTGTTCCCATAAAGCCTTGGAAGAGCAATGGATTCCAGCAGTGTGCAAGACATGAGTATCAGGGAGTCATGCTCAGCAAAATAACACCAGATTATTGAGAGGATTCATGAAAATCTCTCACAGCAAGTTCAGTCTCTTTGGTGTTTCATATTTGTGCCTCATGGATTTTCTCCCTGAGTTTCCACACCTCTCATTGCCCTGGGAATTTATGGAGCTTGTTGGCCACAAGCTTCAGTGATGTTTGGCTGCAGCTCTTGGAATTTAGGAATGAATCTTCAAGCCTGGGACAGTCCCTCATCTGCCTTTTGCAGTGATCTGGGCACAGGTTCTGGGGGATAATGTCCCTGTGTGGACTTTTCTGTGACAGGACAAGTATCCCCATCCATCAGCCGCTCTCCAGGGAATTCCCTGTGTGTGTGCTTGCCAGGAGACCCTGTGGCACAACGTGTAGGCTCTGCATTTAGTCCAAGAGGAGGGAGAGTTCTTATTACCTGGGCAATTGTTTCCATCCTGAGGAATAGCACCAAAGAGGATATTTGGAATTGCTGAAAATAAATCCTTTATTTTGTATTTAAGGACCTTAATAAGGGATGGATTCTCTGCAGTGCTGAGCACTCCAGCCCTGATTCAGCCAAGCAGCAGAGACAGATCACAGAGAGATCCACAGTGCTGGACCTCAAGTAAAGCACTTTTTCAAAGCATGGCTTTATTAATTTCTCTCTTTCTGTATGAGAACTGGCCTGTGTAGAGTCTTGCAGGATCAAGCCCCGATTTCTGGAACAGTCATCACCCAGCAAATCTGAAAGCAGAAGGATATTTAAATAAATGTTTAAACAGAGTATTAAAATACCCCAATGAATTTCTGAGTTTGCTATCTGATTGCCCTATGTTTGTTGTTGTTTTTTAAATCTTGGCTACTTTTTGGAAATTTGTTTTTTGTTATTGTTGGATATTTTTGTTTTGGTTAAAGGTGCCTTAAATAGAATTTGAAGAGCTTTATTTCAGCTGGCCCTTTGGCTGTGAAGAGTGGTTTTTGCCTTCTAGTTAATGTTGAGGTTCACAAAGAAGCACCAGTGAGCTTGACTGTTAAAATAGAATAACCAGCTCTTGTGTCCAGTCTGTGCAAATAATCTGAATTAGCTCTTATGCTGCCAAATATGTAACAGACTGGATACAGATGTTCTAAAAGCAGGCAGATTACCAGGCAAATCATAAATCAGCAGTGCTTGAAATTAATAGAGAGTCTTAATCATGGAATAAAATTGAATGCCAGTATTAAGCCAGGCTGGAAACGAGGGATGCTGTCATGTGGTACAGAAGGTTTGTGCTTTGTTCATTGGTGTCAAAAAAGAGATGAGCCCATAAGGTGTGTGGGTGGTTCCTCTGAAATGGGGCTGGCTCAGACCAGGCTGAGTAAGGGGGCAGTGTATTTTAATCCCTTTGGGCAGACAGGCTTTGGGAAGCCAAATATAGTTGTGTGAGGTTGTGCCTGAGGTGGCTTTCATCTCCCATCTAGATATTTGTGTTTTGTAGCCCATTGATTATGATACTGGTAGGAAATACCTATTAAAAAGTTCTGTATACTTATGCCTGAAGGCTTGTGTTGGTTATTCTTTTTGTAGTGGGTGTTTGGAGACATGGGGAGGCAAACTGATGTCTGTTAATTGGGTCTGAGTGGCAAATCAGAGCCTGGATCTCAGGTCATTGGAAGAGATCCACATTTGTTCAGCTGAGTCCTTGTAAATCCCTTGTAAAGAAAAAAAATATTAGTTTGATGGGTGGAGTGTAGTTCTTTGGTATTTAGAGAATTATTGAAAAGCTCTCAGCTGAGGAGCAGCACCCTGCTGGACCGGGGTTATCAGGAGAGGGAGCAGAGGAGGGCAGGGTGCCAACTCCAACAAGAAAATTCCCAAGCTTTGAGAATCCCTTAAGGAAAACACAGGTGTCAGCACAGAGAGATCCAAAGCTTGAATTTATCAGTGTCATGGGTGCAGGTACAGTGCCACTGGCAGCCTTCACTGAAAGGAGCTGTTTCCATCCTGTACCCTCAGCTTTCCCACTTCTCCATCCACCCTTGCACTGGATTTAGCAGCAGCAGTGCCACTGGGAGTTACCTGGCTCAGGGATTGATCCCATGTAAAACACACAGGGAGGTTTTGGCTGGGTAAGTTTTGAACCAGTTCACCCCACAGCCACTCGCAGTCTGCCAAAAAAAGCACGGCACAAGGGTCTGATGGGGTCACCTTAGAATGCTGGAGCCTGGAGATGGTTATCCAGGCAGAGCAGGGGAACAGCTCAGATTGGTCAATCTGCTCTTGTGGACAGAGACAGAATAAAGCCCTCTTGAGCCTCTGCTGGTTTCAGATGAAAGAAGACAAAGCGACGCCTGTGGTATCATTTATTTATTGTAACCTAAAGCAGGAAAAATATAGAAAAGTTTCCTTGTGCCTGACAAAGGCTTGAACGGATGCTTCCGGTTCCCTTGGCAACGGTGCTAAACAGGCAGAATAAATACAAGCACTGATTGCCCCAGCAGCAGCTCGCTTCCCAGACAGCCAGGTTCCAAAGGCCTGCCAAGAAAACAGCTTTGTGCCCAAGTTACAATTTTCCTCCTCTAGTTCATTGCATTTTGGAGCATGGAGAAGCATCCTGTGGGTCCGTGGTGCTCCCAGAGCCCACATGTCATGGCTTTGGATGAAGGACTGCAAAGGACTTACCCAGTACAGTAATTGCCTCCAGTAATTTGATTTTTTTGGAGAAAAATGTAGTGAGGATGATCTAAATTGTCATCTAGAAGTTGGACTAAATTTAAATCACTCTAAATTGTAGAAAATGTAAGGAAAAAAAAATACTGGCATGTCTTCTGCAGGAGAGCATTTTTATCAATTCCTCTAAAAGAAATCTGATTGCCAAATGTGTTACACTGAGTGTTTGAGACAAAGATGGATAGAAAAGCTGTGCTGCTTGAGTCTTGCCCAGAATTGTGGCATCTTCAACGTGTATCTTCAGGAAGGAAAAGGCAAAATTGCTGCTGCTGTCAGGGAACAAGTGTATTACTAATGACACAGTGACCCAGTTTGTTCCCTAGTTGTGTGACAGGTTTGGAAGGATGAATGACATCCTCATCCTCCGTGACGCTGCAGTTCTGCTCGCTCAAAAACAAGCTCAGCACTGCTGGGAGTGAGTTCAGAGGCTTCATCAGGGCTGATAGAGCTATTTCTGCTGTAGTTTGGGGGTTAGATGGGGAGATGTCCCTTCCTTCTCCTTCACAGGTGCTCAGAGAATGAGATAACTGTGCCTCATGGAAGCTAATAGATGTGTTTGAATGTATTTTTTAAAGATAGGCTGCTCTGTGATTCAGGGGAATTTATAATCCTGAAGAGTCTGGGCTCCTCTAGGTTGCAGGAAGGAAATCAAAAGCAGCCAAAAAGTGAGTGATCTGTTTGCAAAGAACATATAAAAGTGCTGTATCTCTCTTTCACTGTTTTTTCTTTCCCATTTCACAGAATGATTCAATCCCTCAAGACGACTTCACGCCAGAAGTGTACAGAGTGTTCTTAAACAACCTCTGCCCTCGGCCTGAGATCGACCACATCTTTTCTGAGTTGTAAGGAAAGACTCTCACTGGTTTATTTATTTCTTTTTCCCATTCACTGATTTTTTGGGCTGGGGATGCCAAAGTAGGTTATTTATACTATAGCAACATGCAATGCTTGCCAATAACAGATTTAAATGTCAAGCAGGGCTGTTATTTAATCTTGGATCAAGGGTTCCTTCTCACCCAGGCTTTTACTTCTACTTCTGAGTTTTAAAGGAATTTGTTCCTAAAGGAGCAGAACTGCCAGGTCTTGTTTTTTGGTATTGATCAGGATAGTTTAGGTTTCCAAGTAAGTAAAGAAGAATAATAAGCAATAACAGCATGAAATAGGCACGAGAATATGTATAATCACCCCCAAAAGCTTCATTAGGACTGGCAAAAAAAAGCTGTATCTTTTAGGGTTTGTGTATGATGAATTCACACCGTGAAATTAAATTAGCAGCCGGCTACAACTGATTTCATACATTCAGTCATGAGCTCTGTAACTCCTGGTGCTTCTAGCCCTTGCAGCAATCTGTGTACTGCCAGTTTCAGCAGAGCCTGATCAATTGAGTCAGAACATTAAGCAATAAGAGAGGAAAGCAATTTCCAAAATACACGCCACGACCTCCAAAGCAAGTGGTGAGTGTAGTTTAGCAACATGACTGTGCTCACATTCCCCTTTTGGGGTTGTTGTCCCTAAGGTTGGGGTTTCAGAGGAGCACAGCCCTGTCCAAATTTGCTCCCACTGCACCCAGGAGAAGCTTCCCATTGCTCCCTGGCAGAGCAGAGCCAGGCCAAAGTGCTCTAGACAGCCCTGAGCTCATTGCCTGGCCCAGAGGCTGCCTGGATTTCTATCTGGGCACAACTTGTACCCAAACTCTGCTCTTTTCACTGACTCTCTAAATAGACATCTTTTTGCTTGCATTACAGAGCACCTCCAAGCTTTTAGAGCGCTCATAAAAAAAAGACCCACACAAATTACCAGAATAATAAAATCAGGGCTGCTGTTATTCAGCAGTAAACCCAAATAGTTGGGCCAGGAAAGCCAACAGAATGTTTGTGGCAAGCTCGAGATTGAATTCCATGGTTGTTTTCTCTTTTACATTTTTAAATAGCTTAATTCCAAGAATTCAGAGGAATGAAAGACCTTTAGCATTGCTCCAAGTCTTCCCATTGATGCCTGTAATGCTGAACATTGTCAAAGATCTTCCTCCTAGATGTGATGAAGAGCCTTTGGCAAAATAAGTTAGTCCAGAGACACAGTGGAGCGATGTTTTTGTTGTATCGTAGTTTTGTATGAATCTTGTTTCAGTTTCCTTGGGAAGTTTCGGACATGGAACAGAATTTCCAGGAAATGTATTAAAATGACTTTGCTGATGCTTTAATTTCTCTCCAGTGGTGCCAAGAGCAAACCCTACCTTACTGTTGATCAGATGATGGACTTTATAAATTTGAAACAACGGGATCCACGGTTAAATGAGATCCTTTATCCACCACTGAAACAAGAGCAAGTTCAAGTGCTGATTGAGAAGTACGAACCTAACAGCAACCTAGCAAAGAAAGGTCAGTGGATTTCACACTCCTGCTGGACTCACTTCTTGATGGAGAAACAATTATCCTACATGCTAAAGTAAAATTTGGTTCCAAGTCCAAGTTGCTTTCCTAGCTGTCTGCTTTTGGGATCATGCAGGCCTGTCAGACACGATGTGGTGCATTTTTGTAAGTGTTTGGTTAGTATCAGGTTAGGAAGGACAGGCTGGTTTCTGTGCTTGCTTTGCAGCGTGTGTGATTGACAGAAGGGCTGCTCTGGTGTGTGACCCTCAGCAGAAACCCGACTATCACAATGGCTGTTTACCAGCATCTAAAATGTAAAGTTGAAAGAAAAAAACTGGGACAGTGGAACTAAAAGCATGATAATTCTATCATTTAATAATACTATTAAGTCTAGCCCTCTGCTTTTGGATAAAGCGGTGTACAGTGCAAGATGTGAGATCAACTTAGTGTATTTCATGCTGTAATCACAGAAAATTCCCTTTTGAACATCTCAAGTGTTGTCAGGACTTAGCTGGGCATTTTGCCAAAAACAGTGAAAGAACTCCTGCAAAATCTCTGCAGATTTTTGCTACCACCACAAGTCTTAAAATAGCATTCACTTTGTGTCTGCATCCTGTTTTATTCCAATCCATGTATCCTAATGATTAGCCCAGCTTTCGGTGTGTTTACACCTTAGAAATTTTAGAGGCATGGGAGCATTCTGAAAAACAGATCTAATATGAAAAAAAGAGATTGTTTGATCCAGAGATTGTGGATCAAAAAGTCAAAAAAGACCCAACAGTCTAGAGGTTAACTGGAGGCACTCGCACCTCTCCCTGGAAGCCTTCTCACCTTGACGTCTTCCTGAAGGAAATCGATGTCACAATCAATGTTGTCTCTCAAACACTTCTAATTTTTCTCTTAAGGCTTCTTATTTTTCTAGTCCAATCAAACTGAGTGTTTCCAGAGGTTTTGCTGGAGGGTTAAATCCTGCTTCTTTGCCATATTTATGCAAACTGTCTTTGACGTCAGTAGGAACAGTACCTTGAGTAAATGGAAATACGTTGTGACCTCCTTTCTCATCTGTGCAAATATTAGAACTGTGCTCTGTGCTTACCTTATTTCCCACCAGCGGCAGGAAAGTCTGTTACCTAAAAGATCATTCTTGTTACCCAAATATTAGCACTCCATATAAACCAAATACAGGATTTATTAGAAGGAGGTGTGCTGGTGTGCCAGCAGAACACCAGAGTCAAAATGGAATCACCTTCTGATTAGTAGTAAGGAGAAAACATGAAAGAGAGCCTGGGAAAAGAAGGGTGCTGTGGTGGTGTTTGCCACCACCCTCCAATGGGATTTGTGGGGCACCTCCAGCTGCACCCTGTTTACCTTGGTGCACACACTTGCTGTAGACACTTGCTGTTCCATAGGTGCTTCTCTCCCTGGCTGTGATTTATGTTGCTCTTAAAGAATCAGTTCTCTCTGAAAATGCTGACTTGAACAAGGGCAAGGCAGATCACAGAGAGTTAATTCTTTTTGTGGGATTGTTGTGGGTTTGTTTTTTTCCCTTTTCAGACTTGTGCACTGGGGTCCAGCTGGCACAACCTGAGAACCACCTCTGTGCTGAAGACACCACCTCCCTGTCTGGCAGCTGAGCTGCAGGAGCTGGCACATGCCCCAGTGCAGATCCCAAGCTTACTGCCTTAAAATGACAGGAATTGGCTAATCAGGAATGACATGGGGACACAATATTTTCTGTACATCTGCTCCCAGTTGGGAATGCAATTCACTGTATATTAAATGAAGTGTAGGTGTGCATTCATTTCTACACTCATAGAATAATTGTCAAAAAATGCTTCATTTCTATGAAATGTCACCAAAATATAACCACATATTTAGAGCAGTGATTTAACCTTTTAATATGGTGTTCTGTAAAAGGGATGATCACCCAGGATTCCTGCTGCCAGGGATGTTGAAGTAAAATTTCCAGACAGTTTTTGGCCGGAAATGTGAACACAGGTACCTGGGCAACCTCCAAAAGTGTGCTGCACATGCTTCTTATCAAATAAAATATCATGCATTGAAAAGTTCTTTTAAATAAAATCAGGGATTTTTTTTTTCCTTGAAAACATAAATCCAAATTCATGAAGTGGAAGCTATGTACAGCACCTGACTCTTTGTTCTTTGGGTAGTGCTAGACCTTCACTCGTCTGATGATCGCTCTTCCTAATTTCCTGTCTGAGTTCATTGCCTGTGCACATCCACCATACCAGAATATTCTCTTCTAATTATTCTCTCATAGCTAATTAAATGAATTTCTAGTGAGTTGTGCTGTCTCAATTTTCACAGCACTGTTAAAACGCTTTTGGGATCTCATCATTCCCCTAGTAGCCCTTTTGTTGTACCTGTTGCTGCTCACCTACACTATTTTGAGCACAGTAAGCAAGAGCTGTCCATAATATTTTAAATTTTGCAGCTCCTCAGGTACCTGGTAAAATCTAATTCTGGTGTTGTTGCTGGTGAAGTTCCTTAGCTTACAGAGTTCTGAGTAAAACTCCTGCCCGTGCTCCTGCTTGTCACTGATGTATTTTAGGTGTATTTATTGCAGGGATATGGTGGAGCTTTTGCAGAATCAGCAGATAGGTGGGCTTGACATCTGCATAGGTTAAATGCCTGGAGTAGTATTTTGTTGTGGTTCAGGTAAGCTGTTGTGATTAATGCTTTGTGTTGTGCAGTGAAGGAGATTAATTCACTGTAGAACGTGTTCCCTTATCAGGTGGGAGCAGGAGGAAGTCCCTGGTAGCTCTGAGCAGTCTTTCCCTGTCAGCAGAAGGGTGCTGGGGGCTGTGAGGCTGGAGAATATTTTACCTTAGATATGATTTTCCCATTCTGCAGAAACATGTTGGTTCATCCTTTACTTAATGATGCAGTCAATTTCTGTAAGTTCCTGAGTCGAAAAGCAGCTTTGGGAGCTCAAATCCCATTGTCTCAGTTTAAACCTTTCATTCTGAAATCAGCTAAGTGTTCTGGAGACCACAGAGCCATAGCTCTGGGGGCATCCAGTGTCACTTCCACACTCAGAACATGTGGGAAGAGCTGTACCCAGCTACCAGACTAGAAATGAAAGCAGGGAAGAGCACAAACCCAAGGTCTGCTTGGGAAAGGAGGTGTGAGAAAACTAAAGCTGTAAAATACATGTTTCCACCATTGTCCTTGGAGGGAGCAAGATAAGGGTTAGATTATTATTAGCCTTTATTTTTAGAGTGTCTTTTGTGGTGAAAGATTTAAAAATAGAGTGTGAAAGTGCTTTAAGTAATGGCATAAAGATGTTGATTTTTTTCCCTCTTAAGGATGCATTTATTTGAATATTATCTCTGCTTCTTTAATTTTAAAGGGCCAAGCCTTTAGATCTGCACCCAGGAAAAGAGCTTTGCTCTTTTATTTCACAGTGTTTCTTTCTCCAGATTTTCTCTGTATCTATTTGTTGTGTGTCAGCTTTGGTTAGACGTGTATTTAGAAGGATTATAGAGGAGCTGGTTTGCATGACTCTCTCTCTGAATTCCAGTATTAATTCTCTTTTGCAGTGTGCATTTACTGGTAGTTGTTGTGCTGAGTTTTTCTTAGGTAATAAAATAAATTAAGCAATTATCATTAAGCAATTATCATTAAATTAAGATACATTTAATTTTTTACAGCATCTATTGTACATCTTTTTCCCATGGCAGCCTTAACACCAGGCAGTGTTCACTCCAGCATAAATGTTTTTTTCCTCCTTTAAACTTCTATGCAATTTAAACATTTTCACCACACTGCATTAAATTCACCTTTTAGTAACTGCTTAAGAATAATTACACATTGGATTCTTTTGATGGCAGAAGGGGGTAATTTCCTAGGTAACAGATTTTAATGGCAAAAACAAGCACTGTGCAGCCATGGCTCTACTTTTAAGACATACTTCATAATATTTAAAGCATAAATTCTGATGTATAAATCATTCAGGCAAATGGTTGGGCCTTCTGGTATAAAACATTTGTAGGAAGTGTTACAAAACAGTTGAAATTCTTTGGCCTCCCAACTGTAATGCTGGAAAGTAAGAACACTTACCCAAAAGCCCATTAACTTCGGGATTGGCAGTGCTTTCCAGCATTCCAGCTGTACAAGAGAAGAGCTCTCTGCACTGTTTCTGTCTCAAATATTGACAGAACAATAGATCCCAGTCATGATTTACTACTCTCTGAAATGTTTAAGCCACACCAAAGTTGTAGTCTAGCTCAGGCTGTCAGCAGTGTGTGCTAAGTTAAGTAGCTTACCAGAAAACCTTTTTTTTTTTGAATTGTTTAAAAAAAATAAAATAAAAAAATACATATATATATATATGCAACAATGTTAGTATGGATTATATGTCAGCATAAGTAAGTTAATGGAAACTATTTGTCAAAATGAGTTTGCAAAATGTATTTCTGTAATTCACTGGAGGTTGTTTTTTTCTAGTTAAGCTGTAAAATTAATTTCAGATCTTGCAGTTGTTTGGTACATTGCATCTGAAGTGAAAAACTAAATGTGAAAATATTTTAGAATGGAAAGTCCTCAATTATAAGGATTTTTTACATCTGCTTTACAGGTAAATCGTGTTATCTTTGAACTGTACCAACTGAAACAGTGATGTGGACTAATGATAATGGATTGTACAACACTGAACACTGCTGTTGGCAGTAGAGATAATGAAAACACCAAAAATATATTTAGGGTTCCAGGGAGGGCAAGTTTTGTGATCTTCAGTGTATGATGCAGATACTTTGAAAGAAGCATGAGCTTTGCAGAAATCCGTTTTGGACCTGGTATCTGATACCAGGAGTAGCTCTGCTGGTGTCAGTGAAACAGTGCTGAACATAGAATGGCCCAGCCTTACTGTGGAATTTGTCCTCAGAGCTGCAGAGCATAAAGTCGTGGTTGACAATGCAATTTCTGCAGTCAGCCCAGCCCTGTGCTATCAAACATGGCAGTGGCCACACCACTGACTCCTGCTCCATCACCTGCAATCCAGAGGGACCACCTGGTCAGCCCTGGGATCAAACCCTACAGGCAGCCTTTAACCCTGTGTCCTAGCACTGAGAATGGCTGAAAAACTTGGGGTGACAGGAACACAAAGCAAAACACCTTTTTAGAGGTTTTAGAGCCTCATTTGCTCCAGCTGGAGCTTTGCTCAGAGATAAGAGACTCTTACGTCAATACTGCGTTTCAGGGGTTATGGAGACACATTTTTCTCTGCCTGCCTGAATTGTGTTTGACTCGGCCTCAGAGTATCAGAGCCCATAAATAGAAAACTTTGTCCAACAGTAAAACTGTTTCTTTTGTGCTTGTTGTTGCCTCTTTTATGAAGCACAGGGAAGTATTCAATTTTAGCAGCTGAATTTATTATTTGAAGATGGATATTAGATAAAGTTTACTTCTGAAAATATAAAGGAGCCTGACTCAAGTGCTGAAGGAAACAAATGTAGATAAAGTTTGGACAAACATGGCATGGCTTGACTCTTCATTATGACTTGTACAAATGTAGTGCTTTCAGCTGGAAAGGGCCCCTGAGGACACAGGGAGTGAAGGCTGCTGGGATCCACTGGGTGACATTTAGGACTGGTGGTACAGGAGTCACAAATGGGCTCATTGCCACTGGGCCATCCCCTCTTGTGTGTCATTTTTGGGGTTGGTCTCATGCTCAGGTTGGCTCAACTCAACAGACAGGCTGTGCCTGGAGGAGCCAGCCCTGATCCTTGAGTGTTTTGGGATGTTTGCTATCTGTCAGAGCAGGGCTCTCAGAGCCTGGGCACTGCTGGAACACAACATCCATATGAGGAAGTTTCCCTTCTCATGTCAGATGCAATCATCTAACAATATCCTTTAGCTGGAATATGCCTGTAAATACAGCGGGGTTAAACGCTGGGGAGGCAGAAAGAAGTGGTAAACTAAAGGACAATGTTGGCACAAGAACACAGAGGGATCAAGTGGCCTTGAATAAATTTAGGCTGGAAATTAGGAAAACTTTCCTAACAATATGGTCCTGGCACAGACTACCAGAGGTAGTAAAGAGGGCAAAAATGCAATTGTTATTAGGAGAGAGCTCAAGTTGTTTATGAACGGGATTGTCCACTGCAGTGACTGCAGCTGGAGAAGTTTAAGGAACAGATAAGGAAAGCTCTTTAAAGGGACTGAAATCCCTTCTTTTCAGTTTATTTGCGCTGTCTTTGCAGTGCCACCCCTTTATTCATTTCCATTTCTTTTTAATATTAATCTTCTTTCAACTGCAGGAGTTTCTGGAAGTAAAAATGTCACTTGTGATTTTTCTCTTTTAGATTTTTTTCAGCACTTGCAGCACACTGACACTTTTCTCTTGTCTCTTCCCATGATACTACAGGACAGTCTTTTTGGCAAGTGCATTAATAGCTTATGTAGAGAAGTATCACTTAGCAGAAAAAAATATGTATTTTTAGATGTCTTTTAGTGCAACTTAGTAATTGGAAGCAAGCCAACATTTAACATTATTCCATCTCCCAGGATCGCTCTGAGGCATTGTATGGAGGATGTTTTTGAGAGATTTGGCAAGACAGTGACATATTCCAGTGGTGTCCCTCTTTCAGAAGTCTGTCAGAAATAACTATAGTATTGTGGGATGAATGGTGTTTTTGTCTGTCTGATGTAAATCCTTTCCACTCAGATGCCTTAGAAATCTGCCATGTTGCAAAGTGCTCATTCCACTGCTACCTAGGGACTGGAGTGGAGGTGGTTGTGTAGTGGTTTTGTGGATTTAACTGGATCTAAACTAACTGTCTTCTGATACCCTGTAAGGGATATCCTGTCAGAAATTATTTCTATGACATCTCTGCTGAGAAGTCAGGAGAGAGAATGGGCTCATGGCTGTAAAACCCTGCTTCAGTCTTGAGACTTAGGAGAGATCTGTTGATTGGGGTTTTCCCCCAGTCCTTAACAATTACTGGTTATTCAAGTTTGTTTACATCTGCCTGCTAAAGTTTTAGAAACTCTTCCAAGGCTTGTTTTCCTTATCACGGAACCTCTGCTTACCAGAGCCTCTGAACTGTGACGATGCATTATAACAGCAGAGGTTTTTAAAGCTGCTGCAGGCATTTAAGGGATCGATATCCATCAAAATAAATGTGTTTCCAAAGTATAAATTTTAAGGAAGAGAAAATGTTGAGTGCTTGGTCTCTTCCCTGCTTCAATGTGTGTTTTGCTGTTCTCTAGCACTGCTGGAGAAAAAGACATCCTTTTCATATGCTGTGTAGCCCCTGTGGGTTAGAGCCCTTCCTTCCTGAGAGCTTGAAAAGGGCTGAAAAAGCCTGTGACTTCCAATAAAATAAGTAAATAAATACCATGATCAACATTGCACAGTGGCTTTAAGCTCTCGTTTAACGCGGATGGTTCACGCCTGCAGGCGCCAGTGAGATTTGGAAATGTGTTTTTTTTAAATCAGGTGACACTCCATCTTCCTTTCTCTTTGGAGATGGCAGTGTCCTTGGAATGCTCCTGAAATTTTAATTCTGATTGAAGTAGAGTTGCTGTTTGGCATGGCTTGCATGGAAGCTTGTAGGAAATATTTCCTCTCTGGAGTCAATTAAGTGTCTTGGGCTGCACTGCCTCATCTCCAAAGTTCAGAAAAGTGGTTTTCCATCTGCAAACATTTTCTTGCCCCCCCACCCCCGCTAAAGGTAAATAATTGTATCCACTCTCAGTTTTCTCTGTGCACTTGTACAGATGATAAAGTGGGTATGATAGCTTCATTAGAATGACAAGCATTCCTGCTTTAGACACACTGAACTCTGCTTTACTCGATGAGCCTTCCTCTGCACAAAGCTCTGGGTCTCGGTGTCCTTGGGCATGCGATATTTCCGCATGGATTAATGGGTACTGAGCAAGCTCTTTTATGTAGCTACTTAGGCACAACATGTTTGCCTTCCCATGTTTTCCCTTGCTGTCTGTTGTTCAGTAAGCATTTATCCTGATCTTGTATCAGAGCTACCATTCTCTATTTAGGTTCAGATTTCTTTGTGTCTTACTGCGCTGTACCCATTCAAGGCTGGATTGAGGAACCTTGCTCTGTTCCTTTCTTACTGAGTGAGTTTTCCATTTCTGTTTCAAGAACATGTTCCCCAAGACAGCTTGTTTTGGTTTGTGGCCAGGTAGCTGTCTAATTACAGAAGGGTATTTGAGCAAGTATAACTGAGGGCAGAGTTGGATCCATTATGTTTTCCTCCAAGTTTAGAGAACGGAAATGAGATTTGAACACAACAGGATATTGTCCTGCTTTGATTTTAAAGGATTTAAGTGATGAGACAACCAATAAATCCACTGTAGGACTGTTTCCTAGCACACTGCCAAGCTTTTTCAGACACTCACCCCAAGTTTTCTAGTGCTCACTCTGGTCTCATGACCTGTTTAATTCCTTTTTCTTAATCACCTTTTTTGATGCAGCTTCTTATACAGATGGGTTGCTGTTCTCTGCATCTCACCTGCTTCTCAGGGTGATAGATTTCTAGGCATCTTCTTGCCTTTTCACCTCTGTATTTTCAGTTTTTCTTTGCTCTAGTGATTAGCTATGTAGCTTGAATTATTATTACTTGTGTGTTCTCATTTGATTTGTGTCAAATTTACCTGGTTCAGTACAGCTTTGCCCTCTTGTTTTGCTTACAGCCACCAGAGAACTGTCTGTTCTTTAAACCCTGTGTTGTTGATTTTACTTTTTCCCATCATTAAGGACTTTATGAAGCCAGACCTACTACTGATCAATGTTCAGCCTCTGGACTTTTTGTGCGGTTCAGCTTTCAAATTCAAAGAAACCGTGATCTTTTAAGCTGACCTCAGTTTATTTCTATCAGGTTTTTTGCAGATTAGTTTTTCTAATTAGGAAAAATTTGAGTTTAAAACTTCATTAAATGCTTCACTAATATCCAGATGCAGTAATTCAGATATATTGCTGTTGCTCTACTTATTAATTTGACAAGGTTGTCTGACTAGTGTGAATTTTTACCCTTACTGATCATTGAGAGAACTGCGAAAATGGAGGAGCTACTGATGATTTCTGCATGTGGTGTGCAAATAGGGGTTGGTACTTTGATACTTTGGTATATCTGCAGACCCTGAGCTGAGGCCTTTGCCATCCTCAGTGTTTTTTCTAAAACAAAGCAGCACTGAGATTCCTGGGGTTTAGTAACCCAGTTGTAGGGTTGGGGTCTTTTCAGTCTGGGCTGAGCTTGTGCCATATTCTCTCCTTGTGATGACTTTGCCATTAAGGTGTCCCTTGGGCAATCCTGTCCTGCCCTGGTTTGCAAAACTAAATACAGACAGAAACTCCAGTTACCCCATAGCAATATAGTAGTAGAACATGAGTCTGGAAAGCCAAGCAGGTCTCAGCATCACTTGGATGCAAATGCTGCAAGAGCAGCTCTGGCAAATTCTGCACACGGTGTGAATTTTATGTAAATTCATCTTGTGAGCTTCTCTGCTGGCTCACAGAGCTGGAGAGCAGAGTGTGGCTAATGTGTGCCCAGTGTTAAGAGACACACCAGGACTCTGTGCATCCTACTCCACACTGTGCATGAAATTTTAATACCTAATGAGCTGTAAATTGCAGTGCTTGTTTGCGAGAGAGAATTCCCAATGGGATATGATTTACAGATCTCTCCCTGGATTATCAAGTATCTGCTTTACTTGTTGGATTCTTATCTTGGAGTTGAGAGGACTGCTCAGTTGTGTGGGATTAGAGCAAATGTGATTATGGTTACAGATTGCATTGGAATAAACCTGATTTCACTGTCAGACAAAATTGTAATTCTGTGCTGCTGACTGGGAGATACAAGGCGCCAATTAATTGTCTCTCTTCCTTTTTGTTTGTTTTCTTTTTTGCTTTAATAACATCTCTTGGCACAATTGTGCTTTCCAGTTACATTATAACTGAGTGGATAACGGCATGGGTGTAAACAAATGGAAAACACTATGAAGTTTGCAAATACACTGAAAGAAATGTTTAAGATCTGTGTGGCCCATCCTGCTTACTGTGTACAAGCAAATGCACATTTTAATTGTCATACAAACCATCCACAAATTTTAAGGGACAAGTGAAGGCTGTTGTTAAAGTTGCAAGAATGAAGTGCAAAGAAAAGTATTAACATAAGTTGTCTTTTCTGCTGTCTGCTGTGCCTCTCTTGTTTTCCATCCCAAGACTTTTTCTGGAGGACTTTAAGGTGTGGGGAGCAAGCTGGGCAGACCCTAGGAAAATTCAGTAGTTGCACATCCAGCATATTCACCAAAATAAGGGGATGAAGTTTAGATCAAGCAGCTGTTCAAGAAGTTCTTGGGGTTAGCTGCAGTTTTGTATCTCCCCCAGACAACTGCACTGCTGGAGTTTTGGTCTTGATCCTGGACCTCTGCAGAGGGCACTGAACTGCAGAAGCAGCTTCTTTTGGAAGCTCGACCCTGTTTTGAACCCTGATGTCTTTCAGCAGGTGTTGAGTGAGCAGGGGTTTGTTTACATCCTTATGTTGAGGAGCTGGCAAGCTCCCAGGGACACAGGAGCATTTCCACACCCAGAGCAATATGCTGGTCATGCTGGCTGCTGAAGGGGTTGGGAAAGCAGGATCTTTCAAGTTACTGGTGTCTTATTAGGCAGCGGGAGAAGGAGTTCTGTCAAAAGCAGCCTGTGCTTTTTCCAGCCCTGGAAACTTCATGGGAGCAGTTTTCCATGGGGCTGTCGCCTGTGTCTGCCCTAGCACTGTCACAGACCCACATGAGAAATGTGCCTGATTCTCTGGTTCTGGTCAAACAGGACTAAGAGCCTGTGATAACACAGTAAGTCTTCAAACAGAGGAGCCTCTGAGAAGTATATTCTCACAAAGGGCAGTCTATCCTATCAGCCATTACAGCTGCCTGAAATTCCTCCTTCATGCCAAATGTGTGATCACCATATCCCAGGGATGGGGATATTCCAGATCTCACAAGCTACAGAAGAAAACATTTTGATTGATGAATGTTGACCAGATCTAAGAACCATAGAAAAGAGGATTCACTTAATTACCCTTGGAAATTCTGTGAATTTTTAATAGATTGTCACATGCCTGAAGAGTGCGTCCAGGAAAAAGGATCTGGGATAACAGAAGTGACTTCTGTTGCATTTAGAGCTGACAAATGTTGACTAGAAAAGAGCCTTGATACTTGTGGACAGAGCAACAGTTACTTTTTTATGTGTTTTTTTTTCCCTAAACTGGAATATTCATGTATTTTATCCATTGCAATAGATCTTTGAAGGTATGGGATCATGTAGCTGGAGTTAATAAGGAATTATTGTGAAATGTATAGAACTTGCTACTTCATTTCTGCTTTTTTTTTGTTTTCCCTTTTTCTCTCCCTTGTAACTATTCTGGAACGATCAGGTGGAGCCACGGCTGTGGAAAAAGATCAAGCTGCACAAACACTTCCCATGTTTCATATAATGAAGCTGATCACAGTCAGGAAATTCAATAGACTCTTTCAACATATTCCTCTTCTAGTAGGAAATTACTTCTCCTTCCTATCAAATTTTAATGAAAAAATGCCAAATTCAGTTGACTTCACTTGGTTCCCAACGTGGCGGTTCTTTTTTGATCTCTGCATGAATTCCACCACCCTGAAGGTTGTATGGAGCAGCAATTTGAGGTGTTCTGTGCAATCATTTGCTAAGAAACTGCTTCACGTTTTTCTGCATTTGTGTATACAGAGAGAGGCATAGGGAGACATTTCCAGACTTTGCAATGCCTTTCCAAACTCTTGAAAATTTTTAATTTGAGTACATTTCTAGAGTTAGATCAAAGCCTATATAATCTTTACACAAGTGTGCAGCTACACATTTCTAATTTTGATGTATTTGGAATGTCTATGACTAAGAATATATTAGACATTTTTGTATTTCTCCTCCACACTTGTTCTGGTATTTTTCAGGCCTGTTCCAATGCACAATAAAAACATTAAAATTGATCTGTTATTTACTTAACTGGCACCAAACTTTAGCTGGCCACTTATACATGCTTTGGGAATCAAGTCAAAAATATGCAAAGTGTGAAGGGAAAAGTGCAAAGTGAGAGAGGAAAAACGTGCTGAGTGTGAGGGGAAAAGTGTGAAATGTGAAGGAAAAATGTACAAAGTGTGAGGGGAAAATGTTGAAAGTGTGAGGGGAAAAGTGCAAAATGTAAGGGGAAATAGGGGAAAGTGTGAAGGGAAAAATGCAAACAGGGAAAAGAGCAAAATATGAGGAAGAAGAGTGGAAAATGTGAGGAAGGAAGTGCAAATAGACAGAAAAAAGTGTAGAACGAGTGCAAAGTGAGGGGAAAAGTGTGAAATGTGAAGGAAAAATGTGCAAAGTGTGAGGGGAAAATGTGGAAAATGTGAGGGGAAAAGTGTGAGGATAAAAGGGCAAAGTGAGGCTGGAAAAGTGCAGATTGTGAGGGGAAAAGTGCAAAGTATAAGGTAAAAATGAAAGGTGTAAGGGGAAATAGGGCAAAATGTGAAGGGGAAAATGCTAATGGAAAGGTGCAGAGTGTGAGGGGAAAAGTGCAAAATATGAGGAGGAAAAGTGGAAGTGTGAGGGAAAAAGCAAAGTGAGAGGGGGAAAAAGGGAAGAGCGTGAGAGAAAAGGGCAAAAGTACAGGAAAAAAAGTGTGAAGTGAGGGGAAAAGCACACAATGTGAGGGGAAGAAGAACGAAATGTGAGGGGAAAAAAGGTCAAAAGTACAAAAAAAAGTGCAAAGTGAGGGCAAGAGTGCACAGTTGGAGGGGAAGAACGAAATGTGAGGGGAAAACAGGAAAAATGTGAGGGGAAAAGTGTGAAGTGTGAAGAAAAAGGAAATATGAAGCAGGAAAAATGCAGAGTGTGAGGGGGAAAGTGCAAAACATAAAGGAAAAATGGGAAGTGTAAGAGGAAATAGGGCAAAGCATGAAGAGAAAAATGCAAATGGAGAAGTGCAAAGTGTGAGGAGAAAGGTGGAAAGTGAGGGCGAAGAAACACAAAGAGTGAAGAATGTTCTAAGAGAGGAGGAAAATGCAATGAGAGAAACCGTGCCACGTGTCAGGGGAAATGTGAAAAGTGTGAGAGGAAAGTGTGCAGAGTGTGAGGGAAAGAGGACAAAGAGAGAGGGGAAAAGGGATCTGAGGGAGAGTGGAGGATTGGGAAGCTCTTACCCACTTCAGCAGGAGGTGTCTCAGCGGCACTGAGGGGGTTCTGTTGAACATTTCAATTGGCCAAGCACCTCAGGATAAAGGAGGCATTTTTATGTTTGTGCTGATTTTAAGTGTTTTAGTAAAGCTCTACTGAGTGGCCCCATAGGGAGGGAAATTGTAATTAATCAGATAAATTAGAGAAGAGGTGTTTGAAGGGGAAGAAAAATAAATTTCTTGTGCTGGCAAACTCCAAACCCTGTAGAGAGAAGGGTCTCTCTGAGGGCTGTAGCTGCTGATATGGCTTCTGCTGTGATTCCACAGATGTGAGTTCCATCCCAAAAAGAGATGCCAGATCACATTTAGTGTGGCAGTGGTGAGTGAAAAAGACAAGCCAATTAACTCTACAACTTGAAGTATATAAAGCACACTAGATATTATTGGAAGTTTCTTCAAAATTTTAGGGCTAAGATAATTTTAATACAAAAAGGCAAGAAAAACAAAAAATGTGAATCTGTCATGTCTCTGTGTCTTTGCATTATGTGTCTCTTGTCTCTCTAAGTTTTTATACCTAAACATGCCATTAAATCTTTCTATTCTATATCCAAAGATAAAAGGTGACAACTATAATCAAAACAAGTGATCACATATTATTTTTTCTCACCAGTGTCTGTGTAAAGGTGTAATATGTTTAAGGAAACAGAGAACAAATTTTACCACTTAATTGAGACTATTTTTTTTTATGACTGTCCACCAAGGATCATCTTCTCTGCAGTTTGCCTCAGAATATTATTGATATTGGTCTCAAGTAATCTACTCTTTAATATCCAGGACACAAAGCCCCTTTGACATCTGCCATCTCCGTTCTGCAGACAAACTCTCACTGATGCAATATTGCCAGTAATTGAACTTGCAAATTGCTTCACTTTCTGAAATGCTGACTGCTTAATTGTGATAGGGGAAATCACATTTTAGAGCCATGAGCTCAGACAAGTGTGTAACTCAGAAGCTGCTTAACTATAAGTGTGAATAATGCTCGCTGGGATTTATGTTAATACCAGCAGCGATGCACAGGAGGACCATCTCCATCTGAAAAACAAGGCCCCTGTTTGTCAGGTGCACTTGGAGGATTAGAACACAAAGATCACTTTGAGGACCTTGAAGACTACACATGCATGAATCAACCTATCTGTATAACAAAATGCAAGTGGCAGCTATCCCATTCGGAGCTTAACTGGTTTTTCCTCTATTATTTCACTTGGTATGGATACACCACACAACCTCTCCCTATATCCTGGTAAACTTGGTGCAGAGTGTTCTCTTAGGTGGATTTCAGATTAAGCTAACTCCATTATAGAACATGGTACTGTTTGCATTCTGTGGTAGATTCAGGCAGTGGAAAGGTTGTTCCTAAACCTTTAGTTTCATGAAAAACTGCAGTAGTGGGGTTTTTTTCCCTGATTTTCACCTTCCTGCATCTTTTCTTGTGGAAAGGAAAGTACATGGGCCTCCATCTCTGGATGATTAGTTACCCTATAACAAAGCAGCTGTGGAGCCTGACTGCACTCAGATTACAGCTTTAAAATAATGTATGGACTCAATGTTTTTCTTTCCAACCATCTTAAAATTGTTGTCATAAGAATGAATGGCAATTGCTTTGCTCTGTATTGTCACTGCATTTCTATTCTTATGAATAAGTTTGTTTAATGCTACCAGTCTTGGATTGTTATGAAAACGAGGATGGGCACTTAAGACTGTTATATCTTTTCCTTTCTGAGCAAGAGCCAGATCAGTTCCAAGCACAGATCTTAAGTAAATGCTTTACATGCAATATTTGCATCATGTGGTTACAGGATATTAAAAAAAAAAAAAGGACAGGGTTGTCTGCTACTTTTTAACATCCTAGAAAAATATGTGTAAGTTTATATGTTTTAGTATAAAAACAGCTTGGTCCTGAAAGGAGAGAGTAGCAAAGTCAGGAGTAGAACTGAAGTCTTCAAATTTTCTATGCTCTCAACAGGCAAATGAGATTTTGCTTGAACAGACTGTGCAGAATATTTTGGGTTGGGAACAAGAGGTAAGAAATTCTCATTGTTGGAAGTCACCAAACATGCAGTTCAGAGATACAGAAAATCTGTTTTACTGTAGGCAGGGGCTGAAATAACTAAAGATATGTGGTTGAGCAAACAGATGAAATTTAGACAAAAGAGCAAAAAATACCAGTAAAAGAAAAATGTATTAAATTTGTTCAATTAAGCAATAATCTTCAGTTACAGATTACTGGATTTCTTTTTAGTCTAAATGCACAAATTGACACCCTAAAGTCAACTTTATGCAGAAGGCTTGACAGCAAAAGTCCTCCTGCTGTAGTAAAAATTATGGGGATATTTAAGCTGAGGATAGGACCCAGCTTTCTAATTTGACAGCAGCATATAAAATGATCATTTATGCTGGCACTCCAGTGAGATATGAATTAGAAGACAAATATAAAAATGACAAAGCTAAGCTTAGTTCCCATTTGAAAGGTAGTTCATACACACCGAACTCAAGAGAGGTCAGAGTTACCTGTGTCTGTGGCTCTCTGCAGGTTTCTTGGTTTCCTCAGGAAAGCATGCTTTTTGTCCCCCAAAGACCCCCTTCCTTCATGGGCTTAGATCTGTTTTTGCTGTAACCAATTCCCCCATGCACTTGATTTTCTGTAGATGCTGATTATGGAGAGATTCATATTTGTTACAGCTAAAGGGGTGTGTGTTACCAACAACTTGGATGGCTGGAAATGAGGTAGCAGTAACAAAAGAATATTTGGATAACTGGGTGCAAGCCAGGCTGATGGTTATATGGTCTTTCACACATGCATTTGTGTGAGTGTATATTGAATTTATCTGCATGTCATAAAATCTGTAGCTGAAATTAATTGGTGCTTTCCCTGGCTCTGTGTTTCTCTCAGGACAGATATCCGTGGATGGATTTATGCGGTATCTGAGTGGAGAAGAGAACGGCGTCGTTCCACCCGAGAAACTGGATTTAAATGAAGATATGTCTCAACCACTGTCACACTATTTCATCAACTCCTCACACAACACCTACCTCACAGGTACAGCAGTGTTGCACAGATCTAAATTCTTACCTTACAAAATTTCTGAGTGTATTCTCAGTGGTAATGTAAAATACACTAAAAACATCAGCATTAAACAGATGATGGAGTTCAGTCTTCAGGGAACCAAGGGTGGCACTTGATTTTTGTTGCAGCTGCAACAGATGTGCATCAAATACACTTTCATTAACAGGTGAGCAACAGTTGCATTGTTCAGATAAGGCCTGGTCAGAAACCCAGTGAAGTCCCTGGAAAGTTTCCCTCAAGTAGAATTGCAGATTAAGGCCCATCTTTAGGGAGGAGAATGAACATCGTACTTTTTATGACAACAAAGTTAGCAAGACAAGCGTGCAAAGCAGAATATGGAAAACATCTCTGTAGCTCATAAATTTGCCCCTAAACATTAAATCTGGCAGTTTGTTGTGCTCCATGAAATTTGCTTTGATTCAGAGATTAGGGAGGTTCCAACATGGCACATAACTTTCTGACAGCCCATAAATGCAAGGAGTGGAAACGACTTCCTAACAATATCTAACATCTGAGCTGAAATTTTTAGGTGCTGTCATGGTTTTAAAAAGGCTGAGCATCCAGAAGGTCCCGTTAATTAGAGTTACAGTCTGAACTGTATTGTTTGCACAGCAAAGTCAACAATGCTTTAAGACTCAGAAAAAGCTAAGGCAGTTTAGGAATTCAACATTTGGCATTCATTTTCTAGTCCAAGGTTGTGTTAACTTGTGAGAGAATAATTGTAAATTTACTATTTTAGTTTGGTTTACATAGGAACAAATGTTTTGGGCAAGCAGATGTGCACAAGGGGTTCTCTCCTGTTTGATTTGATGTTTGCTTTGTCCTGTCATGTTTGCTAATGACTTAGCATTATGTTTAATTTTAAAAAATGATGCTGCACTGAGTGTTAAAAATGTGGTTTATGTGAAATGTAGGCTTTTTAATGGTGTTAACAGACTGGCCTTAACTGACCAACTCCTTCAGAATGCCAGTATGCCAAAACATAGACAACCTCAGGCAGTGGTATTGCCCACTTTAAACAGACCTCATGGGAGTTATTTTCATCTGCTTTATGTTTGTTACAGCTCTTTCTCCAGCACCTTTGCCAGCTTTGATGGAGTGAATGAACTGTCATTGTTTCCATTAGACACCATTTTTCAAGGGTTTATATCTCGGCTGTAAAATGTGTTTTGTGCTAGAACTTGTCACATAAGTATTTGTTTTGACAGCGATTTTCTTTCTCTGAATTAAAAGAAACAAAAATCATTGTGGCCACTTTTAAGTTATGATTCCAATATGCAGAAATTTATGCTCTTTGGTGGGGCAAAGACGTGGCCAAAGCAAAAGCAATTTTTAACTATGATGTTTTGCAGACCTCTTACATCCAATATGGACTTTGTTCTGTCACTGGGGATTAGTTGGTGCTTAAGCCAAATGCTGCAGCTTTATACAGATATTCTGGAGAAAAACAGTACAGTAGTAATGCAAGAAGCTCAGGCCTGTGGGAGGTTTAAAGAAGATACGATTTAAAGTTGATCTGAAGAGATGAAAACTGCTCTCCCCTCTACCAGCAGGAATTTATAGCCATGTCCATAACACAGAATTTTATCAGGGCTGGTCAGGACAGAGATGTGTTCCAAAGGTTTAGAGGTACAAAAGCCAAAACCCAAAGAATTAAGGATGGGAATTTGTCATTAGTCCAACCTATCATATTTTTTTTTTTAACTGCACTACAAGTGACCTCACATGTTTAATTATTTACCTTGACACTTACTAAATTTGCTTTGACTTGTACGTGAAAGTCTGCAAATCATCTCAGATTGCATCTACAGGTTTCTTTGCCTGCATTTCCAAGTAACTTCAGAGGCTGTATTTGGAAACATAATCTTCAGTCTTAATTTGACAAAATATTCCTATCTTAGTAAACTGGGGGGAGTAAATCAGGATGAACTCAGGGGATAGTGCAAGAGAAGCTTGAAACTCTATCAAATTCCTTTCCAGAGTGCATGTTTTCACATTTACAGGCACAAACCACAAGCCCTTCCCTTTTAGTGTGTTCATTATGTTCAGTGAATGTGTGGCAGCTGGCCGACAATTGCATTAATGATTTGATTTTTATCTGTGCATTACAAAAACTGACAGTCTTAGATTTTGCTCTGAACCTACATCAGATACAGTAATCACATTCCCATTTGCTTTTTTCCAACAAGGAAGTAAAATGAATAAAATTAATGGTGGCAGCCTATTCCTTTCCTCCAGAAGAGTTTGAAGGGTCTGCTCAAGTGCTCATGGCTTTGGAAGGGAAACCTTGGAAGCACCTTTGCCCTGATTGTGGCCATGAAATAGCAACTAGTCATGTAATAATTATCAGGACAATAAGAAAACCATTCAGTTTGGCATTACTTTATGATTACTGAGCTTAATGCCCTACCAATTATCTCTCCCTTTGTTAGTTTTTTTAACCCAGAAAAAATCTTGCACAAAGAAGCAATATTATAACATAAAAAGCACCATGTGCACACTCTGAATTTACTTTTAATTACTGATCATTTTCCTAGCCTTTAGTAGAAACCCTTGGCAGTACATCAAGTGCTGATTATTTATTTAGAAGTGTTACTGCTTTCTTTTTTCTTAGGGAAATGTAATTTTTAAGAACAAAGGTAAAAACCCATGAAGAAAGAAGTGATTTGCAGTGAACCTAGGCTAACTTAAAGAAATGTCATCTTTGAGAAACTTTTTTTACTGTCTCATCTTTTATTCTCACTGGTATCGTATTTATTACTTTATTCCTTTGAACCCTTAAAGTGCAACCCTGCTTTTTCCTGGACTCTCACCTCACAAGTTTCTGCTGTGGGCACAGTGGGGAGTGACTTTGCAACTTCTCTTCACCCAAAGTCAGAGACAGATGATGACATATCACACTCAGCCTTACGTGTTTTGAAGGCTGGGCAGCTTGCTGTTGTATATGGGAAATGCAAAGTACTAAAATCACACGCCTTTTACATGTGTTTTGGCTAAAAGAAACAATAATCTCAGCAATAGGTTGCTATCAGCTGAGCACATGTGGCCAGTGTGGGACTATCCTGTTGACCTCAGCAGCTGCTTCCCTACTTACAGTCTGGTATTTCAGGTCTTTCTAGAAAAATGTCTCATGAAGGACAGTTCTCTTCTCTGTTGTTGCCTGTGACCGCTCATCTACCATCCTCCAGCTTCTCTGTTCTCAGTGATTCCTCAGTCCTCACTGTTGCTGCTTATTATCTGCATCCAGCACTTCCTTGTAACCTTCTTCATCTTCAGAGCCTTCAGAACAGTTTCCAAGCTGACAGCGCCATAGGGAAGGGATGGAAAGCTGGGTGACACCTTCCTGCTGCTGGCCACACATCCTGCTTTGGTCCAATGTGAAGTGTTAAAAACAACAGGCAAGGCTCAGAGCCTGATTCTGACTGACATACAGGCAGGAGCAGAGGATGTCACAGTGTGGGGTCTGAGCCCCTTGTCCTGTGCATGGTGAAATAGCTCAGGAGGAAAATAAATTCAGATAAATGTGCTGTGTCTAAAAAAAAATCTCAGCAGCCAGCACCTTGTGTGGCTGCTGGAGTGAGGAGCCAGGCTCCCAGCGGTGTGGGGCTCTGAGTTTGCACACTGCAAACCCTGCTGCATGATCCAGGGCACTGATTGCTTCTCCAGGACTTGTCTGGAGAGAGGATTTAGCTGCTCATGTTTGTGCCCAGCAAAGGGAGGACACAGGCACCTCATGCTGGGAGAAAGTGTTGGGAGAGAGGGAAGAAGCAGCCTCTGGTTCTAGAATAGTGAAGAGTCAGGTGATTCCAAATAGCTGGATCCAAAAATCCCTCAGTTTGGGGAGGAAAGATATCCTAAATAGATAGCAACCACGTTTTAACTCCATGTGTTGCAAGTAACTTTCACACAGAAAAACAGTGGGAGATGAATCCAACAAGGATGCACTTCCTGAGAAATGAACAGCTTAAAGTTACAGAGGTGTGAAGTGCTCTGTGTGGGGAAACCTGGGTCATATCCTCAGCTTAGATCAATCAGCACTGACTCATTCTGCATAGTGTCCTGTCAGGTATTATTTAGCAAATTATATTTTTCAGAAAAGTAAATTTTTGTCAAAATCCATTTCTCCTTAGCCCATACAGAGTGATGGAATGCAAATGTTATATATGGTATTACTGTAGACACTGCTTGTATTGTAGAAGGGAATACATAATGCTTTCAATTTCCAGTATTAGAAAATTGATCTGTACTCAGGCTATTAAAACCAGACTGGAAGTGTTCCCTTTAGTGTTATCACATTTTAAAATGCAAAAGGGGTATTTTAAAATAAATGCAAACAGGGGCTCATACAATAGAAATTTCTAAATAATACATGCACCCCACTTTTGGGAGAGCATTCCTCATATTCTCTATTTCAGAAAAACAAGCTGTTGGGACTATTAAAATGTGTGCTAGCATTTTACACTCTGCCTGGGAGTCTTTCTGAAGATTGTATGGTTTGGAGGTTGAATATCCTCTTATCCTTTGCAGGAATCCTTCCAAAACGTCTGAGCCTTATTAATAAGGTAGTGTGGGAAGTGTCATATGGCAAGTGGTGCATGTCATGATTTACTTAAGCACTTTTGAAGGTGAAGGATCTTGGAGCCCAAAACACTTAACAATGATAACCACCAGGAGTCTCTCGGAAATAGAGTTTGTTAATCATGGAATAGTTTGTTAATCCAAACTCAGAATGCTCTGAGGGAAAAGAAAGACAACATTAGAACAGTTTTCTAAGTGAATGTGGGCTTTTGAGGCAGTAGAGATCAGTGGAGCCCTATGAGAGCCAGGATTTCATAAGCAGATGCTTAGGGATGAGTACATGGAAATGTGAGTTGTTATTCCCTGATCTGTGCTTATGCTTGTTTGCATCCTGCAAAGAAAAAGAGCCACTACTTAACCCAGACACTGGAACTGCACCAAAAAGGCTTTTGTGTGAGGAGAGATAATCTGCAGTAATCAAAGGTGAAACAGGAAAAAGCTAAATTAAAAAAAAAAAAAAAAAAAAAAAAAAAAAAAAGACACAAAGACACATTGCCACTTTGCTGATTCTGGATTTTCAGAGCTTTCCAGAACTGGCCATTTTCCTCTGTTATTAGCAGATATTTCTCACTGGTTCTAGCAGGAATTCTTATGGATTTCAACAGGAGTAAAGTTAATACCTTGTGGAGTATTTATGATTGCTCCACTTCATGTATCAGATAGAAACTGAAATGAGGGATTGTCAAATAAGAAGTGGTTCTGTTACAGTTTCTAGTGCAAGGTAAAAACAGACAATGCTGTTTTGTGAAGCAAATCCCAAAATGTGTATTCCCCAGCATAAAACCTAAACACAGAATCACAGGGACAATAAAATGAGGATTAATCTGCATTACAGTGTATGCCAGTCTAGATGAAGTATTTGTATGTCCCCCAGTCAGCAAAGAATCTTTGCTGTAAGTGAACTCACTGCCTCCTTAAAAAAAAAATCAATTTCCTTCAAGAAATCCAGGAAGATCTTCTCAGCAAATCTGCTAGAAAGCAGGAAACTGCATCCATTTTCTTCACATCTAAAAGAAGCACAAAGCCATTCTTCCGTTCCATCTCTGCTGCAAGAAATTTGTATCTGGATGACTGGAATCAAACTTCTTGCAGCAGATGAAGACAGCCTGGCTGGATATCCTTCCCTGATTCCAACTGGACTTCTTTGTTGGCTTGGGAATATTTTTTTGTGTTTCTTTTTCAATATTTCCCAAGTTTGGAAAAAATGAGTTTTCCTTCTTGATTTTTAGGCTTATATTATCTCATTATTGGAAAAGGGCAGTTTAATTGAATTTCTCCCTACATGATACAGTATCACATCAGAAAATTTAACTGACCAACTCATTGCAGTGGTTAGCATATTTAATATTGATTTGAGACCAAATGATGGTGCCATTAGTGACTGCAGGGGATTTGTTTCATCTCGTACGAAACTGCATTGCGTGTTGTGAGAAAATGTGCTCTTGGTCTCCTGAGTGGCTTCTGAATTTCACATTGCTTGTCAAGGGATGACAAAATCTCATAGAACTAAGCTTTTATATTATTCTTATTTTATTTCATGTATTTGAGCTGGCTTCAGCTGGGTTATTTCTATTTGACTGAGGGCAGGATCCAAACCATGACATTGATTGTGCCAAAGTAATTTCCGTTGTGTTCTTACTCTTTTCGTATTCCTTGGAGTGTTATTCCTCTCAGCCGAGGGTAAAAGCTGCTGTTAATAACTCTAATTATTGTTAGCTCAGTTGTATCTATTCCTGAGGCCCAGAATGACTTCCTTTTTTTGTGTTCTGTCCCAGCTGGACAGCTGGCTGGCAACTCCTCAGTGGAGATGTACCGGCAGGTGCTCCTGTCGGGCTGCCGCTGCGTGGAGCTGGACTGCTGGAAGGGACGGACAGCGGAGGAGGAGCCGGTCATCACACATGGATTCACCATGACAACTGAGATATCCTTCAAGGTACAGCACAGGGGTGGCTGCTTTAGCTGGGGAGGGTTCTTTTCGTGCATAACCATCACAGATCCATCACTGCCAAGGTGGGAGGGGCAGAAATGTGAGGGCAAAAAGATGCTGTACGAGGAGATTACAGAGCAGCTGCAGAATCCTTGGAAGATAAGAGTTTCAGTATTTGGACCTTGCGTGGGGAAAGGTTCCTGGTGGTCATGGCAGTGTGAGGAAAAGGGATTATGTGTTGTGACAGCAGTGCCATCTGGGGACTGGGCTTCATGCCCAGGTCCATGCTCCTGTGCACGTCCTGCAGCAAATCTCACAGGGACAGAATCAGGCAAGGCCACAGCCAGGGCTGGGGGACCAGGCACAGCCATCACAACTGGCTCTGCACAGAGACAAATGGGTGTGGAAGTGTTGGGAGAAACAACTGGTTGGGTTAGAGCTCCATGGGACAGAGCTGGAGGCTGCAGGATGTGAGCAGCAGTGCCCAGCACACCAGTTCACTCATTTTCTCCTCTCTGTCCAGTCACTGGGAGTGAGAGGCAAAAGTCTTCAACTGAGACAGGAAGTAGCAGCTAGATTTCGACAATTTGCAAGCCTTTAAATTCCTGTGAGTGTAGAATGTGCTGCTCATGGCCAGATGGGCAGGCTCCATGCACAGGACACTCGGCATTATATTTAAAATAAAGTAATAAGTCTATGTGCAATGTTATCCCTGATACTTGGGATCAGACCCAAAGCACTGGAGGATGAAAAAGAAAAATTAGTATCTTTGGAGGCTGTGAAGGGATATTTGTGCCATTCAAACCCTAAAGATGTCATCTTTACTATTTAATTTCATCTTCCATTTCCTTTTCTACAGTATAAGGTAGAGACCATACCCTTAGCAATAACCTTAAATTGTTATCTTCTTGTTCTTCTTAAAGATGTTTTTGATTTGAGGTGTTAGAGGAGCATAATGGAGGTGTTTTCCTGTAGTATTAGGAATGGTAGTCAGCACAGCTTATAATGATACCTCAGGAAATCATTTTTGAAGTGTGAAGAAATAATTCTTCATCCGAGACACTAACTCACCATGGAAATACATTTCCAGCCTTAGCTGTGTGCAAGAATATGTGGGAAAATGTTCATTAGTGACTTTGGTTATGTTCCAGGGATTACATGTGGCTTCTGTGCCAGCTACAGCTTTTGAGACATTTGTCCCATGCTTGAAACCTGGTTTTGGGTGGTTTTTTTTATCTTCTAGTGCCTTTCTTTAGGAAAAAAAAAACAAACAGGTCTGCTACAGACAGAACACCAAGTTTCACTTGTACCAGAACACTCCTTTTTTCCCAGATTGCTTTCTCTAATTCTTCCCTGATTGAGTTAACCACAGAAGCACGTAAAACAACCTTCTTGCACGTTTGTTATTAGCTTTCCAGTTATGTTTATGGGAAGCCAATTATGTTTATAGGCTTGGGGTTTGATTGCTGGAAGTCCTTTAATTAAGGAAGATGGCTCTCGACTGCTTTGGTCATGAGCAGGAATTTAAAACAAAGTTAATCTGAATTTTAAAAGGATCATTAGCGTGAACAAGATTTATCCCTGGATATTTTGATGTTCAACCCTTGGCATTGTGCTGGCAGGAGAGATGCTGGAAGGTATTTTAAACCTGCTCAGGAGTATTTCATCAGTCATTTCAGAGCACTTTTAATCCTCACAGAAAAATGTGAAAAACATCTAGATTTCTTTTCAACACACAGAGTATGCTGCTTGGCTGGGGAGGAGAAAAATGGCAGTGAAATAATGTGTCAGGAGTGTGAGAATCAATTCATGCCTTGAATGCTGAATCATTTATCAGCTCACACTTTTGCCGTGACCACGGCACAAGGATTCAGCTCAGTCTGCCGGCTTTCACAGCCTCAGACAGACTTCCTGAAGTGCAGAGGCAGCACTGTACACTCCCCATCCTTATGTTCCTGGGCTTTTTGGTTCCTTGGTTTTCCCCTCGCTTCATGACTCAGAAATCCGTAAGAATTTTCTCAGCTGCGCATTCAGAGCTGCTCCCAGGGTGGGATCCTGTAGGGAGCAGTGTGGATGTCATGCCACAAGCAGGGATCTGTGTGTGTGTGTAACCATGTTCACACCTTGGAGAGCAGCTTCAGGTGAATCATTCTGCAGCTGGAGCCATGTGTGGAACCTGCCAGCTTGTTTCTCTCTGGCCATGGAGCGTTTGCCTTCACTGAACCAGTGTCTGAGCTTTTCATCCTCACATCAGTGCAGTCCTAATTTTACCCTGCCAGGTTATTTTCCCCACTCATGCAGGATTCCATCCCCTCTTGCAGCAGGAAGGCAGTTGAAAATAAGTAGGCCAGAAGAATGTACCAGAAGCTCAGTTTTTCTTTTAGGAAGTGGATTTCTTACAGTTACACTTCTCAGTTTAGCCTCTAAGAGTACAGAAAATGAACAAGAGGAATCCTCAGAGAAAGCTTGTTTAAAATAAATACATCTTTTAGGCTTTAGTCATTCTTGTGATTTGGCATGGCAGAGACTTATGGGTTCCTAGAAACTCCAGAGTTTGCCAGTGTATGAAAAGTCTTCAGTGTTTTGTATGTTCTTCTGGAAGAGAGATTTGTTCCAAGAGGGAAACATTTCATAATTTGTAACAATGAGTGCATTTATTGTGCACCTCACTAAAATCATCTTTATCTTGATGACTTTTAGAATGATAGAAAATAGATGACTTTAGATATAGAAAAATGACTTTTCTACTGGATTTAGTGTTTCCATTTTCCATAGAGCTGACAGGAAACTTTACAGAAGTTTCCTTTTCTGAGTCCTCTGATAATTACCACAGAACCAACTGTTTTAATTGAGTAAAGATTTCTTCTTTCCTTCCTTTTGCATTAAAGGGATTTCTGTCATCAAAAAAAGAAAAAAAGAGGGAACTAAAATGTGAGCCAGAGTAAGTAAGGATTTTATGGATACATGCTTGTGCTGATGATGATTAGATGATCTGCCATTGTCAGAACATGTTGATTAAAGCCATGGCTGCAGGCATGGAACAACTCCACACCAAAACCAAGCTTTACATTTAAACTGTTGATTTTGGCAGACATAAGTCATTCCTTGGGAAATGTGGTGCTTGAGACTTATCAGACATTTTGGAGATTTGATTGGAGTTCAGGTTGAAGAATTTGGTTGTGGCAAGAGCATATCCAGAGCTTTCTGGGATGTGTAGGAAGGAAGGTCTGATCTCAGGGAATGATTTCCAAGCTTGTTGGGCCTTTTCTGTCTTCAAAGGCTAAAACTCTGCTTCTTTAGTGAGTTAAATTTGTAACTGTGTTTATTTTGATTCTTTAGGAAGTAATAGAAGCTATTGCTGAATGTGCATTTAAGACATCGCCCTTTCCAATCCTCCTTTCCTTTGAAAATCATGTGGATTCGTAAGTAATTACCACATTTTTTTTGTCTGATGTTTCATTTTTTATAAGGTCTAGGCATGGAATTGTGTGTGCACTTGTAACACAAACAACAGCTCTTATCCAAAAATGAAATTGGGCCTGTTCTTGAAAACCTTCCTGAATCAGAACCTTTTGTATGAGAGAGGAAGTTTGATTGTGAGAGGGATTTTTTTGTTAACTTTTCACTCTCAGTATGTCCTGCTGGAATGTAGCAATACTCCAAAGAAAACAAGGCAGTATTTCACCTGCTTGTGACCCTATTCTGTGCTACAAACATATTCAGAATTTGCTCTGTCTCTCAGGCCAGAGCTATGGACTCCTAGGACTGCAAAGTAGGTGGTGTGGATGACCAGGAACTGTTAGTTTCTGCCAGAAAAATAACAAAATAACAGTTTGCATAAATTTATTAATTTTTTTTTTTTTTTTTTTTTTTTTTTTTTTTAGTTACAAGAAAAGGACAATTTTTCTGTGTAAGAAAAGAAAAAATAAATGAGAACACTTCTAGCTTTTCTCAGTGTTCTATTTTATTTTTATAGTTGTTTTTTTGGTTTTTTTACATTAACTTTGATTTTGAATGCAGAGACCACATGGTTCAAAGTGGGTGTGACACTGGCACATAACACTTAACTTGAATTGCCTTTTCTCCTTTCGTGTTTTTTTGCTGTGAAAACATTTCCAACATTTCTGGGGGCAGTTTGGACTTAGAAACTAATTTTTGGGGTTTGGTTTGGTTTTGATTTTTTTCAATGTAAAATAAAAATATTCTTGGGGCCTGGCAAAACAGCTGAAGTATTTTAACCACAAGAGTTACATTTTCCTTCCTTGAAAGTCATTATGACTTAAATCTTTGACTGTTCCAGGGTGATCTGTTCTATTTTAGGAAGGTAAAGAAGTAAAAAGATTTATGAAAATAAACTCCTGTCAGATGGGGATTTTTTTTAACATGCAAAAGTTCCCTTAAAATTCTAAGATGAACCAGTGTCAGAATTAAAGGTAGTGTGACACTGCAGGAATGTGACAGAAAGGGAGCAGAGTTCCTGCTGCATGAATCTGTTATTTACAGTTCCCCCATGGACCTTTCCCTCAGCAACCTCCAGCCATGGAATAAGGAATTAACTTTATGTGGAATCTCTGATATCCCTTTCCATACATTGATAATTCACAGGTCTTTAGCAAAGCAAGTTTGCAAAGCCATGACCAATTGCTTTCTCTTTCTGAGGCTTTCCTGCTAGTGAATATTTTCTTCTATAGTAAATGATCAGACTCAGTGTGTGTGTTTTCTGATTTTGCTTTAGCTGAAAATAATTTCTACTTGTTTTACCAACTTCTACAATTACCCCTTAATTCCTTCACTAGCTGCTGGAGAAATCTGCAGTTAGTCATGCCACTCACAGAAAAGTTCACCTAATTTCATGGAATGCTCCTTTTGTCTTTTCCTTTACTTGGAATGTTGTTTTTCTCCTAAATCTTAAAGCTGGACTTTGCCCTAAATGTTAACAAAAAGGGCCAATTTTTTTTAGCATTTCTGTCAAACAAATCCTGTTTCATCAATTCTTACTTCTAGGGGACCAAATATTGTTTTTCTGCTTTTCAAGTTGCAAGAGTCGTTTGTGAAATTCTGGTCCCCCCAGAAATTTTGGTGTTGGCTTAAACATAAATACAGTTTAAGCCTGTGTTCATGGCATTTAAATATACTAAAATTATCAGAGGTAAATAAGTTTCACATCCCCACCATAGATATGACAGTGGTAATCACCACAGGACTTAAAGTGCATTTTTTCTTCCTTTTGGTGTATCTTCATGGGAATATTTTTGACACTCTTTGTCCACCTAGGGGAGAAATCACTTTTTAGCACATTCTGTAAATCATCTCATTTGCTTTCCTTTGATGTGTTTCCTAGAAGGGCTCCTCTCCAATATGTTCATAGCACATGAAAGATTTTTAGAATTTTTATTTTCTTTACTATAACTCCACTATTAGTGTATTATATTTTTGTATTATTATAACACTATTATTGTATTAGTGTTTATATGCAATAAAAAGTTAAGAAAAAGAAGCAAGCACGTAACTTCTACATGACATAAAATATTACATATGCCATCATTTATAGTGAAGTCAAAACATGCCCACTGAAAAGAAGACCACTAAAAAAGCTGTGGTTCTGTGAAAAAAACCAGAGAAGTGCCCTGAAATTGTTGAAAAGACCTCAAGAAGACCTTGAAGTTTGAAATGGGGCTTGCAAGATGATAAGCAATCTGCAAATCTGAAAGCAGACACTCTATAATTAGAAATGCACTGATGACATAGCAAAAAGGTTAAGTGATCCTTGAGCAGTATCCATATAAGATTGCTTCCAAGATTAAATTTAATTACAGTTATTCATACTGCTGGTTTCTGGCTGGAATTGTTGCTTCAAATATTAACAGGATTTTTATCACTTTTTCATCCCACACTTTGAATTATTTTAGACTCTTCTGGGAAGCATCTGTGCCTTTGTCTTATGCAGAGGAAGTATCTCTGCAGAAGTGATAAAAACGTAATGTTGGGAGCAGTAGTTGTGCCAAGGAGCCTCTGTGGTTGACCTTCATAATAGACATGATACAAACACTGTAAAACAAGGTGCAGGCAATACAATAATGGTAGTGAAAACATTGCTTAATATTTATATTTCTATATCTCCAGGTGTCATGTTCCCCCTTTATGTCCTCTTGCCCTGGCACATTTTGGGGGCATTTGTAATTAGGCTGTGTGCTACCTGTCCATGTCTGCACAGTAAAAATCGTAAAGCAGATAAAGTCAGCTCTTAGCAGGCAATCAATTTTCACTGCAGTGCACGAGTGCTGAGAGAATTTCCAGTAACAGGAGATGTGAACCAATAAATACTTGGGTTTTGACTTCATAACAAAATAGAGGGAAGATACTGACTTAGAAAATTTGATGTTTCTGTTGCTCTGGTTCATAGTTTTCAAAGAATGGAAAATAAAAGGAAACAAGTATTCCAACTTAAAATATTTAAATAGGGGTATGAAATCTGCTATTCCTAATGATCTCTCTCTTGCAACAATACATTCATAGATACATATGTTAGGGAGAGAAGAAACACAAAAATCTACCACAAGGTAAATGCTGGTACTCATGAATATTTTTATTCCCTCTTAGAAACTTTTAAAAATATCTGTACACATAGTCCAGTTCACAAAGACAAGTAATTTTGTAATGTCAAGATTTTCCTCATTTGGCCTTGTTTACTACCTCAAGGGTTTTTTGTGGTATTAAAACCCATTAGTTTTTCACATAATTTTCCTACTTTCTGCCTCTGGGATGCAGTGACATTGGAATTTATACGCTGAACCAACATAACGTTGCATTACATTTTTCTCATTTGCAAAAATGAAAGTTCTCACTGTGCTCTCTTTGAGGTAAATATGTAATTAAACACCGAAGATCAGAAGAATTTGTTCTAGCTGTGGTGGTGACTGGGAATTTATTGCATTTAACTCTTGCTTTTTATGTTTTTGAATTCCTATGGAGAGTTCTTTTTGGAGTTGTGCCCATTTAAGGATGATGATGATGTCACATCCAATTACTATGGTTTCAATAAATGAGCTCTTTTGATTCAAGGAGTTGTCCTTTGAACCTTGTGGGTTCTGAGAGTATGGATCTGTTCAAAACACATGCTGGTGGAGAAGGCTGAAATGAAACTCACTCTAATGACCGCTGGATTTATGGCACATGCACACTCTGCTGGAGTGGTGCCTTTATTTCCCTTGGTAGCTGAGGGCTGGAAATATCCAGCACAATGTCCCAGCCTGATCTGTTTTTCCATCACCTTCTCCCGTGTGGGTTCTTCGTTCTGCTGCCTTGCTTGTCTTCAGCTTTATTTCCCATCCTCAGCCAAAAGTGCCTTTTAGCTTCTGTGCAGAATTGGCTGCATGCAAAACACAGCATTCATGAGATGCTGCCGGGATTTAAACTGCATGCAGCTCTTGCTTTGGGGAATAATTTAAAGCCTCCTCGCAGTATTTTTATGTCAGTGACTGAGCTAATGACTGCTTCACCCCCTATCTGCTTCCAGGGGCAGGCAGGATGCAGAGCCCAGGGAAATCACATTTTCTGATTGACATGTCATTTGGCCACCCAGCCTTCTTCTCAGCCCTGCTTTGGCCACGCTGACCCTGGGCATTGGTAACCACTGACCAGCTGGGCACAGCCAGGGTTGAACTCCTGGTTTGCAAGAGAAAAATGAGCTTCTTCTTTTCTTTATCTTTTTCTTTTTCTTTTTTTTCTTTTTTTTTTTTTCTTTTTTATTTTTTCTCTCTCTATACCCAGCTCTATTTTGTCATGAAAAGCAGCTCCATGGTAACATAACGGCTTATAGCATCCCTGTCTCTTCCATGATATGCAGATCCTAATTAACAGGAGCTGAGCAAGTTATATTAAGCCATACAAACCTGTCCTTTAATCGAGACTTCCCAACAGTGTCAAAAAAGGAAACTTTGAAAGATGCCTCAGCTCAAATGCTACGCATTTTAAACAGGCACATATAACAAAAATACTCCATTTTCTAAAATTAGAGAGTGACTGTGGTACTGAGCTGCATTTTAAGATGATTGAAGTAATGCTTCTGAGCCATAAAACCTATCTTCAGTCCTAAAACCTCCATCACTGATAGGCAGGAATTATTTAATCTTTTGGTTGCACTTTGGGAAAATTGGTTTGAAGTAGTTTGCTGAAGTTCAGTTTACTTATAGGGGATGTAGTGGAAGAAGAATACCAGGCATGTGTATAAAGTAACATGAGGGGGAAAATATTTAAATTTTGAATAAAAGTATTGCCTTAAAGAGTCAAATTCATGTTATGTTTGTTTCACTGTTACTCAATTGACATATGTCTTTACTTTGTGTATGTTCCCCTTTTAAACTCCATCAGAGGAATTGAAATTATTGCATGATATATGTAGGTCTCACTGAAAAATTCACAGCTATTGGATCAGGAAATTATATCTAGTTTGGGGTTATTGGGTACTCCATTACTGCTGCTGTCACTCTGGAGCATTGGTAGGACTCATTCCTTGCTTTCTTTTCTTCTCTTCAGCCCTAAACAACAGGCAAAAATGGCAGAGTACTGCAGATTAATATTTGGAGATGCACTGCTTATGGATCCATTGGAAAAATACCCGGTAATGTGCCTTGGTGTTTATCACATCACAAATGGCTGTGTGAATTCTTATTTAAGTGTCACAGTTCTGCCTCTTTCTTCATAGCAAGCCTTTCAGGCCAAAGGAGGGAGTTAAGCAACGCGTGCTGTTGGTGATTTAAGCATCATTTCTGGTGCAGAGATTGCCCTGATAAAGTGAATTGTGATCTTTTAAATGCAATTGATCCTTGTAGCCACCATTTCAAAACTTAGACTCTCGTATCTGAGCTATTACTTGTTTTGTAATAGCTATTAGTAATTTAGCTATTTGTAATAGCTATATAGTAATATTACTGCAGACATTTCATAAAGCATTTTTCTTCTTAAGTGCCCTCAGTAGCCCTGTTTCATTTAATGTTGACATTGCCTCTTGTGCAAAATCCGTTTCATTTTAACAGGGCTTACAGAGGTTACAGAACTGTCCTGTACCATGTGCTCCCTAAGAAACTGCCAAGAGCTTGTTTCCTCTGCCAGTCTAACGCATCTCTCCTCTTTCTTCCTGGAAGCTGGAAGCTGGGGTTCCTCTCCCAAGCCCTATGGATTTAATGTACAAAATCCTGGTGAAGAATAAGAAGAAGTCTCATAAGTCAGCAGATGGGAGTGCAAAGAAGAAGCTGTCGGAGCAAGCATCCAACACTTGCAGTGATACATCCAGTATGTTTGAGCCTTCCTCTCCTGGAGCAGGTAGGACTTGGATCTACTGATATTCTTCTCCCTGGATGCTTAATTACAGCTGCAATCCCGTCCATTTGCAGTACCCTAGCGAGGTAAAGGTGCACCAGTGTGGGTTTCTCAGCAGGAACCAACACTAAGGTGTTGTTGGTCCTGGGCTCTGTTCTGTGAGGGCTGAGGAATTCTCATGGTATGACCCAGGGCTCACTGATGTGTGCTAACGTTTCTCTGCACTGCTTATTAGGGACAGGGAGTGCCAACTCCTCCACCCTTGGCTGCCTTTCCTGTGAGCCCAAGTCCAATATCAAATATAAATGTTTCCTTTTCCCTGTTGCCTCTGGGCTGTGCCGGCCATTATTTGTTGTCCTTTGAACAGAACCCATTGCCCATGAGAGCCTCTACAGTACCTCAGGGTTTAGGATAAAGGGATGAGATGCCTGTTCCTCAGGCAGGGAAGGCTCAACCTGTTGTTGTCCTGCATTAGCTGGGAACATGTCATGGACCTTTATTTAAAGTGCTTTAAGGTGTTCTTCTGTTCTAGAGATGGAAACAGGCAAAAATAATAAAGTATCTATATCCTGATTCCCAGCCCAGTGTCTGTTCCCTGCACTGGAATTTCTTCTCCTATCAGGACTGAAATTTTGTGTTCTAATAAACACAGACATTTATGCCACAGCAGTAGAAAACTTACAGAGTAAATTGAAAGCTCTGCTAAAATAAAAGTTCATTGCCATTTGCCATTTAAAAACTTCTCCCCATTGTTTGTAGTTTTTTCTAAACTCTGATTAACTGAGCTGAAAATTTTCATGCTGGCAGTTTGCCCCAAGCTGAATTAACAAGAAAGAAATCCTGCTTCATTTGTGGATAACATTGTTTATCCTGTTAGCAGCAAAGAAAGAGTTTTCAACTGTTGTTTTTAAGAAACTATGAAAAGGGCACGCTTTGGAGTATGCTTTGGATTTCAAAGGAAGATTCATCCTGGTGTCAGGGATGACTTAATACTATTTTCTTGATTTGCTTTAGACAAATCCCAAGCAGGAGAAAAAGAAGTGTGTGTTCCAGCTGCATCCTTTCCAGCATTTGAAATCAGCCCTGCATTCCTAACTCTCCATTTTTGTTATCAGCACATGGTGAGGACAGTGGCAGAGAACACAACCTTGGCTTTCTGAGGGCAGCAACTTTGTCTTTCAGGAGCCTCTCTAGGAGATTTTCTAGGAAAAAAACCAGGCTGTGAATAAAGGTAATGATGATAATGTGAGGCAGAAGGGGCAGTTGCATAATAGGGTGTGTAATTTTACAAATTAACTGTGACTATTATGCCTGTATCACCTCTGTAACAGCCTCTGAATATGAAGATGAGCACTTACAAATTAGAAAATGCTGGAACTGAGACTGCAAAATTGCTGTGGTCACTTAGTTCATCCATGACTGCCAAAACACATTGCTTGTAGTCCTCGTGTCAGCCTCTGTTTCTCCTTTAGGGCTTGTGCCTCTTTCTGAGAATGCAATTAGTCAATATTTTTCCTCTCTCTGTCATTCAATACTTGATCCTAGCTAGAGGATCCTCAGTGAGTTTCTGTGGGGGTATCCAAACTGCCTGTGAGCTCCTGACAAACAGCAGTGAATTTATCTGAATGATACCTGTGGGAAGTGCAATAATATTAAACCAATTTTAGCTAAGGACAGACAAATCTGACAGAACTTAAGAACACTTTAGGGATGACTGACAAGGAACACCCAGAATGTCATTTTTCTAGAGTACTTTGAATTTTTAAGTATTCAGAGCTCCAGAGATTACAGCTACAGCTTACAGCTATGAGAATGCAGCATTTCTGTAAATCAGGTGCCAGTTCTAATTTCTATGGAGAGTTAAAAATAAATTATTCACCATTTTAAAAGAACATTGTGGTAGTGAAGAGTTTCCACGTGGCAGAGCCCAAGAGTCACCATGACACCTTTCTTCTCACATCTCCATATTGGCAATGTGTCATCCTGTGCTCCTCTACACCCAATACCAATTTCTTTCTGGAGTAATGCAATTAATCAGAAGCCTGATTGTTAACATTTCTCAACATTAAGTGTTTCAGTACTCCAACCTTAATAGAATCTATACATTTAGCCACTTGGACATATTATTCAAACTACTCTACTGGGTTTGAGTAGTCAGAATCTCTGCTGATCTCCAGGAGAAAGTTGTGTTGATTTAGCCTTCTGGAGATTCTAAATGAGTTTTTTCACAACAGTGCAAAAAAAAAAAAAAGTAGGAGTTCATACTGGAGTTGATATCAAGATTCGCTGTGTCTTACACTGCTTGAGGCTATTTAAACCCAAGAAAACCCATGTTTTTGATGTGTTATAAGACCATATAAAAGTGTAGTGATGGTGAAATGGTAGCAATAATTAAAGAGTTCTGGGCTTTGTAGGATGTCTTGCAGGATGCCCATGAAACTGATGTAGGAAGTGACTTCAACACATGTCAATGGAAAAAAACTTTTTCTAAAGATAGAGCAAAGATGACAAAGCAGAAGAAGAATTTCTGAGATAACCCTTGCAAGATAGATTGTAATTTTGGTAAACAAGCATCTTAGACCTGGCTGGTCTTGCTCAATGAACAGAAGTGAGCAAGCAAGATTTCCAAAGAAGTTCTATCACAGTGCAGAGGGAGCAGTGGCAGTTCTGCAGGGATGTGCATTGCTCCAAAAGCAGACCCATACTGAAAGGAGCTAAAACTTCCTAATGGAGCAGTATTTGAATATTGTTAAATAAGCAAATTGTTAGTTTCTCACTGATAGGATGATGGTTTTATCAGAGCAGTGGGTGCTGCAATGAAGGAGTCATGGAAGACAGAGAGAGGCCGGAATTGGCTCCATGGTTTCTTGATGCCTAAATAGAAAACGGGATAAAAAGTTTTAGGCTTAGTGTATGCAGCTGCTGCTGATGCCATCTGACACTATGGCCCATTGTTACAAAGCAAAATAGTTAATCAAACTGAATAAAGTTTATTTTTCCATTTTTAAAAATCACCAAGTGCTGATATACAGTGGAAAAAATCCAAAAGGTGATTGCCCTCCAGGATGCTGGTGGCTGCCTAGATGTTGCAGACTTAACAAGCTGCACCAGCAAGTACCACATTCATAATTCATCCTGGCCATTGTTTTGAAGGGGTCTGAGAAAATAGATTACCAGATTCCTCTGAATTTCAAGCACTGTCTAACCTTTGGTTTTATTAGTACTCTCAGCACCTGTCAGGAGGATGAGAATGGATAAAGTTTAGCACACTGCTTCCTCAACCCAGGGATTTGGCTTGTCATTCACAGCTCTCCTCATCATCCTCCAGTCAGTATTACCATGCTGAACCTCTCTATCCATCAGCTGGGGTTCAGCCTCCTTTGTCCTCTCCTTTTTTTCCTAAGGAGCACTTTTTTATCTCCTCCACACTTCCCCACTCACCAGGGACAGCTCCTTGAAAACATCCTTAAACCTGCCCTGTTATTTCACCGGAGTTTCCTGTGCCCTTCTGCCTGTGAGTGGTTGGCAGTATTTGTGTTCTAACTTGTGGTAGGGAGCAGCATCCTCTAATTTCTTGGTATTCTTCTGTCTGCCTCTGTCCATGGGCAGGCTTTTGTTCGACTTCCTTGGAGAAGGACTCGATTTTCACTGTATTTGTGAGCACTGAAGAGGTCCTGTGCTGACCTGGGTTTGCAGTCCCATCTGAATGCAGATAGTAATGATGGTATTACAGCTAATTGTCCCTTAGACACCCTCAGAGTGCCTTTGTGTCGCTGCCATCAATCAGGGAGAGAGGGCTGGGTGTGAGCACTGGGCCGTGCTGCTGGGGAAAAGGCAGTGCAGATGTACCATACCTCCTGGAACACTCTTTTTGATTCCATGCTGCCAGGCCTGTGTGTTACAAAACCACATGTCCTGGTTTTGCTGTCTGATGCAGAACTTGAAAATGAGATTTGATCTCCTTGGGAGTATTTGTGTTAAATGTTTTTAAAGAAATGAACACAACCGTGCGTTGTGTACTTTCCTCTCTGGACACTTCCAGCAAGAACAGGCTATCATGTACCTCTTATCTCAGAAGTGCAAGCTGGCCAAAATCTGCCCACCTCCCCCTTCTAGTGTTCTGTGCAAAGGGTTATTTTGCCAGTCTGGTTAAATCAATTGTGAGCTCCCCATCCAAAGATTGTCAGTACAAATCCAGTGAGAGCTTGGTTGGCTCTCTGCGTTGTGCTGAGCCTCCCTGAGCCATCCCTTGAGCCTGTTGAGCAATCATGTTATTTTCTTCAATGAAACATTCAGGAAGAAATGTGTTGATGAATAAAAGCCTGACATTTCAACATCTGCATCTGGAAGGAAGCACAGGCTGGGTAGTCATCGTTGGGTTGTGAAAGGCACACTCGTGTGCTTGGAAGGGGCCCGCTGGGCCAGATTGAGGCCTGCTGGAGCAAAGAGGAGTTTCTTTATTGACTCAGTGGGCTTGGGATTGGGCCCCAGATAGACAGGAGGAACAGAGAATCAATTACCATGCTCTGGAGAATTCGGGAATGCTGCATAGTAGTTAGATTTTTGTGCTGCCACTGCTGAAGAAAGCTGGAAGGTTTGTGGAATAAAATTGTCAGGGAGCGCTGTCACTCTTACGGGTGTGGATAGGTGACTGCAGGATAAGTAAATCTTCAGAAGTAAATCTTCCTTTCTGGAGTCTTAAGATGCACAGGGTACACTTTGACAGGTGGAGTTTCTAAAGAAAATATAAACTTGATATTCCTTAATGGTTTAATTTCTGATGCAACCAATCAAAACATTTTGAAGGCAAGGGGAGGCCTTCGTTAATTAACTTTAAAAAATTTACGTCTTGCCCATGGAAATTTGATGAGTGCACTGCAATTGGGGGCGAGGCAATAAATGGGTTTTATTTGGTCCCATTTACTCTGAGTTTTCAGGGAAAGGATGAGCCTTAGGCATCTCCTGGCATTGTTTGGTTCGCACTGCCCTCAGCTGGTGCAGCTCAGCTCTGCTCCAGGGCCTGACAGGCACCCCAAAGTGCTCTGCCAAGGGAATTGGTGTGAACTCCTGTGGCAGACCCTCCCAGCTGTGCTGCCTCAGTGCAGGGGCTGTGACATGCCCAGGACAGATGGATTCTGCTGAGCAGCCCTCAGTAGCACAGCACAGCGGAAGCTCATTGACTTCCATCCCGATATCTTCACCCCGTGCCGGCTGCTGCTTCCCAGAGTGGGTGAGGCATTCCCTGGTCCTGCATGGACCCTGCCACAGCTGAGTTTGAACTCACATCTTCACACTCTGGTGCCGTGTCCCAACCTCAGGAACATCTCAGAGCAGTCTGTGGAACTCTACCCCCACACTGAGCACACTGCACTCCTCTCAGCGCTGATTGCCAAAGAACAAGCATCAGGCAGCTGCAGAGGAAGAATTCTTGTTCGGTTGGGCAATAAGAACTTAAATCAATGCCGAAGACAGATGAGTCCCTGGAGAGCAGCGTTTGATTGGTGCTGTGACAAAAAGCACATGTACAGTGCAGTGCTACTTGCACATCTTTCTTGAATTTGTCACTGCTAATGGTGACTGTTGCCTCAGCCAGTCATTATCTTCTGCTTGAAACTTTTCAGGAGAAGCGGAGATGGAGAGCGACGATGATGACGACTATGACGATGACTGTAAGAAGTCGTCGATGGATGAAGTAAGGGCAGAGATGTGTTTTTGGGGATTGGGTTGGCTCCAGTAGCTGCGGGTTGGTGCACGTTAGCAGGAGTGGAGCTGCCATCCAGTGGAGAAAGGGAGGCAGAGCACCGGGAAGCACGGCACCAGCTTTTTCAGGCTGGTTGTTGGTTGGTTTGGAAACACATCTTTGTTCTGTTTATTTCTACTTTTATTTTCTCAGGATTAAGAATAAATAGCACCACAGCAGATCTGTTTTAGGCAGCTGCCTGTGGTGCATTTAGCATTGTTGGAAGAAAAAATTGGCATCAAAAACTGATATATATGCATGGGTAGAGGTAATGCAGGCCCTTCCCATAGCCACGTAAAAAGAATGAATGGAGCATCAGTTTAGTGTAAACATTTACATCTTCCAGCCCATTTTGTTCTTTCCTGTGTGACATTGCCTACATGAAGCATTGCCTTCTCTAGCCAAGGGCAGTGAAAGACACCACAATTGATAGAAAACCCAGCTTTGGCATTTGTGACCTCTGATGGACAGACCAAACTGCAGCATTTTCCTTTCTCTTCCCCAGGGTACTGCTGGAAGTGAGGCTATGGCCACAGAAGAGATGTCTAACCTGGTAAACTACATTCAGCCTGTGAAGTTTGAGTCATTTGAAGTATCAAAAAGTAAGTAAGAAACATCTTATACTTAAAATTACCTGCCAAGTGTTTGGCAGAGTTCTGCAGAAATGCTGCTTGGCTTCCTCTCAATTAGATACAGGAACACAGACAGAAAATGTTCCCTTGGTACCCAGCCAAATAAATCCATTTGTGTTTTGAAATCTCTTTTAAAAGTCTAAATATCCAACTTCATCAGCAGTAAACATGCTGACATTTCAAAAACAGTTTTGAAAGTTTTGTGCTTACATTGTCTTTGTTGTCTGTGACTGAAGAGTAACTTAAGCAGTTTGAGAAAGGTGGTCATAAATATTCCTACTTTTATTTTGCCTCTAGTACTTTTATAAAAGATACAGGGCAAGCAGAGTCTGCCCTTCCCCAAATGCATATTCACTTTCCTCCCTCTGTGTGTTGTAAAGAAAGGGCCATAATTTCACCCCCTGCTGGCTTTTACAGAAGATGCCTTGCTAGGAATGCACTCAGTGGCATCCTCAGTAAACACTGCAACATCTCTGCTTTCCTTGATGAAACCCCCCCACTGTTTGCCTGCCCTTTTTCACTTTGTTTTGACAGGTTTTAATGTGCTTTTGGAGCTTTTTAGTTAAAGAAGTGTACAGCATTTTAATTTATTCCGGATTTGTGGTGTCCTTGGCAGAGGACAGGTAATTGTTGCCTAAGTCCATGTCTCTATACAAGATTTGGCATTTACTTGTGATGAATAATAAACATGTCAGAAGTTCCCAACTGTTCATTTGTATGTGGGTATTTATACAGATACCACACATGAGCAGTCACAGAATCATGCAGGGAGCTGTGCTTGTTCCCTGTAGTAGTGTCCCTTTGGGTGTTTATAATCTCCTCCAGCTCTAATGAGAGTTACAAGAACACAGTGGGAAGGAGATGTGCCTTCTGGAAAGGAAGCCATGTGAATCCTAGCACTACAAGTTGATGCAGCTGTTAGAAAACTGTCTCATGTAGGGTTTTTTTCCTCTGTTCACATGCCTTTGCCTTTCTGAGTTTTGTTTTTTTTTTGTAAAGATCCGCTGCTGTCTGGATTTTTCTCCTAAATTCTGATGTGACTTTTGATCAATAATACAGTTTCAGTGAACTTGTATTATTAAGGAATTAAATTTTTGGTGTTTGTGTCAAAAAAATACATTCTGTGATAAATACGACCCTAAGTGGTAAATGCTGCTGGTTGGCTAAAGAACAATTTAGGTGTTCTGGTCTTAGTCTTGGCCTGGACTCGCTGCTGGATCTTCATTAAATGAGCTGAATAAAGAAGGGATTAATGAGAATTTCTTTTCAGTTTGCTATCCATCCAGCTGTTTACCAAAAATTTTACTTTTGTTCACTTGACGTTACTTTCCTAAGCGTAGAGATCCATACTTGTCTTTTTTACAGTTTCATAGTTGTTACAGCACTCTTCTAATTTATTATGTTTTATTCAGAGTTTGTTTGGATTTGTGATCCAGACCTCTGGAGTGATAACAGTGCCTCACTGCTTCTGTCATTCACACATCTAAAAAGTGCATTTTCTGGTCTTGCATCCAAGTTGGTAACAGAAATATTGAATAGAAGTGGGTCTGTACCAGTGCCCTGAGTGCCCTCACTAGAAAGGTTCCCTCTTTTCTGGCAGCAAGTAGCTGTAACTGTGTTTTTCCATGTTTTTCAGACAGTTTTCAATGAGTTATTTGTTCACTCTGCAGTTAATTTGCTCCTGATAAGATAGCACAGTGTAATGTATGACGAGAGAGAAATGTCTCTCCTGCAGTCTTTTCTTCAAAGGGCAGGTCGCTTAATCATCTCCAGATACTACAAGGAAATAATTGTTCTTATTTTAATTACGAGTCTGATTAAGCTCTGGACGATTGGTAACCAAATCCTTTAACAGCTACCAGCTCTGGTTTCCTACAGATGCTCTACTTAAAGACAAGGCTGAGAAATAAGAGTTTATTCTTCCAGAAATCCTAGAGGCTACATTCTAAATAGGATAAAACCAGTATATGTGTGTTGCTAGTGCTATGCCATCAGTAGAGGGGTAGATGGAATAAGAATAATCTCAGTGTCTTTATGAGAAGCTGAGATGGAGGTGAGCCAGCTGGAGAAAGAAAGGATATTGTGTTTTAGAAAGGAAGAGGGAGTGGTAGGAGAGCAGCCTTTAGGGAATAACAGGAATTTTTTACCATTAGGGGATAACAGCTGTGAATAATAGCAGTGGCATGATGGTTGCTGATTAGAAATAGGGATCACCATAAAGGGTGAGTCCCAGCTCTCCTAGAGGCACAGAATTACTTTTGGAAACCCATGTTCATCCTCTGACTCTTCAGCACGGGCTGAGAATGGTTTGTAGTTCCCAGGCTGGCAGCACATTTTCCTCTCACAGTGGCCCAAACAATCCAGTTCCTGATTTCCTTGGATCCACTGCTTCCTTTTTGGCTCCCTATGAGGACAGTGCCCACCTGTTTCTGTCCTGCTCCTCTGTGCTTTTGTTCAGTTCTGTCCCTCCCCTGCAGCTTCGCAGTTTGATTTTAGGGAGCTGGCCAGCCCTGCCTCCTGCCTGTCCCCGGGTTGCTGCAGTACAATTACAATCATTTCTAAACTGGGAGAGGCCAGGCCTTTCCTCTGCCTTACTGTTTGCTTTCAATAAGGTGGTGAGGCTGGAGAGATCCTGCTGCAACCCAGGCACTGATCCCCTCATTTTTAAACAGATCAGTGCTGAGTGAGTTCATGGATCTGACCTCCAGAGCTGTGGCCCTTCTAGGCAGGCACACTGCTGATGGGGATGAGGTGGGAGGCTGTTAGTTTACAGAAATCCTTACCTCTGAGCAGCAGTGAGGCTACTGAAGCTAGCAGGGCCCTGACTGAGGCTCTCTGCTGCATCCTGATGCCTCGGTGCACTGAAAGGCCGTGCCCACATCAGGCAAAGGTGAGTGACAAGTGATGCACAAATTCATGTTTACTCCTAGTGGCTCAGACGTGGAGGAGGAGCTGTTCACCACTGGCAGATCAGAAAGTTTGACCAAATTAAACAGACCATAAAAGCCAAAGGTTGGGGATTGGGTGTGAATCCCTGCTGGGACACAGGAGTGCACCTTCAGGGATGGTTGGATCGTGGTGTTTCATGGCTTTGACAGCTGTGACCTGGCCCCTGTACTGAGAGTCACTGCAGGCACGGCACTGCTCACTTTAATCTGAAATGGACATCAGTTATCACAGCTCCAAGTGGCTCCCAGCCCTCACATCAGCCTGCAAAGACAAGCCAGAGATCCAGCCATGCCCACAGCGAGCTGCTGCAGCACCTCTGTGCCACGGGTGTGATCTCTGGGCTCACCCTCACATTTACATCCACCCGGTGTTTTGCTGGACCTGCAGCTGGTCCAGCATCAACCTGGGGCAGCACCAGTGCTCTTAATTTGGGCAGTGCTGATGTGAGTGCAGCTGGAGCTCTGAGTGTGTGCAGAGCTGGGTCACTGCTGTCAGCAGCCAGGTGTAAATTCCTTGGGATCAGGGTGCAAAGAGCTGGTGAACTGTAGGTGTGGGATACAGGGACTGGGACTAAACCAAGCGAGTTCATGCTCTAACCTGTCACCGGCTTTATCTCCCCTCTAAACCTGCAGAACGCAACAAAAGCTTTGAAATGTCTTCCTTTGTGGAAACCAAAGGACTTGAGCAGCTTACAAAGTCTCCTGTGGAATTTGTGGAGTATCCTTGACTTTCAGAAAGCGGCTTCCTAAGTCTTTCTATATCTGAGATCTGCCACAGAGCTTTATTGGAATTCAGAGACAGAAGCTGGGGAAATAGGGAACCCAAATGAAATTTGTAGATTTGACTGTCTTTCTAAATGGATTAATTGGCCTGAGTTCTGATGAGCTAATTTAAAAACTGGCATGAGTCCTTGTGCTGTGGGCTAGGGCTAGAGGGAATAGGCATAAGTGACATATTGAAGACCTAATTCTTTGTATTCTGATTGTTGAATTTGCCATCCTGTATGGAGTGGTAAGAATTATGGGGAGCAAATTGTCAAAATGTGGCTGACTTTTTTGCAAAATCACATGACAGTGCTCACTTTCATATCATACCTCTACTGATTTCTTGCCACACAATTTCTTAATTTTTTTGAATTTTTATAACTTCTAAAGAAAAGATAAAGAACATTCTGGTTAAACTTTTTGATGTTTCTCAATATCTCTCCTCATGGTTGCAGTTAAGAATGAACGAGGTAAAATAGATAAACAGATAAAACAGTGCCTGAAAGGAGATTAATGGAAAAATCTTTCCAAAGATTGCCTGCAGCACATTCTCATCTCAGAGATTTGTAGACTCAACCATAAGATGTGTACACTTGTCATTTCTGTCCATGTAGAGGCTAATTCTAATCTCATTCCAGAAAAGCACTTTTTAACTGATCACCTCTCCCTGCAGCAGAGGAAGATTCAGTGTTCACAACCAACTGGCTTCTGTAAATGTCATCCTAGGAAAATCCCACAGTAGGAACCATAAAGATAAATGGGATTTTATTAATATGATATTCCTAATACATCTGCCTGTGCTTTTTCCTTACTTATTCTGTGCACTCTATGCAGGAAGAAGCAGCACCTTTAATTGCCCTATATTTATCATATTTATTTATCCTACAAGACTGTGGACATCTGGAAGCATGATGGTTGCCAGAAATCCAGCGAGGAACCCATTGCAATTCTGTAAAGAATTACCTGCATTTAACCCTGCAGCTGCACTTCTCACTTGCCAGGTGATTTTTGTCACACGTTCTCTACCTTAACTACTCACTGTTCAGATACAACAAAATGCAGCTGAGCCGGATTTACCCAAAGGGAACACGAGTAGACTCTTCCAACTACATGCCACAAGTCTTTTGGAATGCTGGCTGCCAGATGGTCGCCCTCAACTTCCAAACCGTAGGTAAGTCCTGCTGTTCTCTGCCTTTGGAAAGCTCTACATGTCCACTTCTCTGACAGACTTGCTGATTCATTGGTAGGAATGGTTTTATTTGCCAAAAATTATTGTAGAGATTAATGGATACTATAGAGTTTTTAATTAAAATGTTTAACCCAGGTTTGTAGTGCTTCTGTTACAGTCAGTATGAAATTACAGTTATTTTTAAACATTTTATTGCTTTTTGAAATGATTATCTGTCCATAAAATAACTCTCACCAATTTTTTTAACATCCAGATTTGTCTATGCAAATAAACATGGGAATGTACGAGTACAATGGCAAAAGTGGGTACAGGTTAAAGCCAGAATTCATGAGAAGGCCAGACAAGCACTTTGATCCATTTACTGAAGGAATAGTGGATGGAATAGTAGCCAACACTCTGTCTGTCAAGGTATGTCTCTAGCTGATGGAAGTGCTCTCATGGCAATGCCAGAGCATGGATATATTTATATTTCTGTGGTGCAGTGGCCTAGAAAATTATTATAGTAAGCCAATAAAATAAAATTAATTTAATTTCACAGAGCACACTTAATTTTTAAATTCTGCCTCGCATTTCACATTGTAAGATAAATCAATATATTTTTATTGTATGTATTCTTTGCTATAGAAGTAATTATGGAATCACTGAATTGGGAAGTGAATGGATTTAGGAGCAGTTTGGCTGTGTTTTTAGAAACAAAAGGCTGGATTTAAAACATGCTGTTGTGAAGTGGAAGGTTGGACTGGAATAGCTAGAACACTACATGCTTAGTATAAATAAATTTGTCTGGTTTTCTGAAAGTTCTCCAGCAGAACTGTGGAACCATAAATGTCAGCTGCAATTCATTGCCAAGTTGTTTTTCCTTGTTCCTTTTTAAGGACCTCTAATGAAGTTCAGGGACTGCCAGGAATCTGCAGATGGGGAATTACCTGCATAAGTGTTTAAGGGGATAGATGGCATTGGCTGTGACAGGGGGACAAATTCACTTGCTGTATCTCCAGCTATAAAACCATAAACTTTCTGGAGTCCTGCTACTCCTTTAATGGACTCATCCATTTGAACAGCCTCTTTATTATAGAGTCCATCTGCAAAATATCCTCCTGTTTTCACTGAGGGAGAACAAGTATTTCCTCTCAGGCTGCAGGCAGAAGTGCAGCAGAGCCCTGCTGGGAGGGATGTGGATAAAGGAACAATCTGGTGATACACAAAGTAACAGAAGAGGATGTGTGGGGTGACCTTTTGTGGTGACCTGCAATCATGGCAGCTTTCAGGCCACTCCTGTGGGTTTAGAGGCACTTTGTTCTGCAATTAGAGCAAATGGAGGTGGAAGTCATTGAGCAGCTCTTAGGAGATGCACAGCTTTTTAACGGGAGTCAGGAGACAGCTGGCAGAAGGCAGCTGCCTCTGCCTGCTCAGGGAGGGCTCTGCTGGTCACAGTGTCACACACAGGCAGAGCTGGCACTGGATTAACATTTGCTTTAGGCAAGCCTCAATTTGTTAAGGTATGGTGACACTACTGCACACTCCTGTGCCTCTTCAGCTTTCTGAACAATTGCAAACCTGTTAAAAATAAGAACTGGGAAAGACCAACTATTTTACAATTTTATTTTCTTACTAAAACTCCTCTGTGAAGAACCTTTATTAGAATAGAAACTTTTAAGATGGTTTTCTCCCTCACAACTAAAAGCATATATATAATTTCTCTGCCATTTAAACCTCTGTTTTTTCAAGCATTTTTGAACCTGTTGTTGAGACTAGATAGAACTTAAGAGTTCTCATGAAATAGGCATACTGACTGAGGAAGAGATCCAAATGAGTATTCCTGCTCAGGGAAGGGCAGCAGCATGATCTCAACCACATTATTGCTCATAGGGGACTTGAGGACCACAGGGTCACAGGAAATCAGGCCTCACAATTTGTTTTTCTGTGTCTGTCTGCAGTTAAATATTGTTGGGGGTTTTTTTTCTGTTTCTTGTGGGTTTCTTGTTGTTTTGGTTTTATTTTAAATGCCCACTGTCTGCTCATTAATGAGAACTATGCATCTGCATTACAGCCACTCATTTCCTAATCCACCACAGCAATCTCTAACGATGCTCCTTTGTTCTTTGGCTTTAGATAATTTCAGGTCAGTTCCTTTCTGATAAAAAAGTCGGTACCTATGTGGAAGTGGACATGTTTGGCCTGCCAGTGGATACCAGGAGGAAAGCTCTAAAAACCAAGACCTCTCAAGGCAACGCAGTGAATCCAGTTTGGGAAGAGGAAGCCATAGTGTTTAAGAAGGTCAGTGTAACTTGCTTCCCAGAAAGGAATTGTACTTTCTTTTCTCCCTGTCCAGTGGTGTCTTTCCACAGCTTACTGAAGCTTTGCACTGGTTAGAAAGCAGGAAAAGACATTCTGAATAGTTATTTCATAGTTCAGCTGCTTTTGCTGAGCTTTTGCTGAACTTTGCTCCAGCTGTGGCAGCTGCTGCTAAAAGAAGCGAGCCTGAAGTCCCCTCGGTTGTTTTGGTGGCACTGCTGGAAGCAGCAGCCGTGTGGATGGAATGTGCAGCAGGCACAGATCCCAGCAGCAGTTCAGTGCCATGGCCATGGCAATGTGCCCTGGCTGAGCAGCCCTCCTGGGAACCTGGGAGCAGGACAATGGGAATGCACCTCCAGCAGCCTGGCTGGCTGAGCTGGCACAGCCAGAGCAATCAGCTGGCCCTGCTAGCCACTAGATTGGCCTATAAAGTCACTGCCCAAGTGATGAAGACACAAATCCCATGAGAGGAGATGAGACTCAAACTTCTGAGCTGCTCATGCAGTATTACCCAGACTCAATTCTCTAAACTCCAAAGGTGGCAGCAAACACTGAGCACCACGCAGTGGGAAAGTTTTATTGCACTTTGCAATGTACCTGCAGCCAATATTTGAACAGAACCTCTGGGTTTTGCTCTCTGAGCACCTTGGTTAAGTGTATCCTGAGTCCAGGTGCTTGTAAAACAGTTTCTTTCAGATTTCTCTCAGCAAGTGTAGCTCACAATGATGTTTAGACACTTGGTACTTGCAGCAGTGCTCTTTTCCCTGAATATTTGGCCTTGTGAATGGCTTTCCTTTGGCAGCCTGCCAGAGCTTAAGTTTGGAAACATCACTTGCATTTTTCTTCTGTAATGAACTTCTAATTAGTGTACTTGGTTTCTCTATTTAGTTAATGATTGTGCCTGACTGGCCCTGTGCTCAGAGAAGCACAGGCTGCTATTTTTAGTAGGTTGAAAATAAACCAGAGAAGCTCTTCTTGTTGCTTTTTTTTTTTCTTTCAATGAGTGATAAATTTTAGCATGTGTTCTGTGTTACCGATGGAAGGAGCTGCTTCATTCAGAGCTGAAAGTTAATAATGCAACAATATTGTCTTGCAGGTGGTTTTGCCTTCCCTGGCCTGTTTAAGGTTAGCAGTGTATGAAGAAGGAGGGAAATTCATTGGCCATCGGATATTGCCAGTCTCAGCAATTCGACCAGGTAAAACCTTTTTCCCCATCCAGGCAAACACTGTGTGGTGAAAAGAGACAGCAAGGCAGAATCTCAACTGCTCTAAACCAGCAGCCACTCAGCAGCCCCATAGCAACTGAGGACTTGAATAATCTGTCTTGGGTTTGAAAAACAAAAATGCCGTATTTCATCCAAAATTTAAATTTTTAACCATCCAGGAAAGCCAATGGAATTAAAGCATTGGAGGCATAGCTGGCACTTCCTTATCTCCAGTACACCACTTTCATGCCCACAGGTTTAAGCTAAAATCTGCAACTGCACACTTTTAAGAAGAAAGAGAGACTGCAGCAGCCAATTTTGATGTCATCTTTGTGAGAATGGGACGTGGCTGGGAATTAAAGCAAAACCTGCTCCTTTCAATGTAATTTGTGCACACACATGAAAGACTGACCTATCTGCCAGCTGTTGCATCTCTGCAATACCTTCAAATCAATCCAAAATTACTTTCATCCTCATTGCTGAAAATTAAAAAAAAACTATAATTATTTGCCTCTTCTAAATCACATGATTTCTATTATCATTAGTGGCCACTTAAATGAAAATTACCTTGTGTGACAACTCTGGCCACATTTTTCAGGCCAGAGACTTGTTAGAGATCCTGTTTCAGAAAGATGCAGTAGCATTGGCAGTTTGAGCATGGGAAGTGTTTAAATTCAGTGCCAGATTTTCCAGTGAGGGGAGGAAACTGAATTAGGGCAAGCATATGGGCCATGAATGTACTCACTGGAAAAAGAAGAGTATCTGTAACTACCCTGTGCCTTATCCAGCACAAAACTTACATATCCTGTATCTGACAGCTGGCCAAATTATTCCTGAGGAAGAATCTCCACACTTTTTCATGAGCAAAAAATTTATCAATCCAGCAGACACCTTTTTTATGCCAGCTGCATTTTCTGCTGGCTTAATGGATGCAGCTTGTTTCCTGGAGGATCTGCTGAGTGCCAGAGGAAGGTAGGTGGTGACTGGAGAGGAGAAGTGGGGTGGGAAGGATTTCCCTCTTCTGGTAAGTGAAATCTTACCAGAACTGTTCCCCACAGACCCATTCTCTGTCCTTCTGGCTCCAGCAATCATCACTTTATCATCAGTATGTGATGGAGAGCAGCCTGTTGGTCTGAGTTTGTGTCCATGCTGAAAACTTGCTGGAGGAAGTTGAGAGAACTAAGAACCCTTTGTAATATGTAATTTCTCTCTTTTCTGAGATGTTATTGGAAGTTATATCATGCTGTCACATAAATCCACAGACTTGCCACTATTCCCAACTCAAGGATTTAGCCATTCCCTGCAGAGAGAGTTGCTTACATCAGCCAGGTGAGGATTCCCCCAGATAAATGCATCCTGCTCCTGACTTGGATCCCGACACCTCTCACACGTGTGGCTCCCAAACTGGACATGACAGTGCCATAAGATGGTCAAAGCTTGGACATCAAGCTTTCAAAACAATCTAGAATCTCTCTTTTTACAGATGCATTCATAAGGATGCTCACACAATAAGATTTATACACACAAACATGTTCTGTGGCCATCATGCCACATTGTATATTTTTACAATCAGATGCTGTGTGTGGATGGGCTGCTACATCTCAGTTTACTTTGGCTGTTCAGATTGCTGAGTACTACCAGGCTCACTTTTGAAAATATAATAAGATGTACTAAACTAAAAAAAATCCAGACATAGGTACTAAAACAGAATGTATGAAAAATTGAAATAAATTGCCATTTTTAGCATTAGTCACATATGTAAGAATAAACAGAAGATTTCATTTTAGAGACTGCAGTGCCAGATGCCTTTCCAGCAGTTTGTACACTTATCCCTACAGCCCTTCAGGTAAACCTTTCACTCCCAGAAGTCCCTGGAGCTTCTTACTCAGTGGGAGCCACACTATAAATAACAAATGATAGCAGAGATGCATTGGACATGCCTGTGGAAGGGTTTGTTATGTGAACTGCTTGTTCCTCATTTTGCAGGCTATCACTACATCTGCCTGAGGAATGAGAGGAACCAGCCTTTGACACTGCCAGCTCTCTTTGTGTACATCGAGGTCAAAGACTATGTACCTGACACTTACGCAGGTAACTCGGTATTATACAGGTAATTTTCTTGCTGGGGAATATAAAGGTTAATTGAAACACAAAATGCATGGGGTGTGGATGATTTGCTAGGCTGGGATAACAGTCCTGTGAGCAAAGGTCTGCATCTGGTGGATCATTGTGTCTCCTCACTCCTAGGAGATGGCCTGATTTACAGCACTTTGCCTGAGGCTTAGCATTAGGGCCAACTCTTATTTTCAGCAGATTCCAAAGGAGGAAATGCCTCAGGCACTTGCTGTTGGCACACAAATGAAACTTTGCCTGCAGGACACACGAGGATGTAATTGTTGCCTAGATAAAGTGCCATGCTCAAGGGTGAGAACTGTTTTGGCACTGGCTCTAAACAGGAGTAAGGTTAAATGCCATGCAGTGAAAGACCATTTTCAGGCAAAAACACTATTATGCCTCTTTCTTAAAACCTGAGTGCTGGAGCCATAACATCAGGGCTTTGAAACTGAAGTATTTGCCTTGTTCCTAGATGTGATTGAGGCCTTATCCAATCCAATCAGATATGTAAACCTGATGGAGCAGAGAGCTAAGCAGCTGGCTGCACTGACTCTGGAAGATGAGGAAGAGGTCAAGAAAGAGGTAAGGGAGGTCTCTGAGTCTCTGGACATCATGCTACACTATTTAAAAGCACCTACTTAGCTTAGAAAGACAAATACTGAAAATCCCTGGGAATTGTAAGTGTTGATTATGTGAACACCTGTAAACATCTCACCCTGAGGGAGGCTGGGACACAGGACACCCCAAGCAGCATTTCACTGTCAGTGCGGTGTCACTAAAAGCAGTGTGGTGTGCACTGAGCAGGCTGATGTTCAGAGGTAAAGAAATGAGAAACTGTTTTATTTGTGTGCTCTGCAGTTTTGCTCTGGAGCTACTGAAATCTTTGTGAGTCAATGCCCATTGTTTTCCAGTGTGCTGCTGGTTCTCCTTGCAAAAAAAGACAGCTGTGTGTCAGGAGTTTTTCCTGAAAATACTACAAATTGCAGAGAATTTCAGGCTGTCTCTGGAGAGGTCATTCTGCTGAGAAACATTTATGTATCTCAGATTACGGTAGATTCTCTGTGGGCAAACATGTCCTAAAGAGACACAGGGTAATCATACAATATTTTAGGTGGGAAGGGGTCTCTGGAGTTCAACTGATCCTTTATAGATGTTAGAAAGAGAAATGAAGAGGGAGGAGACCATGGAGTAAATAAATAGTCAGGCATATTGTAGCTCAGCTGAAAACTATGGGAGCCACAATTTTAGTTGTTAGGTGTCTGGCTGTATATGATTATCTGCATACCCTGTGAACCTTTTTTTCTGTATAATTGAAGGTGTTATGCACCCAAATGCACAGATGTTGTGCTGAGTATAATTGAGAGCTCAGCTGTGGTTTCTGATGGACTCTGCATGTTCAAACATTCAGTCTCTCTGTCCCAGACACTGTCACTGTCACTTCTAGCAGTGTTTGATAGTATCAGCTTGGTCTGTCAGAGGTGGCTGTGCCAGGTGTTGTGCACACCAAGTGATCAAAAGGCTCTCAGCACAGTCTCTAGCAAAGACAGAGAAATGCTTTTTAATCCTAAACTGCCCTCTGCTCTGGTGCCTGCCTGCTGCAATTCTCAGATGTGCAAAACCTTGCTGAACTAGATTTTGTAACCAAGAATACATTCCCAGAGCAGACCAGAAGAGTGAAAGTCATTACAATTCAGTAGCCAACAATTTACTCTTTGTGCAGTGTCACAAGTTCTGCTGAATGAGGACACTGTGAAATGCTCAATAGTATCTTAGACATCTATCTAGGACACGCTACACATGAGATTCTATATTAATAGCAAAGCCTTTTTTTAACATAATCCTTTAAATACCTTAGAGGTCATTTTTACTTTTGAAAAACCACAGATTTTCCTGGTATATACAGGCTTATTTGTTAGAAAAATTCTTGTCTTAGAGTGTCTTCTGCAGCAAATGGAAGTAGGAGAGGTGACTGTCAAGGAGCTTGGAAGCTCACAGGATAAAGGTGGTTGCTTTGGAGAAGCACAGAAATACTTTGTAAAAGAAAACTGTAGTGATTATGGTCTGTTTGCTAAAAATGTGTGTTGAGTTAGGTGGAGCACCAAGGAACAGGGACAAAACTGCCACTGTCAGTGTTAATCTGAATTCACCAGAGTCACCTTCTATTTTAAAAGCACTTTTTGGGTAAGGTATTTCAGTCTGCACTTGGAAATCTTGAATTCCCTGACCATGTTTTGTGATGACAATATTTTCCTAATCTGTCAGTCTGTTTTCTTCATTTTCATTGGCCCACACCAATCACATCAATTAATAATTGCAGGTACATTCAGTGGCAACACAGCTGAACAAACCCAAGTGTGTTTGCCAGAAATGAGCACCTGATTGCACCTGGATTCACATTTCCAATGCCCAGTTTCAAGCTTACACACTATAATTGATTGTGTGCAAAGCTGAGCTGCCTCCCAGCACAAATTCCATTCCCCACACCTCTTTCCTTCCTCTCACACACATTTTTGATCTGAGCAGCTGTCAGAAGAAAACTGAGAGGTTTTTGCTATGTTTTCCTTGCTGTAGAAGTTTCAACTCAACCTCTGTAGGAAGTTCCACAGTTTTGTCACAGAACAACAGTGAAATAAACTACCCAATAGTGAATTGTTTTAACCAAATAAATCAACCTTTCTTCAGTCTTCACATGACCTTATCTGTTAATGGTAATGGCCAGTGTAATCACATAAACAAAGAATGCTGAAGAACTGGCTGAGGTTCCAGTGTCTTCCCTAAATTTATTTACAAAGTTACCATCATAAATATGACAGGAGTTCCTACCTTCACTTTTCTTGGTCAGTTCTTGCTCTCCAGCCTGGCCTGAGAGTTCTCAAAAAGAGTTCTTTTTGGGGACTGGAATGTCTGCAGTGTGAGTTTTGGACCTTTCAATGAACACATTGTAAATCTCTAAGAGCATACAGGTAGTGAAGGTTGTCCTCTCTTCCCCTGCCAAGTGTCCTTTAGAGACAGGAGGAACAATCCAAAGGAATTTGCAGAGAATTCCTTGGTAAGAACTAATCCCAGACTGAAAGTAGCTCCTTTACTCTGTAGAAATAAAAATAGACCATCTAGATTCCTCCGTGGGTATGGATCTCTCTACTTAGTAAATGCACTGTATTGCAAGGGACATGGCAATGTGAAATAGAAAGTAGTTTATGTGAATATTAAAACTGTAAATTAAAAGGCTGGATTACATCATGTTTTTAAAACAGCCTAAAAGGAAAAATCCTTTTTTTTTAAAGGAAAAATCATGTTTATTTTAACATTCTTTTGGCATAGTGTGACGAATTATGGGAAGAGAAAGTGGTTTTTAATGAGATGAGATTAGATTGCTTGATGTAGTGAAAATTATTCCTTATTCACTTTGTGATCCTGTCTCAAATTTCTGCTTCAGTTTCTGAAAACGGATGTTTTATGTCCCAAACTGACAGGTTATATTAATAGTTCCTCAACAAGCTGTGATGCAGCATTTCACAGCACATAAAAACCAGGTCTCAAAAGAAGATAATACCCACTTCCCATGCAATGAGGCACAGAACTGCCAGAAGTTGGGAATTCTGGCTTTATTTGTATTAAATGTTGATGATCTGTGTAGCAAACATTGTTTTTATTAAACTAATGAACTGCAGCCTGAGGAGAGCTGCAAGGATAACCACATCTGTGTGTGTCACAGCTGCAGCTTTTGCCTGTCACATTGTTCCTCTGTTACAAATGTTGGCTAAATGAGGTTTTTCCATATTTTATTGCAGTCGTTCCTGCTTGATATAAATGAAGTTGTTGGCACTGGTTTTCAATTGCATCATGTTTCTGCCTACAGTATTTCTCTCCTGTAATCCTGGTAGGAATGAGGCTGTTGAGACAGGAATTGTTTTGCAATTTACAGTGTAGTGTCAGGGCCAGGCTGAAGGAAACCAGCAGCAGGAGCAGCACAAAACAGTTGGATCAAAATCTATTTTGCCTCTATTGATGCAGCACAGGCTGATATTTTGCAAGTGTGGAGTAATCACAGGGCAAAAAAAAACCCAAGTGTGGTATCCTGCCTCTGCATGTAATGTGATTACCATCAAAGAAGGAGATGGAAGCAGCTGAAGGAACAAATCCAAAACTTCCCTGAGACACCATGGCAACGGGCCCCTCGCAGGGACAGCAGGAAGCAGGGCCTGGCCATTTCAAAATAAAAATTGCTTTGAATGACCTTCTGTTTGCTGAGTGCCAGGTGCCTGCTTAAAACCTGATGGTCACAGGGACAATTTCAGATGTTCACTGTGTAGTACAGTGCACGCTGCAAGCCTGAGCTTTCAGGAGACTGGAGAGAAGGAAAAGATTGTGGAAAATGCTTAAATATTTGGATACCACAGATGTGTTCATGCAGCAGAATGGAGGTACTGTTTATACATTATCCTTGGAGTGTAGTTACAAGAATATAAGATCTTGGGAGTCAGAAGGATGTTCCTGTTTTGTGAGAATGGTGAATAATGATAGTGCTGTGTGTATCTATGAAATTTAAAAGTAATCTCGTGTACACGTTTTGTTCACAGCAGGGATTGGAGGAGCATTCTCCTGCCAGCACCTAAGGTATTTCTAGAAAGATTTTATGGCTCTTCAATGAAATACAGCCTTCACATCTGGTGCAGCTAATATAAATTGTACTGAAAAATGTCCCTGATGAGTTATATCTGCTTAAAATACTTTTTTCAGAATAATATGTGCTCCATTTCTTCTTGAAATTTACCCTGCACAAATGAGCCACCTGGGTTACCACAGCTCTTGAGGATGTCTTCTTCTGTTGTTTTATTTTAGAATGATTTTTAGATTCAACATCTGCAGAATTTTACATTTAAGAACCAGGCTAAACTGGACCTGCAAATAGATTTAGTCTATTAATTGGGAAGAATAATGTGAATTATCATGTGATTTCAGATTGACCATGGGGATGCACCATCTGAAGCTAACAATGAACCCAGGCCAACACCAGCAGAAAATGGGGTAAATTTCACTGCCTCCCTCACACCGAAACCAGCAACTCAGGTTGTCCACAGCCAGCCAGCACCAGGTAAAAAATACAAGCAACAGAAGAAAGGGAAAGAAAAAAAAAAAAAAGCCCCATCTTTTAAAAATATGTCTGGATAATATTTTTTCAAGTGCTTTGTGTTTAAAGAACAAAGGTGGGAAGTTGTGTGTGTTTGTTTTGTCTAAAAGATGTAGAAATTTTCCCACCACTTTTCTCTGCTCCAAATATCTTCTACTTAACAGTAGCATTAGTGGTGAAACTAAAATTCATCACAAGCAAGAAAACATGCTGGGGCTTCTTGTTGTTGTTGCAAATGCAGGAATCTCTTGGAACTGTTTTTACAACTCTACCTCATTCATGCACGTAGTGACATCTTACTCCACACACAGAACAGTCTTAGGCACTTCTTGTATTGACACACCTCCTAAAGCAAATGCTTGTAAAACACAATTTTTATAATTTTATGACTCTATAGGCAAGGATGTGAGTGACTTCCAAGGAGCTGGATTCATCCTGTGTGCAGGGATTTTGCAGTGACATCATAACATGTAATGTAGTTGTACTGTCAGCCTAATTCTACTCCTGTGACTCGTGTGAGTGGTATCAGGGAGTTCAGTCCTCCTTATCAGTAAAACAACACAGCTCAGGTGGGTTTTTGGAAGGTCACCTTTCTGTGTTGGGCCAGAGGGCTGATGTTTCCTATGTTGCTCCTCTCCTGCTCCAAATATGTATTTTCTCTAGTGATTAATAACTGCCCATGTCAGGGTGTGTCCTGTGTAACAGTCAAGCAGCACAGTCAGGGCTGTTCTTTTAAAAGAATTAGAATTAAACATCTCTTTTACCTCTAGGTTCCGTGAAAGCACCTGCAAAGACAGAAGATCTTATCCAGAGTGTCCTCACAGGTAACAATTACACAGGTTACACTGCATGAATGATAAGCTTTTTGTCAAGAAAAACATCTTTTTTATGAAACAGGCCATCCAGCATTTCTTCCAGTAATTAGAAGTGCAGTAACTCCTGGAAAATGTGCAAGCCAAGTGCTCTTCCTCAGGTTTGAAGTAAGCAGTGTTTGTGCCAATTTCATGGGATGGGTGCCAGCAGGGAATTGTTGAAATTGTTGTCATTTCACAAGTACCAAGTTACCATCTAACACAGGGAAAAGAGCAGCATTATTGTGAGAACAGAAGCTAAATTTGTTCTGAATGTAGTGAATAAGAGTGGAACTGTTTTATCCCAGTGCTTTCAATCCAGTTAGCTTATTTCAGGTAACACTACTCAGTTCATGCCACATTTCCTTTACCCACAGTAAACAAGCAGGCTTTGTTTCATTCCTGCTCATGGCAATCCCTGGCTCTTCTGACTGAAATCCTGCACTGCTGGAAAATTGAAGAGGCTTTTGTTGTTATCATTGCAGAAGTGGAAGCACAGACCATTGAGGAGCTAAAACAACAGAAATCCTTTGTTAAACTTCAGAAGAAGCACTACAAGGAAATGAAGGACCTGGTGAAGAGACACCACAAGAAAACCACCGACCTTATCAAAGAGCACACGGCAAAGTACAACGAGATCCAGAACGACTACCTGCGGCGGAGAGCAGTGCTAGAGAAAACTGCAAAAAGGGACAGCAAGAAAAGGTGGGTGAAACACAGCCTGCCTCATCAGTGTGCTGCTGGGGACCTTTACTAGGGCCTTCTTTTACACTAGAGAAATCATATGGAGTTGACAGAGCACAGAAAAAAATCAAAATCAGAAGGTTAATGGGGGATGAGAGCATTGGCTCTGAGTTAGAGCCTTGGAAAAACTCAGGCCACAGTAGAAGGCACCAGATGTAGAATTAGGGCAAAGAAGCACCTGGAGATTATAAACATCTGACTTCTACTTGAATGATGATTGATCCAGACCCCTTGGGGATCCCTTAATGATTGCCAGCTTTGCCTCTGCATGAACACCCCTTCTGTGCTTTCTCTTTCCAAGTCTTGCACCACCCTGTCTCTTTCTCTGTCCTGAAACAATTTTTATATTATTTATTTATTATTTCTTTCTTTTTATTTATTTATTATTTCTTTTTATCAGTTTGAAATGCAAAGGTTACAGTGAATTCTTGCTAAGTTTTCTTTCCACAATTATTGCCTTGTTCTTAATGTAAGGAACTGTAGGTTAATAAAGATGAATTTATAACTCCTGCAAAGCATATACACACACAGAGCCAATCCACGTCAGATAATCTTGCAACTGAACTTTGATTTCTTCCATTGGTGCATCCTTTTTGTCTTACATCATTTATTTTTTAAAGTAACTAGATAAGCACAAAAGCTTATCCTCTTAACTTTTACAAGAAATTGATGTAGCTGCAGTTCTTCAATATGATGGTAGTGAATGACCTTTTTTTAAAAAAAATTACTTTTTGGTAGAAGATGATCAGAGAAAAAAACTGCAAGCCTGCTCTGGCTGCCAACCTTGTTGATGGTACCTCTAAATGTAAGTGACTGGGACTCAGGCCATAACTTGTCCCTGGGCAGGAGCTTATTCATTTCAGCTTTCCTGATGACAGAATGTCATTGAGCTTAATAATAGGTTGACACTCACAATATATCTGTGTTCTGCTGGCTTTCACTGTTGCCAGTTTTCAGGCTTCCAGGTTCTGTAACAAACTCCCTTTAATGACTGGCTGTCAACTGCAAGCACAGGGATATTTTATCTGCAGTGTTTTCCATCACCAAAGTGTGTGACAGACAGTGGCAGGCAAAACAACAGCACATTTCTGTCTTTCCTCCTATTCACATTTAAGCAGAAAATCAAGCTGAATAAATAAAATGACTCATTTGTTTTTGAGCAAAAAGAGATTAGAGGTTTTTTTACTGTGTTGTGATCTGACTGCAAACCACTGATGATGTCAGGCAGTAAAACCCTGCAGTCTCCTACGTGGAGCTGCCACAGTGGCGTCACAGACGTGAAGCTTTATGTGCAGATACAGACAAGTCTGGAGGTTAAATTTTAAAAAAGGCATGAATATGTTTTCAAGGATTTTCAAGCTTGCAAGTACATATTATCTCAAACAGCAGACTTCTGACAGAGCACTGCATCCCAAGGAGAATGGGGATTTTATCAGCTTAAATTATTGCTGACACTATTTGCCTGTAACTGCAAAGTATAAATCACGACTTCACAGGAGTCCCTGTATCAGATGGCCATAAAAATGTGTTGTCTCTGGTCAGGAGCAATCTCTGCTTTATGCCCTTGTCTAAAATTAAGCCAAGATTCAGTAAAGCCATTGTCTACAGGAAGTTTGAAATATTTATTTATACACATGCATAAGTGTTTTGTTGGTGTTGCTCTGAAGTTTCTTTAATGATCATGTCCCATAAAAAACAGCCAGGATTTTAGCCAGTGTTTAGAAATAGGCCTGATTTCATTTTTCCAGAAATGCAAGAGAAATGTCAGCTTTAAAATACATGTTGTGTAATGGCATAATATGCTGACTGTAATATTCATTAATGCTGTCTTCTGGCTCTGTAATGTTTAAATTACCCTCACCCATCACACTGACACCACTTAACCTCTTAGCAGAATATTCAAATACAATAAAAATACAAGAAATAAAAGGAGGCTACCTTGGGATTCGTGTCCTCGGACGGATGAAAGCAGGATCACATTTTTTCAGGTGAAGTAACTCTAAGTGACAGCAGCTGCACACTTGAACCTGGGAGAGAGAAGAAAGGCAGAGCCAGTTCTCTGCATTGTAATCTCGGCACATTTCTGAGGAGCAAACTCATTTTTCTCCCTGTGTCAGCCCTCCCTGTTCAAGGTTTTGTTGTTTTGTCCATCTCCTGCGCTGTTCTGACGTTTCCCAGGCAACTGATTTAGCACCTGAGCATGGCAGTAAACACAGCAGCAGAGCAGGGACACGGCATAATCTTATTTTTTTAATGTATTTTCCTTGGGTTTGGTTTAGTGCTGGCCTGAGAGCGATACTGGGTTTGCTGCCTGTTTTTCTCTTGGGAGGGAGGTTTAGTGTCATCATATCTCCTTTCACAGTCACATCTATCCTTCCTTCTGTCTTAAGAAAGAGTAAATCAGACCCAAACAGTTCCTCAGTGTTGCTTTTTAGCTTCCTTATTGTGTTTTCCTCCTGGGAGTTGCCTGTCTGAGGTTTCCTCCCCACTGGTGTCTGAAGTCAGCAGCCCATGGAGCACTTTGCTGTGTGTGCTATGCATGGCATTTCCTGCAGGGGGGAGAAAACACCAAATAAAGGGATGTTCCTGCCTCGTGAAGCGTTTGGTAAATGCAGATGTAACGTTAAGCTTTTAAATTTATTGCTGAGTGCGTGCAAGGATGACTCGGTTTCCAAAATACTCAGTGTTCACCCCTTCTGCTGAAGGCTCTGCAGCTTTGAAGTTCAAGTTGTGTGTGGAAGTGGATAAACAAGTTCCATGAGCATCTGTTCATGGGAAATCTTGGCAGTTGCTTTTGTAGCTCATTCATTAACTGTGGTTGACACCACCCTGGTGGGTCAGTGAAATGAGGTTTAAAAGCTGTAGCCATCCCATAAATAAATCATTAATAATTTCTTTTTCATTAAATTATTGAACTTACTAGGGCTAAAATCACTTCTTGCTCTGTGTGTGGTGCTGAAGAACTTAGAAATGGATTACTTATAAATATCTGACTTAAAAAGGCAAATTTAAATAAATAAAGGCAGTGTGTAGGTGCTGGTGACCGAGACCCTCGGGGGGTGCTGTGTCCTTGCAGGTCTGAGACGAGCAGCCCCGACCACAGCTCTTCCACCATTGAGCAGGAGCTGGCTGCTCTGGACTCCGAGATGACCCAGAAGCTGGTGGAGCTGAAGGAGAAGCAGCAGCAGCAGCTGCTGAACCTCAGGCAGGAGCAGTATTACAGTGAGAAGTACCAGAAACGGGAGCACATCAAGCTGGTAGGTTTGTGGTGTCGAGCTCAGGGTGAGTGAGCACTGACAGCACTGGGACAAATTCTCATTTACAGGGGCTTCCTTCTTCTTGGAGTCCCTTCCAGAGCTTCACTTGCCTGTGTTCTGCTGCAGCTTCGAGGGGCTGTTATGTCACTAACTCTTCCAACAGCTTGGAAGGCTTTGGGTGGAAGGCACAAAGGCAACAGGATTCCTGCCACCTCTGGTTACGTAACTCTGGTTTTACTGCAGCTTTTGGATGATGTTCCTGTTTTGTTCTGCCACTTTTTCAAACCTGCAACACACAAGGGGCCAGGATTAGCCAGAAAATAAATTGAAACACTATGAAAATTTCAAACTTTCCCCAGGACCGAGGGTTGTGCCAAAGAGTGTTCCTGTGGCAGATGAGTGCTTTAAGGGGATGCAGGACATATTCTGTATATGGTAAAGAAATATTTTGCATTCGTTGGTCCAAGTCAGCTTTGTTTTTACAGCTGGAGTTTGGCTGACAACTACAGCAGGATCATAGGCCCTCTGAGCTGGAATAGAGGAGCTTGGGCAGATGGAAGCTGATACTAATGGATGTTTGTAGGCAGAAATGAACATTTTTAAAGGGTGTTATGGGAGTGCAAGCTGTTTCTCAACTCCATTTAACCCCCTCTTGCAGTTTTTTCTATTACCTGATATTTTGCCTCCCTCCTGTTGGGTGAAGTGATTTGTCTCCTCTGCCCTGCCAGCCAAGAAGAGCAGGTCAGAGGAGTGATTTGTGTGTGGATATTGCTCAGCAAAGCCCCTGCACAGACTGATTTCCATGGGTCACAGCACAGAGCTGTGATGTTTATCCCCATCCCTGTGTGAGTCCCAGCTGCTCCAGGGTGGGTGTGTGCTATGAGCACAGTTACCTGCACCACAGGGGGACAGTCCCCATCCCAGTAACAGCTGGTGGCTGCATCTCAGAGATTTGAATTTTTATAAAACAAACATTTTAGATCCACATCGTTGGGATTATCTCATGAGGTAACTCGTTTCTCATTGCAAAATGGGAAATAGCATTTCTCAAAGCAAAGTTACATTTCTGGCATTATTCTGTTAGGTGGTGGCACAGTAAATTCATTTTTTAGCACAGAACCTTCAGGCATTTTTCCCTCTGAGCTGTGAGGAGTTAATATTCCAATTAAAATTTGCCTTTCAGCTGAGAGATTCTTTCTGATGGCTTTCTTTTAGAGGGGAGCCTATTGTTGGTACCTTTCTACTTTTATCTAAGGAATGAAAAGTTGGATCAGACCATGCCTTGTTATACATTCCTGGCTCATCACCCTGAGAGGGTGATTTTACAAAATCAGACTTAATCTAGAAGGGTGATCAAACCAAATGGGTCCCATTTGCCACTTTATTCACTGTTCACTGAGCCCTCCCCAGGACTCCTCTGCTGTCAGCATCCCCACCACGGGTGTGCCTTTTGTTACTGGCTTGGGCACAAAGGAGATTGAACCCACAGCAGATTTCAAACCAATGGCTCAGAGCTTTGTTCATTCTGTGACCAAAATGTAGGTTATGCTTCTTTGTGCTTGGCTTTCATAGCTGTCATGCCTGATTCTCAACATCCCCCTGACCACTCCAAAATCCAAACCATTCCTTGTAATAATCCTCATTACAAGAGAAATGTTTTTAACCCTCACAGAAAAACCTGGGTATTCAGTGACACAGGAATTCAGTTGACAATTAGCATTGTGTAAATTCAATTTGTGACCCCTTAGGATTTTTCACAGGCATTTTCATTCCTAGCAAAGAAATATATATGCTTTCAAAAGAAATATATTTTGGTTTTACATTTAATATTGTGAAACTGAATTACCTTGGTATACAGAGAGGCAGCAGTTTCTGTGTGAGTTGGATATGCACCCTTCTGGCTGAAATCCACAAGTTAATAATGTGTTTACACTGATAATAATGTTTACTGGCTTTTGATCATTGGTGATTAATCTGGGAATGGTGTAACACTTTCATGCCTGCTGCAGACTTTTGAGGAAATTTGCCTCTATGATGTTTAGCTGGAAATACATATTTTTATTTCTCGGGATTTTTTCTAGCTAATTCAGAAGCTGACAGATGTAGCAGAGGAGTGTCAGAACAACCAGCTAAAGAAACTGAAAGAAACATGTGAAAAGTGAGTGCTGTTCCCTTTATCATTGATTGCTGCTCCTTGTGGGATTTGTTGAGATACTTTTTGAACTTCCCTTTATATTTTATACTTTAGAGAAAAGAAAGAACTGAAGAAAAAAATGGACAAGAAGAGACAGGAGAAGATCACAGAAGCAAAGTCCAAGGATAAAAATCAAATGGAAGAGTAAGTATATCCGTAGATTCACATCCTTATACAAGATTTTTCACAGCTGGTAAATCAAAGGAAGGTCTCGACCCTAAATCCAAGGCAGCCTTTAGTCAGACCTCACCAGAGTCCTTTCCCTGATAATAATTTCATTTCCTGGGGCTAATCCAATCTCCTGTTCTGTGAGCAGGGAGAGCCTGGGTCAGCAGCAGAGGTGCTGCAGTGTGGAGTTGGTTTGTTCCTGGGAGCACTTTATGGAGCAGTTCCCCAAAATGCTGTTCATCCAGGCAGCATTCCTCTGAGCAAATAGCCTTAATGCTCCTGTTCCTGCAGGGCTGGACTGCATTTTAACTTGGGTTTCTATTTGTGAGCTGTCTTTTCCTCTTAACTCTATTAAAGCTGCTCTCCAGAAGCAATGGCAGCACCAGGCTGAGGTTTACTCTGTTTTTGGGATAAACTCCCCTCAGTCACTGCTAATGATCCCGCACCAATGACAGTGACACTTTGGGGAAAGCTGAGCTCTGAGGGTGCAGCATCCCTGTGCAGGCACAGCAATACTAATTCCATTTATGCACCCCCAGACAGCACAAACTGCAGTTGTGCAAGTTGATTATGTTCTTCCCAAGGGCACACTATCCAGGTTTGTTTGTCCTCTTTCATTTGTTTTGGCAAGCAGCTCAAAAAGAAAATGGAGCATTTTAATCTTGCACTGCTATTCTTGTTACCAGTCTTTACTTTAGAGCAGTTAAAAATACAAGAGGAACAAACAAAACAAAACAAGAAACCCTCTAATGTTTGAGTTTTACCACGTAACAAAGGCACAACTGTGTTTGGTTTTCTGTAGGTTTACACAGGTTTTGGAGCCTCTCAAGAGAGAATCTGTATTTGGTAACACTGAAAGGAAGCAATGAAGTATTTCAGGTAGTTTAAGAATCAATCATTAAAAATTTCAATAAACATTCTATAAAAAAAAAACATGAGAAAAATTTATTATGAAAAAGAGGGAGAAATACTTAATATAGTTAGAGCTATTCAGAGGGCATGGAATTAATATTAGAAAAAAGGAGTTGGCCATTATGGAAATGCTGCAGCAGTAAAAATCAATTGCAGTAGGAAATGATTTGCTGAGAGGTAAATGAGGCACTAGTGAGGCTCAGGGACAGACAAGTAGCAGTTCTTTTCTCTTTCCCTTTCTTTTTTTTTTCCTCATTTTTCCCAAAGACTTTCCTCTGTCAGGCTTTTCAAAGAGCCCTTGAAAGAGATGAGGTGGGAACTCCATGGGAATGTCAGCTTTCCCCTGTCAGTGACACAGCTTGTCCTCTCTTTGGGAGCAGGGCAGAGAGGTGTGAGACCTTCAGTGAATCCCTTTTGAATCATTCTGGCTACTCTTGTTCATCTAAGGCTTTTACACATGTTTGGGAAGGAATATTACACAGATAATAATCCATTAATATTAATATTAATTGTTCTTATTTAATATTTTTACACCCAGCCAGGCCTTGCCTAAATCCTCCTAATTTTAATGCCACCTGAGGAACAGTTCACAGGTCTTGGCTGAGGCAGTCAGGATTTGGAGTAACTGGCCTGAAACTGATCAACTGAAGTAGCCACAAATCGTTATTTTATGTGCATTTTTACCCCTCTGGGGGGTTTTGTGTTCAGCCTTTGACTGATGGTTACCAAATAACTCTCAGAGTGTGACATAAAGTTCAATTCCCCCTGAGTTCAGCTCCCGGGGGGCTGTTGCCAGCAGTGCCTGCTCTGGCAGAGGCTGCTCCTCTGCCACACCGTGGCACTGTGCCTCTGCTCAGGGCTCTGCAGCTCCCAGGCTGACATCTGGGACTGGGAACACCACCAGCACCTGGAAAACACGGCTTTATCCTGTAGGAAAAGCCCCTTGGGGAAGAGCAGGGGGATGTTGTGCAGGTCACGGGGAAGGCACAGCCCTGTGCACAATAAAGGTTCAGCCTGGTACAAGGATGCATTCAGGGAGTGCAGAGAAGTTAATTAGGCAGATCCTTAAAGATGGCCTTGATTAGACAAAGGGTTGCAGGGAGTTAAAATGCCTTGGTGTGATGTCACTGACTCCAATAACCTGCTTCCCCCAGGGAGAAGACGGAAATGATCCGGTCCTACATCCAGGAGGTGGTGCAGTACATAAAGAGGGTATGTCAGGCCAGGGGCTTGTGCTGCATCTGGGGGGAGAAAATGTCACCTCTCATCTTTTAGATGACATTCAACTGCAGATTCTGAGCTTCAGCATAAAGATTCCACACCTGCTGACTTTCAGCAGATGCGGTGTAGACTTCACATTCCAGTTAAACTGGGTTTTCAGACAGCTCCTCATTGATTGTTAGTCAGCGTTTGGGGGAAGGTGCTGAGGAGGGATGATTTTAATACAATTTCATCTCTGAATATCCTGTGTGTATTCATGGAAAATGCACCCATTTTTTTAATGGGCTTGCTGTGTCACAAATGCAAAGATTGCATAAGGAAAGTCAATGAATATTTAATTGCAGAGTATATTTTAACTTTAATTGCATTTGTATAGTTACTGAAATGTAAAAAAAGCATTCTGTGAGTTCTGTAAACACAAATTAAAGAATTCCATTACAGTTGTTAACTTTTCTGAAGCTGCAAGTGGTTGACACCAGGCTGAAATCATGCACTGCAGTGCTTTGGGGTATAAAATCACTATGGAATGTGTGCAGCCATTGAATTGTCTTAATTTCAATGCAAAGATAGGTTCAAAAGTTGGCCTATTCTTGCTTAGAAGAACCTTGATTTAGGAAGCAACCTAAAGAATTAGTAAACTAAGCATGTTTTGTGTCTGAGTGCATATGGTAGTTTGACATTTATGTAAAGAAGTAAGAATTATTACGTGCATTATTAAGTGAATCCCAAAATTTATAATTTAATAACATTAGAAGTCTGCAGGAAGTCTTTAGACATTTCTGGTCCTGAATCTTATATGATGTGAAGTCTGATATGTCCACACCCAACTGTTGAACAGTTGTCCTTAGTGGTGTGTAATTTGTGTAATTTTATATTGGAATTGTTCTTAGTTTTGCTGAGAACACTTTAATTTTGATGGGTGGAATGTTTGTTGGGGAGGAGGTGGGAGAGTGAGGATGTGCAACCCATGCAAAAAGATTCTCTGCTCTTTTCTGACAGCTAGAAGATGCTCAGAGTAAAAGGCAGGAGAAACTTGTAGAAAAACACAAGGAGATTCGTCAGCAAATACTGGATGAAAAGCCTAAGGTAAAGAGTTTTTGACCATATGTTACACTGGTAAAATTGTCCTTCAGGAGAGAAAGAGCTCTTGCAGCAGGTAGGCTGATGTTTAAACATGAGAGAATCCACTGACAGCATCAGTGCCACCCTCACTGACACTCAGGGGGAGAGAAGTCAGCAGCAGCCTGGTGTGGGCACCTACTCAGCTCCAGATGGCGTGGGATGAGGGTTATTTTCAGCACTCAGGTTGTTCAAAAGCTGTCAGTGTAAAAGGTGCTGTGACCAGCAGAGTGTGCCCTTCCCTCCCCTGTGCCTGAGCTGCATAGAAGCAAAACACAGTTCCCATTGAAAGGAAAGAGAGATATCTCCTTAGCATGCTGCCCCCAGGTCCTGCTGACCATCCACCAGGATGGATTTCTCTGGGAAACAACGAGCTTTTTTACAATAATGGTGCTTTTTATTCTACATTGCTTGCTGGATTTCTCTGTTTGATTTTATTCACTGCATCTACACATAACATTTTGAAATGCATGTTTTTATCCTTAAGCCTGGGGGCTCACTCTTGCTCCAAGTGGAGCTGGTGGAAATTTTGCCACCAACTTCAGTGGAGAAGGTTCAGAGTCCTGCACTTGTACCTGATTTTCCTGTAGGAAGACCTAGGTATAGTCAGACTTCCATATGGAGGGAGACTTGTTTTCAGCAGGGTTCATATCCAAGTGTAATTCTTCACAGCCCACTGTGTCATGTCTGCTTTAATTTTTTCTGCTCTTGCTCAAACGTGTGTCCTTGGCTTCAGTTCTCATTCCTTGTCTGTGTCCACAGTCCCAATGTTTCTGTGTTACAGCTTGAATTCTAGCACTGGCTGTGAGTTAGTCACTGTTGTCATGTCATCTCTGTGAAGTAGCCAGAGAGTAAATTAGGCTAAGGGCTGAATAGCCAGAAGTTTACAATAGTTTGGGAAAATAAAAATGTTTGTATTTCCAGTTTTCTACTCATCTTTTTAAAAACGTGTTTAGAAATAAGCTGAAACTTTTTGGTGTTGTGGGCATTTGGGTGTAAAAAGTATACATATTTTTATGTTTGGTGCTGTAGGATCATGAGTTTAGCAGGCTTGCAATTTAAACACTGAAATTTCAAATGCCAAAGAAAAATCAGTTAGTGCTTCTAGCACGAGCTTTTCCTTGATCCTTGGGTACTCTATTATTCTGTTTCGCTGTGTCCTTCCTTCTTTTTAGTTTATTTTTTATTTTAATTTATTGATGTAGCTTAAAGCACTGGAAAATTTGTCACTGAGGACTTGAGCTGAATTTTGAAAGGTGCTGTGCCAGCCATGTTTGACTCTTTCATCAGTTCTGTCACTGCCCAGTGTTAGGGCACAGAGCAGCTCCAGATTCCCATCTCCTCCTGCCTCTGGCTGCTCCTCACCCTGCCCTGTCCATCCCTCCTCGCAGGGATGTGCTCACAGGGCCTGGCTCTAGGGCCTTTTCCCTTTCCCACACACTGCAACGGGCACTGTGCTGAATTTATGATGGTATGTGCCTCCTGCTTGCATGAGAGGGTTTAGGGAAAACATAATTACTCATTTTATTAAGTCTCTCTTTATGTTTTGCTCCGTGTCCATATTTCATACCCATATTTGCCTCCTCAGTGACGGGGTGGATGATATAAAATAGATCAAATGATTTCCCAGCTGAGCAGGGCTGATGTGTTTTCTGCAGGCAGCAGCCTTTCTGGGGGCTGCTTTTTCAACAACCCAGGCTCTCCTGCTTCAAACACCCACTGAAATTTATGCTGGCTGTGTTAAAAGACTTTTCTGGCAGCATCAACTCGGCCCCAAACAAAGAGTTTAATATATTAAGAGGGAAAGAATTTTCAGTATTCTCACCAATAATTCCACTGGAGACAGATCTGCTGTCATCCATCACTGCCTTTTGGTTATTTATTAGTGCCTCACAGTTTGTTGTGTTCTGACTTTGCTCAGAGCTCTTTCCCAGCCAGGAGGATATCGTGTCACCGAGTGCTGCCAACATACTGCCACAACCTCTCACATTTTCTTGGCTTTTCTCAAAGTATGAGTTTGCAGCTTCCTCTCCTGTGCTGTGGGTAGGGCAGCAGGAGAAAATTTGCCTTTGAGTGCTGTCGTTTTAGGTAACAGGTTTTAGAAACTGCACAAACTGGATGCAGAATAGTTCCCTGTCCTGGAGGTTTCATTTTGTTTAAAATACCACATGGTTAGCTGAAAGTACTTAACTCAGGACTGATTTACACCCCTAAGCTCTGCCTCTCCCCTCATATATATCATTTCTTTCTAGTGTTTGGATGTGAGACTGTTTTGCAGCTTTCATTTGCAGGGCTATTGTATAAGAAAAAGCTTTTTTGCTGCTATGAGATTTGGAGACTTCCTGAACTGGTACTTTTAGGCAAAAGGCTGAAAACAGTTTCTTGTGGTTCTGCAGGGATCAGGGCAGGCATTGGCTTTAGTGAGCCCAAAAGGTGGTTGTGTGTCTGTGTGGGTGATGACAATATCTTTGTGATGCTACAGAAACTGAATGTTCCAATCAGATCTGTGTGAGTGGAGCAGGCCAGCTGCTCCCACAGACATGTTTGGGAAAGGAGACTGTCACCTGTTAAGAAGTCAAATGCTGACTTGCCTCTGGGTAAAAGCTCCTTAACTTGCCATTTTAGTGAAATTATATGGGAAACAAAGTTGATTCCCTCCTGTTGGTTTTTCCTAACAGAATCATTACCAAGCAAGGCCATATTGTATTTTCTTTTCTCTCACTCCTTGTTTTTCCTTGCATTATCTACTGGCAGCTCTATTATCAGCAACAACTTGTATTTTCTTTCTCTCCCATCCTACTGCTTTGTCTGCTCCTCTTAGTCACTGATAGACATTCAGCTTGTCCTGTCCTTATCTTCTTCCCCCTGGGCATCTCTCCTGCCTGCTGTGGAGGCTGCTGCAGCCAGCCAGCTCTGTGCACTGCATTATGTCAGAGCAGGCTGTGATTTTGGATCCTGCACTCCAGCACGTCTGGCACACAACATCTGAGCACAGAGAGCATCCAGGCTGGGCATGGCCACGGCGTCTCAATCGCTTTGTCCTTGACAGCTTGTGCATCAAATTAAACACAAATCAAGTGCATTTCCTTCCCCCTGCACCCTTGCCTCCAATTCCGTTGTAATTACAAAAATCAATACACGTGAGACATGACAAGGAATTAATTATTTTTCTGAGAATCGACTCAGTTACAGTAAATAGACCCAAGCCTTCTCTAATTGGAATCAATGAGAATTTTGTTACTCACGCTTGTGGGTCAGAGCTACACTTAGATCTCAGTGTAATACTGACACTCCTGTGCTCTTGCCCTCAGCTCCTGCTCTCAGCTGAGTTGTCAGGATTTTTTTGGCTCCAGTGGACCATGTTCTTACAGCCCCAGCTGTCAAGGAAGGTGTAACTCATGTGGTTCCTCAGTTTGCAGCCCACGTTTTTGCCCACAGCTGCTCTGCTCTGCACACCCCCAAAGGCCTGCCACATCCCTCTGGGCTCCTGGAGGGATGTGGAAAATGGAACAATTCAGGGTGGGGCTTTGTGGGAAAAGATCCAACACATCTACAGAGGCACCAGCAGCTGGGCAGACTTTATTCTAGGTATTGCACCTCTGTGGTTTTTCAAGTGAATGAAGAGAATATACAGCCTTAAGGTATGAAATTCCTTTTTCTCCTCAAAAAGTGTAATGAAAACAATTTTTAAAAATCATAAATCTTTTCTTGATAATGGAAAATACAAGCACCTGATGCATCACTTTCCTACATTTATTATCTCCCAATTTGACATGTGTTATTAATTGCACCCTGTGGGAGTTGACACTTCCACATCCAATCAAAAATTAACACTAACAGTGTACCTGAAAAATTCATGTAGGCACAGAATGACACATATTCAAGTTGCAGAGCAAAATGAACAAGATGCTGATTTTTGACAGCAGTAGAGCCTCTTGTAACTCCAGGGCTGCAGCTTTGGTGAAACTCTGAGACAATCACCTGGTGCAGGTGATGTTGTTGAGGTAAATGGAGCTGTTCCCTGCAGGAGAGTCAAACAGCAAATGTGTCCTGCAGCACCTCTAGAAGATATTTCAGCACTTCTAGAAGATATTTCAGCTGCCCTCAGAGCCACTCTCTGCCCATCTGGAAGGGAGCAGCCCTTAGGAACTTTGATGAGTATTCCAGTGTCGCTTCAGCTCCCTGTTAACTCACAGCAACAATGCTCTGTCCACCACAATCCTCTTATCCTTGACACCTCTGCAGGAAGCCAAGCTGTCTTTTGGGCAAGCTGCACTTAATTCAAACACTTCCAGATGCATTCCAGTTCAACCACAGGCAACTCTTCAAGAATTTTGGGGAAGGAGTTTGGAGGAAAAGGTTATTTCAGTTTATTGGGATTCATGGGACTTGCCTGCATTTCGATTGGACAGGGGAAAGTTGTCCTCCCAAAAAAATTAGTGTTCAGTCATGGCAAAAAAACCCATAAAAATTATCTGATAGCCTGTGTAATATTTGAAAAGTTCTTCTTTTATTTTCCCCTTCTTTAGGTAAAAATGTCTTTTGTTAGTTCATTCAGCTTTAACATTTCCAAAGTTTAAAAAGAAATCTGTCTTCCATCTGTGGCTGCTAAACTAAAATGACTTACAGCATTTCTGCCAAAAAAGCAGAGAATTAAGAGGATTGAAATAATTTACTGTTTGTTTCTCTGTTCAGCTCTGGGTTTTGGTGCTTGTGTATTCATCAGAGGGGAATAATAAAATGTTTGTCTACCTCATTAAGTAGGCAATGGCAGAGAAATGAATGGAATTTTCATAGCTTCAGTGACCAAGAAATATTTAAAAGGAATATATAAAACAACAACAACAACAAAACAGAATACAGAGTGAGAATTACAAATCTTCCTGTGACTTGATCTGGCATCTTCCCACTTCTGGATCAGAGTTTGTGTGTAAATTTTGGGGTGTGGTATCTGTGTCCCTTTCCCTGCAGGATCTTGGCTCTTTGCTCAGCACCTCTCAGCATCCAGCCCCAAGTGACAGTCAGCTCAAACTTTGAACAGCCAATGCCCTGGTGGGATTTAAATCTTGTATTGGTGCAGTTGTTAAGCTGTCCCCAGTTGCAGAGTATTATTTGGGGGAAAAAAATTAGGGTGGTCCCTTTTTTTCTGTTTCTTCCAATGGAATAAATACTGCAGAATGCACTTTCAGCCTGTAAAATGAGTAGTAAATAATTTCACTTAAGTCATTAAAAATAAATAGGCTGACCTTTATCCTATGCCAATTTTATACCAGTAAAACTTCCTTAAGTTCTCCGAAATAACTGACACATCACAAGCCTGAGATCAAAAAATTCAGTCCAATAATAGGATGCTCAAAGGATTATTTTCAATTTGGGCCTTGTTTTTTGGCATTCTTCTTCACAAATCCGCATTTGAAAATGGTTGTTTATATTTTTCCAGCACAATAAACATTGCAGTGTGAGAAATGTGTATCAGATCACAAAAGATACATCTAACAACTTGAGGTGATATTTATTGTGTTAATTGAATGTCTTCAGCATAACTCTTACACGTACGTGTTCTTGGAAACATGAACTTTTAAATCAACAGCATCACATTTCCAGTGTGAATAGACAAAATTCTTTTTGATTTTTTTGTATTGAATTCTGATATAATTTTCTTTTAAATAAAAATATCACAAGCTCTTTGTAGGAAGAATGTAAATGTAAAGAAATGCTTTGATGAATGGGACACATGGAAGAATATGATAAATTTTAATTGGGGTTTATTGATAGAGGGAGATATTTTTCACACATGGGTCATTCTACTATAAGTCAGAGAAAATCTTGGGTTTGCTCTGGAGCTGCAATAAAAGGGGAAATAAATTACTTAAAAGGGCAAACTTGCTTCAGTTTTGCAGTAGTGTAAATCAGAAGGAACATTATCAAGTTACCAATGTCGCTGGTGATTTAAAGATATTAGTGAGGTCCATAATGGAGGGCATGTGGCAGCCAGACCTGATTTGTGAAGGTTACTGAGATCTTCCTGGATAACATGCTAATAAATTAGAACTGCGAGGGTGGTGGTGCTGTTTTTTCTTAAGAATAGTGATTTTTAGAATCCAGCTACTCTCTGTGGACAAAGGAGCTTGCAGAAAATGATTTTTTTAAAAAGGCACAATTGTTTGAGAGAGAATTCTTCCTGCAAAAAAAGAACTTCACCGATTCAGGCTTTTTTCTAATTTGCAAAGTGAATCTATTCTGTGTTCTACCTGTCTCAGGTAAGCACATTTCTCATCAGCCCACTCTGATGAGTTGATTAATTGACCTTCCTGATGCAAAAACAGATGAAATCCAAAGCGGAGCTGGGACTGTCCTGCATTCCCAGCTGTTCCCCACCCGTGTCCAGCTTTGTGTGACAGAGCCAGCACTGAGAGAGGTCCCTGCTGCTCAGGAGCTCCAGGTGGCAGAGGGAAAGCAGAGGGAACTCCCCATGTCCCCAGGTTTGCTGCTCTCAGCAGAAGGTGCAGCTGCACTGGGACAGTCCCACCTTGGGGCAGTGCAGGGCTGAGAGGATGGTTTGGGTTGGAAGAGGCCTTGAACCACCTCATGCCAGCCCTGCCATGGGCTGGGACACCTCCCACCGGGCCAGGTGCTGGAATCCAGCCTGGAATCCAGCTTTGCATCCAGCTCCAGCTGTGGCAGCACAATCAGTGTGTCCTCCCTGCTCCTCGCTCCCCCTGTTGGCTTCTGCACATCCTGGAGGTGCTGGATGGCAGCACAGATGAGCCCAACTGTGTGTGACTAATGAGCAATAAAGGGGTCGTTATTTACCATTATGCAGATAAAAAATGTGTGTTCCCAGCTCATGGCAGCCTAGGGCTGTGAGAATCCATCAATCTCAGGGAACAGACCCAGTTTCCTTGGAGCTGAGGGAACCACCAGCAACCAGAACAACCCCATGTGCAAACAAACCCACTTGTTAAAACAAGGGAGTTGCTTCATTTGTAGGGGAACAGATTTTACAATACTGCACTGCTCCTCTAATTCTTCATTTGAGTCAGAAAGCAGATCAGGTAAAGAGAGAAAAGTGAAGTAATTAACTGCTATTCAAATGATCAGCTGTGTAGTAAAGTATAAAAACCAGAAAGTATAAAGTACCTTTTTTTTTCCCCTTTGTAACGTAGAATCACAGAATAATTTGGGTTGGAAGGGACCCTAAAGACCATCCAGTTCCAACCCCCTGCCATTGGCAGGGGCACCTCCCACTGTCCCAGGTTGCTCACAGCTCCATCCAACCTGGTCCTGAAGTCTTCCAAGGATGGGGCAGCCACAGCTTTTCTGGACAAATTCAATTTCCATAAGCAGACCTAAGTTCTAATTTTAACATTTGTGAATAGCTGATGCCTCTGGAAACAAGTGAGCTTCCTATGCAGAGAAGAGTGCAGTGTGTCTCTCCATAGACTGAAGATGGAGCTGGGGAAAGGGTGTGAAAAATCAATATATAGCTTCTTTCTGCAAAGTTGGGTTCAGGATGATGACATTCTAGAGAGAGCATGTTTTCTCTGCAGAAGATGCTGCTCTAGGTACTGTAGGTGGTTAAGGATGACAATGCCACCCTGGAATGAGCAGTGGAGCACTGAAAGGCTCCTTACCTGTTCTCTGTGGCCTCTCAAACACTTCCCCCTGCACTGTCCCCCTCTCTTCCCATCCCCAGAGCTCCTTTGTTGGGGTTAGGGCTGAATGCCAGCTGTCACTCAGTCCCTGCACCCCTGTCACCCCCTCCTGCACTCCCTGTGGTTCCACATTTATTGCTTTCCACAGCAAGAAATTCCCAGAGTGGGGACAGGTGGCCAGGCAGAGCTGCCTGTGAGAGAGCAGAGAGCACAGAGAGAGCACAGAGAGAGCACAGAGCTAACTGGTGTGTTAGCATTGTGGTCTCTGAGGAGAAAACAACCAAAAATGATGCTAAAAAATTTAAGAAGCCAGGGACTGCAAACATTTTGTGTCAGGATGTTTAGCTTAGACTGTGCAATATTTAAACCTGCCCAGAGAGGTCTGTGCTGTGGAAATATTTGTGATTCTGCAAAGGCAAGTGCTTTGCATGCTAAATCTCAGGGAGCAACAGGGCACCACAAGCTGTTGACTGCCCTTCCCCTCTTCATGAGCTAGGTTGGCACTCCAGGAAAATCCATGATAAAGCACAGGCTGAATTATGCATGGGGTGTGCATAGATAGAGTGTTTGGGATGCATGGCAGCACCCAGAGACATTGCACAGTGCACACACAGCACCGTGTACACGCTCATCGCTCTCAGACCGAGCCAGAAACACCACAGAGGCACCACCAAACACTCCTGTACAGCTGTGCTCATCATTGCAGCAACAGCAGCAACACATTTCTTAATTATCAGAGCCTCAGTGCAACATGACAAATGACACGAGATTCGGTTTGACACAGCTAATGGAAAAGTGTTGAAAGAAATATTAATGTTTAGTATGTGAACTCATTAGAGAGATGCTTTAAAATGCATTAAATGGGGGGAAAAATGTGTTCTTTAATGAAGAGAGAAATAAAATCAGTGGTCTGCAAAGCTTGTAGTGTACGAATGGCTTTGTGTATGCAAGTCATTTATCAGGAGAGTGACAATGTTTTTGTGCAGAATCACCCTGCAAAGCAGAGGCACTGATGGAAATAATGCTCGGTGTCTGCACAGGAGGGACTGCTGCAAGTTGCTTTAACTGTACAGTCATGGCAAGGTGGGTGATGGGTTCATCTTACACTGAGACCTTTTAGGATGATAAATATGCTGCTAGAAAGGGTAACAGAAATAATAAAGACAGTGTTAGACTTTCAAAAGTATACCTGATTTAAAGAGTGTATTAAAAATCATGTATAGCCTATTTCGGGGAAGGATTTTTCTTTCTAGAAACAACAAAAATAAGAAGGAAATGCTGGTTTTTTGTGAGGCAGTCTCTTCCCCAGGAGGTTAAGAGTACTGAGCTTGGTAAGAGAAGAAAACCCTGCACATCCAAAAGGGAGAGAAAGTGGCAGGGAAACATTTCAGCCCTGTTTCCACATTGTTTCCCGTGCTGCGTGGGTGAGCTTTCAAGGGTCTGGCAGCCCTCTGGAGTCAGTAGCAGAATAGCTGGGAAAGATGTTCCCTGGAAGGATTACTTTTCATTAAATTTCTCCTGTGACTCACTTGCAACAAATCAGCATTTTCTAACAGAGGAGTTCCACAGGGTTGCTGCAGTTGCATAATCCAGGAGCTGTGGGTGATGATGACAGTCCATAGGTTGGACTGGAGTGACTCAGTAAATTCCCATTATTCAGCCCCTGTTTGGAAGGAGGTTTTGCCAAGAGAATGTGGAGTGTGACTAAGCACCTAAACTGCAGTTCTGTAGCTGCAAATGATCTCTTTTGTGGAGACCCAGAGAGCTGCAAGCTTTGTGTGGAATAAATGGATGTGCCTGGGAAGGGGAGGATTAATCCAGACGTGGTTTGATACAGAGCCTGGCTCTAGGGTGGTCAAGGCAAAATTTAAAGTTTTTACATTGTCTTTTAACATTGTGACAAAATCTTCTGAGTTTGTGGAGTCATTAGGGTGGTGAAAGTTCATGAATTTTGTTCTTCTTGCCTTCCTCCTTAAAAGAAATGAAAGAAAAAGCAGTTTTGATGTTCATGTGATAGAAGAATCCTTCTTTTTAAGCCTGTTGAGTATAGGACAGAAAATCTCAGCCTTGGTTCATTCAATGAACTTTACAGCTCTCCAGACTGGCCTCAGGTTTAGAGAAATAAAGTTGTTCTCTGAAGAAGGTTGTCAGGCTTAATATTACCCTGCTGACAATGGAAGGAAGTCTCTCAGCCTTTTTTATTTCTCATTTTTTCTATCTCCCCACTTTCCCCCATTTCACCTGCTCCCTACTTGTCCCTCTCCACCTTGCATCAAGCTTCTTTTCACAGTAGGTGGTTTCTTTCTCATCCTCTTTCTACAGACCTTATTTACCTACACCTCTCATACTCCTTCCTCTTTGCCATCACTTGCTGCTATTAAATTTCAAGGAGTATCTCCAAGTAGCTGTGGGAACGGTGTCTCTCTCAGATGAAACAGCGTTTGAAGGAGCAGCCTGAAGGGGAGAGGTGTTAAAGAGCTGCCATGACGTGGTCTGCATATTTGTGAGCTTGACTGGCAATGTGGGGCTCGTTCTGAAAGCTTCCATCAGATAAAAGAGATGATGCACAGGTTACAGAGATGGATGGAAAATGCTCCAGGTGTGGAAGAGCTGCAGTTGCAGAGACAGGGAGCTGCCTAATGCAGATCAGCCCATTTCAGAGTGCCTGGGTCACTTTCTCACTGCACAGGAGATGACTGAGTCTCCTTAGGCAGAGCCCAGGCTGAGCATCCTGGGCACAGAAGCATTGGGAAAAGGCTCCCCACTGCTGTGCTTTGGTTTTGAGAGGGCCAAACACACACAGAGCTTAGAGATTAAAGATTGAATTTCATTGAATACCAAACTTTTTAGCTTATATTTTCAGCATGCCTAAATCTAAACGTATTTATACCAAAACCCTTCACTGTATATTCCCCTTTCAGACCTGATCAGCCATTCACACAGTTCTATTCATTGTCAAAGACATTCTCCAGTAATATTCTACATTTCCTTTGATTTCTTTCACATTTCTTAAAGCCAGGTGACTGCTGACAAGCAATTACATGCCAGTTTTAGTGTAACAAACATCCTTGATTTATACATCAAGGAAGCCCAGACCTCACTTGGCAACAGAAACAGCCCTCAATTAGGATGAGATAAAATGAGGAAAGCTGATTTCTGTGTTACCATAACATCACCCACTTCCTTATTCTCTTGCAAAATGTGCTCTGCAAATTCACATTATAGAGCAGACAAAATGTATGTAGGAATGTGCAGATACCCTAAAGCACAGCACAACAGCAGTGTTTTAGTGCATCTGATAGCCAGTTACACTGAGAATTACATCTTCAAAGGTGCTGAACAGGCCCACAGGTTAGTGATCCAAGACACTGGTCCCCACAGGGCAGATAAAATTGTCTTCTGACATCTGCAGACTCATAAATGGAGCATTACTTAGGAGCCAAGCTGTTACCTGTAACCTCACTAACCTGGCCTGCATAAATTTTAATCACAGTATATGGAAATGGAGTAGATGTAATCCATTTGTTTATACTGATGAATAAATGTGGTTTTCTATATGTAATAGTAAATATTGGGCTATGTGTGCATATGCACACATGCTCACTAGCTATATTAAGAACGTGCATATGCCATAATTTTACAGATTTAGTTTGATATGTACATTTTGGATGCATCTGTTAAACTACAGTTATTCACAGCCTTACAGGATGGAAATATCAGGATCATAAAATTCTGTGAGTGATTTTCAAACTGGCATGATCACCATGTTAATTGCAGTGTGATTCAAGCCTTTTTTCTTTTTTTTTTACTTTATTTCTTTTTTTCCCCCTGTCTTGTAAAATTGCCTGCTTAATATTCTGGTTTCCTTCTGGAAAGACAATAAATGGGGAAAAATTTTGCTTGCCCATTGGGAGCCTTCCTTGGCTGTGAACACAGAAAAATGGCACAAGGAAAGGGACCTCAGGCAATTGATGGAATCAGAGGTTTGGTGAAGAGAAGGCAGCACAGAACACTGACCACACTTCACAGCTCAGGAAGGGCTGTGCTGGAGCATGTCTGGGGTAGCAGCTGATCCAGGATTCACAGACTCATCTCCTTCCTTTCACCCTGTAAAAAACACAGAGTATCTGTCCCAACCTTCCAGCTCCAGTAACATGAATTACCATCATCCCTGCTTATCTCTTATGAAACTGCCCTAATGCTCTTTGAATTGTATTAGGGATTTGTTAGTTAAGCACATGGGAGATTTTGAGGTGTTCAGATAATAAAGGGTATATAAATGCAAATTAGACTGTAAATATAGGAGGAAGTCATCGAGGGTTTCACTGAGAATTATCTGCTAGATAAATCCTCTTCTCAGCCAACTGCAGTGGCTCTTCCCTCCTAGGAGAGGCTCTTTGCAGTGCTTCACAGGTACCCTATTCTCAGAAAGAGCCCAAACAGATTTATCTCCTCAGCCCAAAGATTAACACATCCTCAGCAGTGACAGATTGCCAAACAGAGAGATGGATTGGCAGGGGAGAAGACAAGTGAAGCATCAAAATGTCATCCTGCATTCATTATGTCTGTGGCTTCCCAATTAATGCACAGAATCTCTCCTCTTAATGGAATCCTTACCTCTAGAGCTGCATAAACCATTCTGCCTAGCACTGTTTCTTTTTTCCCTCCTGTTCATTGTGAAAACCTAATTTGATGGCTTGAAAACAAATGTTCCCTTTCTCCCCATCACTTTCCTCTTCCATTTTTCTAATTGGAAATGACATTTTTAATTTGCCTTCATGTTTATTATTCCAGCATTCCTCCTTCCTGGGATTATCTAGATGCCTTTGCTGCCCCACCTGGTGTAGGGGATAGGGAAAGCTCCATCACTGGGAGCTTGTATCAGAGTTGAGATTAACTGTGAGAGTTTCACAGGTCCACACTCTTTGTTGTGTTGATGCATTTTCTGTTCCTGCACTGAGTTTTCTGCTGTATTCTGGTATATCCTGGTAGACAATTCCTGCTCCTGCAGACAAGATGAACTGACTCTTTATTGCCTTAACTGAGTAATTACTCTGTACCCACCATCCCTTGCTCAGCTGTAGAGATGTGTAAGTACATTTATGGACTGATCAACACCCTCCAGGGATTTGAACTCCTGGGTTTTCCTTTGATTTTTATCTTTTGCTGAAGGGCATCATCCCAACATTTTTATCTTCTTTACACATGGAGTACAAGAGCTTTGAAATGATCACCTTGACTGTAATGCTGCTGTGTCAGTGCTCCCCCAGTCACCCTTCCCTCACCCATTTCAATCAGATTTGCTCGCTGTTTGTTGTATCATGAAACAATAATGTGACTTTCTAGCTCAGAAAAGATGTCACATTTAGAGCTGGTAACTCTAAATGCCCTGAACTAGGACAATAACATATTGTGAGAAAATACATTTTGTATTGGCTCGTCGAGTTCATTGTCTGCCTCGATTGCAGATGATGTTACTCACTATGCAGAGAGCACTCAGGAATGTCCTTTGTGTCCTGACTTGCTGATTGTTTTCCACCAAAAGCTGTGTTCTCCAATAAGTTTTGTGGTGGCTTTTCAGGTCAAGGCTTCTGTTTCTCCCTCTGAGAGCTGGGCAGTTATTGTCTGGTGCACAGGCCTGTGACAAGATGCAATATTAATTACACAGTGGGGAAAATCAGAAGTGTATTATTCATGTCACAGGAAGAGTCACAGCTTGGCCTATGTTTTATATGAAAAGCTGCCTTAAGAGCAGTAACTGATCTCACTCCATCTTTTGCCTTGCTAGATTTCCATTTTCCTGAGCAGGAATTTGGATAAGATGATCTCTACTATCCCATACTGTGCAACACACTTGTAGTATGTGAACCACAAATTACTCATACTTAATAAGGGTTTTCCAGTCTCCCTCTCAGCAGACACAGGATTCCACAATGTTGCACAGCTGGCCCTCTCAGTCCTATTTGCAGATTTTGTTGCTCTTCCTGTCACTCACACTCAAGTCCTTCATCCACAAAGCAGAATTTTCCTGAGTGCCTGTGCAGCCCTGGCTTGTTAGCTACCATGAGTGTGGCTTGTGAGACACCAGCTCTCAGGGGAGCCTTTCCCCAGCATCCTGTCAGCTTCCCATCCCGGCTCAGGAGGAAACGGAGCGACATCCGGCAGCAGTTACACATCATGCATTCCTTACTCATTCCACAGAACAGCTTTGAGAAATGTTTTAAACACTGCACCTTCTGTTTCAGTGATGGGGATCTTTAATAGGCAAGTAGATACAGAATTTTGGGGTGTGTCTCCTAAGCTTGTTAATTGGTAAAGAAAAAAAATTTTAACCCATCTTTTAAGTGCCTCTTTTAGCTGCCTCTTAATCAATTTATAACCTGAAACTGAATTGTGTCTCCCCTCTTTCTTTTTTACCCTGTGTGTTGTACTTCACACCGAATTCACCCCAAAATGTTGCTCTTGACCTCCCTGTGACTCCTTAATTCCACTGAAATTGCTTACTTGTTATTGTTGGGTTTCAGTTTCTGTTATCCACCCATAAAAATTTAGGATTCAGTTCCCTGGGAGTGAGATTGGGGGATTATTTCTGTGGAGTTATGCTCAGTAATGGCACTGATCCCTGCACTTCGTTGCACATTGCAATATTAATATTTGGGATCAGCTTGTGGCCTGAATAGAAAGCAGCCCTTTTTGGCAGCTCACCACTGAGACAGAATGTGATGGTTTCCCTCTCTCCTTTACCTGCTCTGCAGACATTTCTTTTCCAATGCATTTTCCTGAAGGATTTTCTGTCCCTGGCTACCTCGGGACACTCAGTCAGAGGCACCAGACAGCCCCGGAGCCTCAGCAAAGCTGCTGTGCCTCGTTCACAGAGCTCAGAGCAGCCTGAGCTTTCCCTGGATCTCAGCCCATCAGATGAAGCAGTTTCTCTTCTGAGCTGCCAGGACTCAGGCTTTCCCAGTTTCCATTTTTTCCTTGTCCTTCCCCAATTTGTACTTTTTCACTGCCAAGCTCTCTTGGCAGCTCGAGGTGAAGTGCTGTTGAAGCACTTTCTGTTGTTACAGGCCCCGTGGAGCGGTTTGCTTTTGCCTCTGTCACAATTTAACAGCAGAGAAGTTTCAATCATTTTCAGGGTGTTCTTGACCCCTGCAGCTGGTGCTTCCTCCTGTGCAGGGACAGGATCCACAGGGATTTCTCAAATAACAGAGACAGGGAGGTGCCCACAGGACGAGCAATGTCAATGATGAAAAGCTGCCAGAACAAGGAGACTGTGGATAAACTGCTCATAAATGGCAACAAGTTCTCCTGGCTCTTCTATTTCTGCATAGAATATTTCATGGGGGGGATTGTTATTTTTTTAATTATTATTAATATTTAGAGATGGAAGTTTTCATTATTATGAATCACTGATTAAGTGCAATAACTTTTCAGCTTTTTAATATACTGAACTTTCATATTTGTTGCTTTTGGCTATTGTGCTTTAAAAACATCCAATGCATCAAATCAATCTTTTAAAATAGTTGGGTATTTGGGCTTCTTTAGGCTGAAAATTTGATTTCTAACAGCATAAACTAAAGAATATGGTGCACAGTTCACCATGTAGATCATTATGTGGTCAGAAGTGCTTCATTTTCCTAACGAATCCATCAGTGCATGGAGACCTGTAGAGTTCCTAAACACAGAGATGTAAAATTGTAAACTCAGTCACCATCTCTGAAGTACTTCAGTGAGTTATGCCCTTTTGCAAATGTTACCTATAATGACATCCAGATTCTCCATCTGGTGTTATTCCATATTGCTTTCTGGATGTTGAATATTCACCCTTTGTATAATGTGAAATTCATCTGGTGTCATAAACAGCAGAAAATTGTGACCTGTAATCATCCCATTTTGCACTTTTGGGAGGTTTTAATTAATTTTAGTTAGTGGCTGAAATCATGCTATTCTCTTTTTTTTTTTTTTTGTTTGGTGGCATTCTTGGGGCACTGATAGACATCATCAGTGTCTTTGAAGAAAATTGCTGTTACTTAACCTGGTTTTTTTGTGCCAGGGATTCCTTCAGCTTCTTTTCTTGAGAAAAAAGACTTCTGAAACATCAGAGACAGACTGAGTTTGGATGTAAAGATAATATTTCACTGCCTTGCGGGGTTTTTGGGTCTCAGTCTCACACTTACATGGAAATGTAGTGTTCTGCAGCTCATTTGTTCAAGTTTAATGCTGCTGCTAACTGGCAATGTAAGAGTATTTTCATCCTGGGAATATTTCACCCTTTTCACCTTCTCCTGTGTTTGTGTGGATTTGTGCAAATGTGATGAGTTCCAACTGAAGAACTGGTCAAGTGGGATGCTCTAATTGCATTTCCTCAGACTTTGCATTTCCAACACTTTCATCTTTCCACATTGATGCACTGTTTAATTCGTTTGAATTAAATGATGAGTCCTAAAGTGAATTTTTATGATTAGAAGGGCCATGAAATAATGGAGCTGAAGAATACTCCAAGGGCAATAGGTGCAGGAATGGAAGCAAGGCTCATCTGCTCTGAATTTAGATACCTACAAGAAAGCTGGGCAGGTGTCAAGTCCTCCAAGGGAAGAAAATTCTAGGAAGCACTTCAAATAACCCATTTTTTGTGCCTCCTCTGCAGGAAGACCAACACAGAACTCAGAGATTCTAGTAGGACCTATGGCACATATTTTGATTAAAAATTAGATGGAATGTGAGGAGTTTAAATGGTGTCAGTAGAGCTGGCCTGATTCTCTTTAATGAAAGAGACAGGCATTACATTTCTGAAGCAAAGGATGAATCGAGATGAACTCTTCTGACAGGTGTGAAGCCTTCTTGATGCATGTGAAAACAAATATGGGATACCCTCCAAATTACTGCACCTAATTTTTGTCTGTGAAATGGATCCCTATAGGAGAATAATTCTTGTGGTTTAGATTAGCTGTCAAAGAAGATTCTTAAGTGGCGCTTTACAACAAAAAAGTGATTTATCTTGGCTATGTTTTCATCACAAAATGGATATAGTAGCACTAGATTGCAGTACTTTCAATAAACCCCACTAAGTCTTGTACAAGGACTCTTTGGAGTCTAAACCTGCCCCCAGACTGAATGAGGCCCAGTGTGTATCCTCAGGGAATTTCCTTTCTTTTGACACAGGTGGAGAGCAGGCACAGCTCTTTGCTCAAACAAGGTTTTAATCCTGTCCCAGGAATGAAGGAAGGCAAATGTTTAAGAAAATGCATTAGTTCTATTAGAATATATTCTTCAGCTCCCAGGGAAAAGGAAACCTTGAGAATAGAAGGAAGGAAGTGCATCAGAGAATGAGGATATGGACAGTTTGTAGGTGGTGTTGAGGAAAGGAATGCTTGGAGAGATGCAGGAGGAAGATGAAAATTGGGAGGCAAATTTCAGTGTTCCATTGCCTGGCAATACAAAGCTGTGCCAAGATGCTCTGGTACAAACTGCTCCAAGGTAACTTCAATTACCCCAAACTGGTGAATCTAAAGTTTAAATAAGATTTATGAGTTGCATTGTGTGCCTACAAATCAGCAGGAATAAACTCTTTTACTGTTGCATTCATTACAGATAGACATATATCTTTATATACATATTTAATAACAAAAAGCAAGGAGAAATTGTAGAAGTTAAGACTAAATGTTTTACATTTGCATTTCATTAATTCAGGGATTTTGGAAAAATTAAATTTTAGAAGAGAAATTCAGACTGTAATCATGATGTTAAGTTAAAGCCAACCCTTTTTTAAGGAGTGAAAATCGACCTTCTAGTAACCACTCACTGCAGAGACAAGAAGTGAATTTTACCTTGCATGCCATAAGATGAAATAATTTTATTTTGTAAGAATTACTATGAGAAGAATGATTCAATTTGCACAAAAGGATGCATTGAGGTGTTTTCTGTGAGACAGAGGTTTGTACTACAGATGTGTTTTATTTATTCTCATCTGAGCTTTACTGGTGGCCATCTCAATTGCATTCCTTCAGCACGGAGCAGCTCTGTGTTTTGATCAGTCAGGAATCTCCACTAAGATTTTAAATCTAAAATGTGAAGAGTAAGTAAGGGAGAGTAGGTTTTATTGTCAAGAAAAAAGACAGGTAGTATTACATCTGTGATTTTGCTTGGGAAAACAAAGCTAGGTAGAAATTCAAGTTTTGTTTTTTAATGCTGTAAGAGCAAAATTGAGTTTCTGGTGCTCATTGTCTGCTTCACCTACAAACTGTTTGAAGAAACTTTTGCTCAGGAAAAAAAAAAAAAGAAATTCAGGAAAGTATCAACTGCCTTTGCTGCTAATCCATGGAAAATTGGGTGGCACCGCTTTACTGGCAAAGCGAAGAGAAAGGCTGGGATGTGGAAGTGTAAAATGGCACATGGGCTGGAAAATTGGTCCCAGTCCTCCGAGTTTCAGTTTCCAAGCAGCCCAGGTCCATCCCTGGGAAGAGCTGTCCTGCAGCCTGGGTGCTGCGTTGGACAGCGCTGGGAGTGCTGCGCCTGCCTCCCCACAGTTCCCTCCCCACGGCTCCTTCCCCACGGCTCCCTCCCCACGGCTCCCTCCCCACGGCTCCCTCCCCACGGGTCTCTCCCCACGGCTCCTTCCCCACGGGTCTCTCCCCACGGCTCCCTCCCCACGGCTCCCTCCCCACGGCTCCCTCCCCACGGGTCCCTCCCCCCTGTGCAAAGACCCAAATCAAGGCCATTCTCCTTGGCTTGTGAAGAGAAACATTCCCTGCTTCCCTGAGCAGAGCTGTGCAGGGTGATCCATCAGGCCAGCTCCCAGCTGATGGGAAATGACAAGGTGTGAGAGGGGAGGGAAGTGTTCTGTGATTCCAGGTGAAACCTGCCTGGCACTGCTGTGTGTAGGGACACAGTCACAGCGCTGTCAATTCCCTGGGAACAGCGGAGACACAGGGCAAGAGCAATCTTAAAGCAGTGATATAACTTGAAAAAATCACATGGTAGACAGGCCATGTCTTTTAGTTCTGTATCCATTCCAGAGGGAGGAAAAATTCCTCCTGTGTTTACCCACTTGCCTTTGTCCTTCTCCATCCTATGGTTTTTAAGGATTTCTTGCAGACTCACTAAACTCTGCTTTCTCCATATGCTCCCATATACTGGGTTTGATTGTGTCCTCGTTCCCAGCCATTTCCAAATTGGGAACTGTTTGAAATTCCTGCTACTCGGCAATGGCACTTTGGGCACTTCTTTTTCCCCTTTTGGCTTACTCTTCATTACAACCCTAAAAGCACATCCAAACTTGTGGTCAGGGGAGCGGTTCTGAGCAGAGCTGGCGTCAGGGGTGACAGCTCTGGAGCAGTTGTCACTGGAGTCAGGAATCTGGGAAGAGCTGTTTATCTCCAGTGTGATTTACAGGGTGATGCCATGGATTGTGTGCCCAAGCAAACGTTTTGGATACCATGAATTTTTTTGCCCCTATGACTTAATTTAGACATTCCATGTGGCACTTTAAAATAAAGAATTCCCTAGTGTGCCATTATGGAAACAGAGTTTCTTTTGGCCTTTGCCCAGTGTTATACCAAGGGATCACTTTTAAGGACATCTATTGTAGCTATTGCCTAGAAAAAGCGGTTCAGCCATAATAGGTTAGATGTGTACACTTTCAGCAAACCTTTAAATATTTATTCTTTCTAATTTATGGTGTGTGTGCTCCCTTCCTTAAATAAAGAGCTATCCTGAATATTATCCATCTAACTCTTCCAAAAAAACAAAGCAGAGCACTAGCCCAAACAAAACTCTTCAATTGTATTGCTATTCTTAGTTTAGCCCAGTTCCATACTATTTAAGAGATTTTTTCCCTTTTGTGATTGTTCAGTGCAGGTGAAGCAGTGGCAAACTCCTGTTGGAAGGATCTAAACAGCAAGCAAGGATGAGTTTTACTAAATTTATCTCTTCCCTTTAGAAGACAGACTTGCCCCCAAAAAGACCTTTTACTTCAAAGTATTGTTAACATAACAGTAGCAACCTGTGTTTTCTATGAAAGGTAATTAATTTTTAAGTTGAACCAAAGAGGAAAAAAAACCAAAAACAGTGGATTTGACAGCAGAAGGATCAGGGGATATAACTTCTAATGAAGCATCTTTGTTTACTTTGTTCTCATTTAAAGAGACTCTCTTCAATTATGTTTGTTTTTTGTGGCATCTTGCTTATAAACTGCAGAGTAAACAATTTCCCAGCACAGCGTAGTGTCACAGACACCTTGGCCTCTTTCCCACACAACAGCAAATTAAATAGACTCTCTGCCCCCTCCACAGACTTTTAAGTCAAAAAACAATGAGAGGCAGCAGAGGAGGGGGGTGTTCTGTGCTGAGCAGCCCAGGAGAGCCTCTTTGATTCGCTCAGCCAGCGCTGTCAGGGCGTGGGACGTGTTTGTGATGCCACTGCTCAGCCCCCATGGGCTCAAGGCACTGGGGGTTTTTAAAGCAGTAAAATGTTCTGTGTCCTTGCAGTGACGCTGTTCCTGAGTGAAGGTCAGGTTGTCTCTGGTTCTTTGGGCTCTGCCAAGATGTGGGAGCCTCGCTGTGGGTTCAGGGCAAGAAGGGACCTTACATTTGCTCCAGGGTCACTGCCCAAACCAGGCTCCAGATGTGCGTTTGGTGCCTGCAGGTGGAGATATTCTGTCCAAAAAGGTTGATGTGGAACAGGAATCAGGTGAGATTCCTGGACACAGTGGAGTTTACACTTGTGCCATAAGGATCAGCTTTTCCCAGAGTCTGAGGCTGATGTACTGCTCAGGGCAAAAACACTTGTGTTTAGGTACTCTAAATATTATATTAAACATCATACAATTACCTCATACAAGTTATTGTTCTATGGATAGTGAAAGCTTTAATTTACACATAAAGGTTTGGCTTTAAATTGTGTTTGAGCTCCCTTGGATCTAAAAGGAAGAAGGGATTTCTCTGATTTTTCTTTATAAAAAGTGGTGCTTGGTATTTTTTCCAGAACTGTTGTGCTTTCCTCAGTAATGACATAAATGCTATTTTTTGCTGCTTCCTTTGGATTATTTTCTCTCTCTAAACTTAATTTATGACAAAGGAACAGAACTTTCAGACATATCGCTTTCCCATGTAGATCTTTTCTATAAAGCATAAAAGAGAAAGTGATACAAACTCATGAGCTTTTTTTTTATGTTTGTTTTGATTGTAAAATACTTCTGTTTTCTGTTCCATCCACAATGGAATATCCTTTCTAGTAATCTTCCCAGTCTTGGGAACTTCTTGCTGAAGATAACACCACGTGTGGCACACGGATAATGTAATGATATATCCCGAGTGTAGCCCTGCACATCTTTATTCAATAATAAAATATTTGGGCTTTTTTTAATCAATGTCCTGCCAATTATTTTCACTTGCTCTGTCACCTATAATCACCTCATTAGCAGTGTCTACACTATGATACAACTGCTTCTCCTTGTGTTAGGCTTGCCCTTCTCATTTTCCCCCAAATAAACAGCATTAATATGTGATGGGACAGTTTCCAAGCAGGATCTGTCACCTCCTCCTCAGTGTTAAATAGAATGTCAGACTTGTTTCTCTGCAGGCTTTTTGCGTTCTGTTTTCTCATGACCTGAAGGATTTGTGTTTTAACAAGCATTCTGTTTTCATTTAGGAGAATTACTGAGTTGTGTGTGCCCAGATTCACACACCACTGAACTCTCTGAGGGTCTGGTGGTGAACTTGCACAAGAGGAGCTGCTGAGACACTTGAGACTTTTAGCAGTTCCACTTCATTTCTTTGTGCCAAGCCCTTGAAAAATCTGTCAAGAGCTGAGGAGATTCAAAATGGGATTGGAGACCACTTCAGAAATTAAATGTTTTCAGCATTGAAGTTCTTGTTGACCATACTCAAATTGCAGGACTTAGGCCAGTGCTTGTGAGATCAGGACCAGGAAGGTGTGTTCCAAGGTGGGGATTGTTTGATGTCTGTCTGCTCTAGAACTTTTCCTTTGGACAGCCTCTGGTAGCAGCCAAGGGCAGAGGCAGAGCACGGGTCTCTGTCAGCCTGGCACTCGTGGCACTCCTAAAGCCCTGAGCAATCTGGGGAATCTGGCCTGCAGTGACCAGATGTCACTTCCATTATTCTCACATACCTTCACACTGGAGTTAATTATTGCAGAAAATCTCTTGTCCTGCTGATCCTGTAAGTATATCTGTGACTTTGAGCATGGACAGAGAGTTTCCCTATGATTTGCCATTAGGAGCCCTACATGAATTTTGTCTGCATTGTGTCTTTATTCTCCTTCTCTAGAGCAGACACATTACTGTCGTCACTGTTTCTTTATGTGGTGCCAGCGTGAGAGTGCCTGGCTCTTCGTTAGCTGTCCATATGGAAACCAATAACTTGTAATTACTTTTGAGAGTGCCTTTAGGAAATAAGGAAGTGGCACTTACCCATTCACAGGCCCTGTTTCAGAAGGAAGTCAGAGGCATCACATGAGTGCCCTGCTGGAGCAGATGTATTTGGGATACAAAATGTACACGCCACATGTGGGCCAACTATGAAACAAAATTAAAATTTTAATCAAAGTCTCCATGCATTTCCCAAGTATTAGGCAGCAGATTGTTGGGAGTGTAAGTAGGTCACACGTTGTGTTGAGCGATTGTGCTTTGTCCTTTGCCATCTGGCAACATGAATCAACGTCAGCTGGATGCAAATAGAGCTCTGCAAAGGTGACCTTGGCAACAGGAGCGGCCACTGAGCAGGGACTGCAGGAGGCTCACCTGCAATCACAGCAATCCTGGCAGGGAAAACCCAAAAAGAAGAGGGATTTGAGTCTAGGAACCCTTATGGCCAGTGCTGCCAGTTTGGGAGACAGCTGTTTGTCAGTGCAGTCCATGGAGTTGGAAGTCATGGATTGCTTTGATCTCTCTGTGGATATTCACATGTCAGTGAACGGCCAGGAATCCACTGGAGTTCAGAGCAGGTGTAAATGAGATGGAAGATGCCAAGAAAACCCCAGTCATTATGGTCAATTGTTCCTAGAAAGAGAGATTCCAGATATTTATTACCCTAGGATATGTTTTTGAGGAAACCTAGCTTTTGAAGCAGTCTGCTTTTAAAAGTCTCTGAAGCTTAACCTAGCAAATAGAAGATATTTGTAGCTCAGTTGAAATGACACTGTCAAGACAAATTTAGCTGTGAGTTTTAAATGTGCTGGTCTGAAAAAAAAAAATCAATAGACAATTCCAGAAAGGAAAACGATGTGTGATAGAACTTCCTTGTGGTGCTTCCAGCTCAAACCAGTGCAGTGTTTTTTTGTGTTTTGAAGGCTCTGCTTGGTTAACTTGCATTTTGCTGCCTTAGTTTAGGTGTCAGTGTTTGAAATCTTTGGCTTGAGCATCTTTCAGAGCGAATTATCTGCATGACAGAATTAGAATCCAGTTCTGATGGTTCCCAGTCCTGTTTTGAAACCACCAGTCCCAGAAAGGAGTTTTGTGGTCTACTCGACTTTTCCTAGTTGACTGCATTAACAGTGAAGTCAGAGTTTCCCTGTATGGAAAATAAGAAAGAGGAAAAGCAGATTTATGGGTTCCCAGGTTCCACGCTATCTGCAAAATGGATTTAACACATGCCAAACCTCCAGCAGAGAGGTTCCCTCGTACCTTGTGCTGAACTGAAGCAGCATTTTTCCTCTGACACAAGGAAATGCTGTGGAGCATGGAAGCCATCAGGTTTCCTCAGCTGCCTTTCCAAGCTGTGACTCATGCGCTTAAAAACACCACTACAAAATCAGAATACAATGCTGCTGTCTGCACACAGGCACGCTAATTTAAAACGTGTGGGGACTAATTGTCTTCAAAATCCAGAGTCATTTGGTTTCTCCAGTTGCAGCCAGGCCCTATGGGAGTTTACAACTTCTTTTGTCATTATTTTTATTATTATAATTATTATTTCTGAAAGCATTTTATGAGAACATAGAAACTTCTTGCACAGCAAATACATCAAAGCTCGTTTATCCTTTTCTCTAGTATTAAAGCAGGGAAAGTGCTGCTTAAAAGTGTGTGTGAAGCTGTGGTAGCATGGTCAGGATGTGAGCAGGACATAGCCAGGTGTTTATACCTGCTAAATATATGAGAAATATATTCCCATGTATTTTCAACATATGAGAAAAAAATGGTATTTTTAGTACTGAAACTGCTAAGAACTACATTTGTCTAAATTAGTGTGTCTCAGAGAAAATTTGCAATAACTCAGGTCATACGTCCACGATATATGGGGCAAGTAGAACATCTCATTTTGCTTTAAGCTTATTTTATTTTTGATTTTACATAAGTATTATAAATTGATCTGTGACTCCAGGCTGCCCTGCGTATATCTAGATTTGTGATCAGTGCACAGTGTAAATTATTTTTAGATGTGAAATGCTTTTGCATCCACAAAGAACGTGGTTATTCACTGCCATAAATGTGCTGGGGGAAATAAGTAATTTCAAGGCTTTAAAGTGGTTTGCATCTTTTCCATCTTCTTTGACTTTATTGGATTTAAATATTTTCCCAGTTCTCATGAACTGGTCAGTGGGGTGAGTCTGTTTCTAATTGATCACCAAGTCAGACATGACAATGTGATCTCTGGGTTCCAGTTGCTGGGTCTGGTTTCAGTTCAAGAACAGAATTTGAAAGCCTTACACAAACTTCATTAAGGGGACTCCAGACAAAATCATGGTCCCTGCTGAAATTGTGAATTCTTTGTAAAGTTCTTGGTCTGAATGGCAGAGGTTTGAGACAGAGCAGCAGCAGGCATCTCCTGGGATATTACTGGATCCTAGCAGAAATTCATGGAGTTGGATCACGGTGGTGACTCTTGTTACAGATTGATATTCAGAGCAGAGCTCAAAACTCATTAAAGCCCATGGCTGGAAGTGCAAACTTCCATGTGAGCTCTGTCTAACAGGAACCAAAGGGAGCAGCAATTCCCTAATAATGTTACAGACTTTGGGAGCAAATGTCATTGTTTCCAGATCAGGCAGGAAAGGAGCAGACGTTCAGAATGCCAGACAATGTCTGTAACACCTGGAGATGGAAGATGGGGAACATTTCTGATCGTGCTTGTGTAGGTGTATTCTCAGTCATTTCCCAGAATCTATTCATTTTGGGGGTTTAGATAATGCTATTTACAAACCAATTGAGTCTAACTTTTACTTTTAATTAGGAAAGTTAATTGGAAAATGTCCTAAGAAATTAGGTTTCTCCCTTGACATGCTGTAAATAAATAAGTTATGTTGGAAAACAAGATGAAGATAAACAAAGGGTTGTTTCAAGCCAGCAGGAAAAAGGAGCAGCTTAGTTCTCTGAACAACAAAACCACATTTTATCATCCAAACATCAACACATTAATATTTATATTTATCATTATTAATTTGATTGCATTGTTTTAATAAGAAATGCAGATAGAATAAGTGTTATTACAAATATTTGCTTGCATTCATATAATTTCCCATTATTCCTGCATGTTGTCAGTGGTTTGTGCTGCTCAGCAGCTGGGAACTGACCCCAGCTGGGGCAGTTCCCCAGAGCCTGTGGGAAGTTGTCACTAAACAGCTTCAGACTTCCAGCCCTTCTCCAGCAATGCTCAGGTTTGCCCCAGGGGGAAGGAACTGCCCCTGTCACTTCATAATTCCCTTTTTGACAGTATCAGCACTGCTGGTTTTATCAGCTTGCCAGGCAGGTTGAACTGCTGGAATAAATGAGACTGAAGGGAACCAAAATGTTGCTTTTTGGTCAGAAGTGAGCAGCAGTCTGTGGGTTCTGGTTCTGTGATCCTCAGAGAATTGTGTCCCAAGTGAGCTGGGTCCAGCACTCACCTCAGCTTTCTGCCCTTCCCTCCCCTGCAGCAAGATAAGGAACCCCAACTTTCATCCTTATTTGTGGTCCTGCCTGTTAATGTAAATTCCACTTGGCAGCAGATTACATTTGTGCACTTAATTAATTTAAGCTACAGCAGCTGACAAGCAGATGCAGAATTTACTCAGCCATGCCTGCAAGAATGGCATCATCTTGGGAAGAGAAAAGGAGGATTGCTAAGGATGCTGTCTGCTTTAGCTACACCAATTTAAGTCATCCATAAATTTGAAGTCCTCCATCTGTAAAAAATCTGGGCCCTGAGTCAATTTGAAATACAAGAGCATTTCAGCCTCCTTGTACTTTTTCAGGTACTAGTAGGACTCCATCTCTTCAAGAAATGATAATGTTCATGAATTTGCAGTGCTCAGTGAAGGAACAGAGAGCCTGAAACATTTGGCTGGTTCTGCAGGGGCCTCTCACAAACAGTCCTTGCCCAGTTGCTCCTTAAACACAGGTTTCAATCAAAAGAATTATAGAAATATTTGAGCAGGAATTAGGCACTTGTCCAATGAAAGACAACTTGAAGTACTTCTCACTTAAACATAGTGAATTCAACACAATTATTTCATTATTATATACCTATCCTATTTTTTGCAATGTTATTAATGTCATACCAAGAACTGTTCAAAAACAAACAATCTAACTAAGAAATTATTAAGATTCAGACTGGGAAAGCTGTTTGAGTAAGTATTTTTGGGGTGTCAAAGAAAATGCTAGTAACAGAGTTGGACACTAATAATTCTTTTTGAATGGTACTTCCAGACCAGATCTTCTAGAATGATCTTTGGGATCTTGTAAAAAATCGAGAAACAAAGGATAGCATTAACAAAAAATAGCGTTATTTTGTTCATAGCAATTGATGGTTGGAGTTTAAAACAATCCACATGTGCAGTGCTCAGGCAACTAACTTATCTGGGGGTGTGAAATAACACTTTAAAGGAGGTGTATCTGTCTCACTGAGGCTTTGGTGGATTTGGTGCCAATAAAGAAGCATTTGTTGGCACCTGGTTTGCCAAAACTCTGGAGAGGTGCCTGTCCTGAGGTCTGCAGGGATCCTTCCTAGAGAGATTTTACCTTTCTATGGCACTTTTGGCAATGTGTCCTAAACTCAGACTGCTGGGTGGAAATGCAGTCCAGGCTGCTGTGATTGATTAAATCACCCTAAGATGAGCCTGAGCAGTTTCAGGCTTTTGATGTGGGAATGAGGCAAAGATTTTTGGAGGGGAAAAAAAGAAAGGTTGATTTATTAATAAGCATTTTCCAGCTGTAAGTGCAAACTTCTGTCAGTTTATGTGGATTGGGGAGACAGAGATGGCACAGAGTTTCTTTGTACCCCATGGAAGTTTGGTACCATCACAATGGAGCCCAGCAGGTGCTGCTTTCCTGGGAGCACAGCAGTGTAGGCAGTCTCAAATTTCAGGGATGTGAATGCTCTGGAGTAATGTACTGAAAGCACTGGGTGGGATCATCCTTAATTCAGGACCACTCCAGTATTTCTATTTTTCATAGCTGTTCCCAAGCTTGTGTGCTTTCCTGGCTGAACTATGTTCCAGAAGAGAAATAATTGACCTATTTCTGCCCAGCACAATCAGTTGAAAACATTTTTGTGTGGACTTGACAAGAGAAGTGTGGGTGGATAAGGTTAAGCCCAGATGGCACCTGCAGATATCCCCTTGGCACACAGCTGGAGTATTATTCTCTCCAAGGCCGGAAAGGGCTGGAATTGAGGCACAAAGGCTGGGTGGTCCCCACATTTAATGTGCCAAGGGAGAGTTCCAGTCTGTGTGCTCTTGGTACCTCAGGCTGGGGAGAAAAGCAGAGCTGAGCCATTCTGCACTCCATGACCTCGAGAAGACAAATCTCAGCGAGTGTCTCCTGGTTTCCCTCTACACCTGACCTCCCTCTGGCTGATTTGTCATTCCTGAGGGTAGCTGTTCTTCTAAACCTTGGAATGAGGTGGTAAATCTAGACCTAATGCCCCAGCTGAGTCAATAGCACACTGGGTTGGAGCTAATTTTTCAGGCTTATATGCTGTTTGGAACAGGAACTCCGTGATTTTAATTAGCAATAAATAGGAAATAGTCTGCTGAGAATTGATCTTAAACAGGTACTGCTGTACTAAATTAGTTCAAAATAAGCAGGATTTTCCATTCAGCAAACTGATGTTAAGACATCTTGGGTATATTAGCAGCAGCTTCATTATCTGTCTGAGGCTAACTTTGGTTTCAGAAAGGAATGAAGCTGAAAATCTGTTCTTAGACATAAACAGATGAACTTATCATAGAGTACAGAGCATCAGGACAGAAGGGATTTCCCCCATGTAGTCATTTGAGGAACTAATTGTCATATGTATTCTGTCTTAGCAAGTAAATGGAACTAATAACAATTTGTCAAAAAAATCAGCATTTTTTGTTTGTTAATTCACAGTCATTTAATGTTTAATGAAATTTTGGGAGATGTGTTTTCTTGATGTATTTGTGAAGAAGATCCTTTCATCTGACACTTCATTAGGGAAAGCATTTGGATTTTGAATGTTCTTAGGAAATAAACCTTCTTTTCCTGCAGAGAAAACTGTGCAATCTGCTCTATTTAATACAGAGAAAGCCCTAAAATTGCCTAAGCTATCATGCTTGTCTGTAAGACAAGACCATGCTATTGCTTTCAGCTTCTAATAATATTAAAATCTGAACCAGTAACTTGTATTTCATGCAGTTTTGCAGATGGGCAGTGAAATGAGTTGGGGAAAGTTGCAAGGGAAATTAGTTTGTGGGATAAGACAATTAAACTATTTTATTTGTACAAGGCGCTGAATCAATGAGATGTCCATTCTCAGCCTGATGCTTATCTCAGTTTCTCTGGCATTTGTACATAATCTTTCCAGAGTTGTTACTGGAATCCCTTTGAATGGCTAATGGTATGATTTAGAACAACATTTTGGGATAGGATGAGAATTTTCTTTAATTTGCAGTCTCCCCATTTTGAGTAGCATTTCCAGAAAGGCAATTTCTGAGATAAGGAGCTACTGGAGAGGATCCAGTGGAGGCCACAAAGATGATGAGGGATCTCTTTTGAGGAAAGACTGGGCCTGTTTAGTCAGAAGACTGAGAGGGGATCACATGAATCCATGTAAATATCTCAGAGGTGCCAAGGAAGGTGCCAGACTCTTTTCAGCAGTGCCCAGTGACAGGATGAGGAGCAGTGGCCATGAACTGAAACACAAGAAGTTCCACCTTAACATGAGGAATAACATCTTTACATTGATGGTGGCAGAGCACTGAAGAGCAGCCCAGAGGCTGTGGAGTCTCCCTCTCTGGAGCCATCCCAAACCCACCTGGACACGTTCCTGTGCCACCTGCTCCAGGTGCCCCTGCCTTGGAAGGGATGCTGGATTGGGTGATCTCCAGAGGTCCCTTCAAACTCAAACTATTCTGTGATTCTGTCTCACCACCAGGATCAGAGGACCCAGGTCCTTTACATCCCCTGAAGATCATTTATTTTCACAGTCTGTATTCCCACTCTACACTTTAAAGCAATGAAATGCAGTGGAACATTTGCTGAACTGGGGCAATGAATACATTTCACTGGAAAGCTTTCAGGCTTTCCTCCCTGTGACCTGTTTGTTCTGAGGACACAAGGAAGGGGGAGCCATGGCAGGACACTGCTGCAGGCTGTGCTTTTGCAGAAATAACTGGGTTAGCTTATGCTTAGCTCAGCCATCAGGCAAGCAGCTTTGGGTACAGGATACCTTATTTTAAATTGATGCACTGTGTGGACATAAAGCTGGGTTTAAGGCAGAGCTAAGTTGATTCCACTTTATTTTATGGTTCACTTCAGAGGACAGAGGTCCTCCCTGGTCCTTGCTATGTTTTTGTAAATATGCATGTATTATAAATGTCTTTGTAACACTGGAAATTTAAAGGCTGAGTGAGAATTCAGCACTGCTTACCATGAAACATTGAGAGCCTTCACCTGTATCAAAGGAATATTGCAATGTGTGCTCTAGACATGCCGAGGCTTTACAAGGGGAGAGGTATCCTCAGTAATGCAGATTCCTGCAGGAAGTCTCAGACAGCTGAGGGCTGTCCTGTGATGAAGCAGTTTTGGGGAACACTGACTGTTTTCTGCACAGCAGCTTTGGCACTCGAACTTTACAGTAATGGAGCCATTACAGGTCAACAAAAAGGTTTCATTATCATGTAAGGGAGCAGTCAGGAGCTCCTGAAGCTCCCAGTGGCCGTGTCACCATGGCCAGGGAGAGAACTCTTGACTTCACTTATTTTAGTGCTTACTGAAAAATAACAGAAAATTTTCTGCCTAGTGAAAATACAAAATGCTTCTATAATGCCTTTCTCTTTTTTAGCCTGCTCCCAGTGGTAATCTAAGTCCCTTTGATACCTTCATTCCCTTTAGTTGACCAGATTGGAAGGCCTGCTTTCAAAACTGCCCTAAAATAAAGCCTTGCCAACCTGCTGTACTGGATTAGCTGTAGAAATATTGGCTTCCCTTGCACTCTTTCAAATTTTAAAGTAATTTTTACTCCTTTGATGAGTAGCTGATTCACGAGAGCTGCTGAGCTACCTCTCAGACTAAGGCAATGTGCCAAGAGACTGATGGAATGGGGAGGGAACTTTTAATGGGCTTTGACTGGTATCAATAGCAAAATTCAGACTGATTTCAGTGCATTAAACCTGTGTCCTAAATGAGTTGTAAACCTTTGAGACTTTCATTTCACATCCTGCAGTGAGATAGTCACAAAAATCCGGTGGCCTCATAAGGCATTAACTCTTCCTGCTGGACCAGAGGAACATGAACTGCTCAAGAGTCCCAGATTGGACTTTTTGTGTCTAACATTCATTGTATGAATGGAAATACATTTCTGAGAAATAAACTCCATTCTCTTGATCTCTGTTTAGCTTGCAATTTAGTAAATGTTATGCCACATATGGTAAAGGTGATAAATAAAATTATTTGTACAGACAGAATTTCAGTGGTGCTCTGCTTGGGCCTTGTATTGAAGTTTGGAAGTTTTGTTTTGAGCTGAAAGATGCATATTCTGACTTAATCTTCTGGCATTCATGGAGCTGCTCTGTAATTGCAGTGGCTGTTTTAAGAAAGGATATGTCTAAAGTAATCACTAGGAAGCAGGAATGGGAATGTTCTTTGCCCAGGATGAGAAACTGGAGTGCATCTGAAGACTGTTCTTGCTGCAGTTGGATTCTGTGTGTAACTTAAGGGTGGAATTGTACAGGGATGGGTTCCACACATGTTGCTGTTAAACCAGTGATTTTCACTGACACACACAGTAGAATTAATCTGAATAATTTTTTTTTACTGTTTGGCTGAGTGAGGTCAAAGCCAGGACCAAGCTCTTCCTCCTGCATTACTTCCTCTGCCTACTACACAGTCAGTCTTGGATCAGTTGATAAACAAACCTAGATCTGTGCTGGCTCTGTGATAGGGATGTGAAGGATCTTTTCTGGTCCAGGGAAGATGAGAATATAACTGGGTTTCACAGGTTGCAAAATATGAATTCAGGTTACTGCCTTAAATGTTTTGTGCTGTTTCTGTTTCCATGAGTTGGATTTTGTCCTAAGTGTCTCTTTGTGCCACTCTGCTGTAGATGACATCCATGGGAAAACACATCCCCTGCCCCTGGCTTTTCTGTTTGCAATTCATCTTCTATTAGTAAATACCTGCAGAAGAAAGAGCCTAAAGCACATTATATTGAAAATGAACTCCATAACACAGCTGGAATCAAAGTTTGAAAAGGTGTCATGGCTTAGGAATTTAGGCCAGGGCTGTTTCCATACAGGGCAAGAAAGTTTTGCTTGGTCCATTGGAGAGAATGTGCTGTTTTCCAGGGGGCTTGGGCTTTTCCCTTCTTTGGTGGCCAGTGAACACTTCTTGCTTCTCCTTCAGCTGGCCAGAGTTTCAGAAGAGTTGCCCTCAGAGAAATATCCTTTAGGCAGCTGGATCCTTGGTGAGAGCGCAGAGTGCAGTAAAAAGAGAAGGCACTAGGCAGGAATATTTAATTTCTAAAAATCTTGGGTCACTTTGATTGTACCATTGCTTAATTTTTTTCCATTTCCCCTCAAATCTTTCCTGCTCTCTTTAGTGTGGTGGTTTTGTGCTGCTGTGGTCTCAGGAAACCCTGCCAAAGGCAGAGCCAGAGCACCACGTGTGAGTCGCTGAACAGCTGAGAGGTGTGTGAATTATGGAGGGAACTAAACCATGTGCTGTGAGCCAGCTCTTGTGGATAAGCACTATTTCCTTTTTCTTCTCCCTGAGACACATTTCTTCATTGTGGTTTTAAAGGTTCATTAATAGATAATTGTGAAGAACAGTCACGTTAACGAGAGTTGATTGGAGGTGTTAGATCAGCACAATTTATTGTGGGACTGACAAGATTCTATGCCCCATTTCTATGTGCCAACAAGAAGAGAAATCCTGACTAATTGTGGCAGTAGTTATTTACAACACAATAACTGAGAACACAACACAGCTTTTCATGACAACTTAGAGACCAGAAATATGAAGTGCAGCTTTTTTTGTGGCCCTTTGCGCAGATGAGGGCACATCCAGGAGCATCAGATAAACCTGATTATACTCAGCTTCAATCTTTTAAAAGCTGAAATATTTACTGGATTGATTTCTGGACTTTCTGGTGTCTCCAGAAAGCTCCTGGGAAACCAGCATTAGGTAGACAGTGACTATGAATAGCAGGTAGTGTTTTAACACTCCCCCTTGTCATCAGTGTTCTTCTGCAGTCTGGTTTCTGTGTGTGTCTTCCCTAAAATGTTGTCTCAGCACTAGTAAAAGCAACAGATACATGGCTGCTTTATGATTTGGGAAAGTGTATGTATTTCCTGTGTTTTATTACCTGTGTTAGAGATTTCACAAACAGCTGCTTAATGCAATGTCTGCACAAACAGAAAGGTTCTGCTCACACCGGAATCAAGAAGTTGCTCAGGCATTTTCAAACCAGGCAGTTTTGCAAGTACAGTTGTGACCATCAGAACAGAAAACAGCTTGAAAAATTCAGTGTTTGTTTTAATCCCTGTGTTTCTCTCTGACTTTCTCATGCTGCAAGGCCATGCCTGGAGCTCCCAAACTAGTGAGCACCCTGTGGTAAATATCTGATCTGTGTCTGCTGCACTACCATCACTTGGATCAGGAGCATCCCAGTGGTGCAAGTGCACAGACTATATTGTTAAAAGCTCAATAAAAAAATAGAGCTTTTGAGTGGTGCATACCCTACTCCCAGCTAAGTGGTTGTATCTGGTAACCCTGTAATTTCCTCTGCCTGTGGAATTCGTGCTACCCAGATATCTCTGTTACTTTCCATGGACTGTGTTTTGATAAAAAATCAAGGGGGAAATTCCTCAGTTTGGTTAAGTAAGAGGGGGTTTGTTACCGTTTTTGAATGTTGCTTTTGTTGAAATGTTTACTTATTTCTGATGTTCATCCTGCAGGTAGGTAAAGTCTGGATATTGGCAAATGTGTGCCTCCTTTGCACACCCAAATCCTGGTGTGTGAGCACAACACACAAAGTACACAGATTTTTTTCTCAAACCAAAATGTGCCCTTTAAGAGGGAGGCTGGCTAAAAATGGTGCCAAAAGAAAGGAAAAGTGTTAATGTTGCACAAGCTAAGAAATTTAGCAAGAGGATGCTTAGTGGTGTTTTTCAATACTGGTTTTGAGGGAATTTTTAATCAAATCTAAACCTGCTTTAAGTAGTTACAAGCTTCACTGAAGTAACTAGGCCAACATCCCCAGCAACAAAATGTTTGTGTACTGCAAACTTACATGTAATTTTGCAAAAATTGCCAATTTTCTATGAGTTGCTTTATCTGATTTGTCTGTCAGTGGGAGCACAGAACCAGTGAAGTACATAGATCAAAGGGGCAGAAAAATGAAGTGCATCAGGAGAAGCGATAAGGAACTGTGCAAAACAAAGTAGCTTTCTTATTTCACTTTACATTTCACCTTCTTTGCTGCTACGTTTTCTTCTGCTACAAACTGTCACCTTCTGCTTCCTCAGCTAATATTTCAGGTTCATTTTGCATGTCAAGATGGTGTAACCTGCCACAGCCACTGGCACCCATTTCCTGAGCATCTTTTGCCCACACGTATCTCCTAACACCCTTTGTGTCAGTGTTAATGCCGTAGCTTTACTCTGCTGCCACGGTGAGAAAGACTTCAAGGAGAAAATAAATAAAATTCATTTCATTCATTTGCTGCAATACAACCTAAGAAGGTGGCATAGGTTCCCTTACACAGCATTTCAATCAAATCCAGCCAGTTGTGAGCTAATGGTATTTTCTGCCTGCATTGTGACTCAATTAGAAGGCATTTATGAATCTGCATGGAAGTAAAATGAGGACACAGTGCTCAGACATATTGTTCTGCTTCTTCACCCATTACCAAGGAAGTGACTCAATAATTGTATTCAGTTTAAGAAAATGCTTTGAGAGAAAATGTTTTGTAACAAATATTAAAAGTACTACCTCGGTTTCAAAGCTATTTCATCTTTACATATTAAATGAGAAGCTTTATTTTGTGTTATTGCCTGATTGTATTTCTTTTTAAAGGTTTCCATTTTCAGTTTCATTCATAACAAACCTGACACCTAAGACAAAGCACACGTTGCCTCAGTGAGCTCACATGCAATTATTCCATGGCTGGCTGTCACCTGCATGTCACCTGCATGTGACAGGGGATGCCACCTCAGCTCTGGCTCCTGGACAATACAGATACAATACTGTCCAAAATACATGATAAAGTATAAAGCATATGATATGGAAAGTGTCAAGATTTTGGTGGCACCAACCCTGTCATGACAGAGCTGTGATTTAACTTCTGCAAACAGAACCAAGTTCAGTGTTTGACTCATGCAATTGCTACCATATGGAGCAGTAAATCACTTAATGCTGAAATAACACTGATTTTAGAGTAAGACAAGACAGTTACCACAATAATTCAATGCAACAGAGAACGGAACATGAAACACTTGAAAATGGCAGGGCAGTGCTGTTTAAGAACTGCACTTAGCAACAACCAAAAAGTCACCCATTTTTTTCATTTCCTGGCTATAATTTCATGGCCACCTTCTAGTAACTGCAAAAATTAAGGAATAAACTTGTCTTTTTGGTTGTTGCTGGATTACCTCTCTGCTCCAGACCTTAGACCTCTCCAGGAGAGAGAGTTGGAGTTGAGGGTGCTCAGAGTGGTGCGTGCTGCTGTCCCAGTGAGTTGTCTCCAAGCAGCTCAGAGCACATCAGGGGCTTCAGGACAGTCTGACAGTCCTGCTGCTCCTAGAACTGCCAAACACAAGTTTCAGCTCCAGAGATAAACAGCAGCTCGGGACGAAGGCGAGAGAACAGTGGTAACACCTCCATGAGCAGCGTGTCCCACACATTTCCTGCTCAGGCACTTGTGCAACACTGACTCCAAGGGATAGGCTGGAGCAGCAGCACTCCTGTAAGCACTTGGGGATGTCCTTGGAAGTTTTCCATCCAAACTGCCCTGAGTTCATGTCATTAGGCATGATCACAGTGTAAGGCCAGGGGTGTCTCTTCCAGCACATACTTCAGGTGGCACGGCTGATGCTCGTTTTTCCCTTCAGACACGCTTCCTTCCCTTTCCCAGATAAAAAGTGACACTTCTTGCAACCTGCGTAAGCTGCAACTTCAACTACAGCTGGATCTCCCTCATAACACAGTTGAAATATTGTCCTCTTGTAGCATGGAGTGACAGGTTGTGATAAATAGACTGTTTCTCTGACTAATATGTACCTAGTCAAATATTAATGAGCCGGCACACAGAAGCATGAAGTAATCTTTTGTTTTTCATTAAGTGCATAGATTAAAGAGATGTTGCTTTACTGTAATGCACAGAATTATGTCATTTCAGCTTAGAGTAACTGTTAATCACCTCAAATTGAAATGATCCTTGGTTTTGTTTTAAAGAGCATAGAAGAACCAGAAGTAGAGGAAAAACAGAAGTAGAAATGGAATATGAGACTATAGTGAAAGTGAGTGAAACATTCCCCTTTTTATCTAGTAATGCTGATGTTGTTTTCATTTTACATGTCCAAACCAAGTCAGGATCATCCACAATTAACTGCCTGGTGGTTTTTCTGAAATCTTTGAGCAATTCTAGCCCTGATTATTACCTGCTAGCTGCATAACCTGAGCTGCCACTGACCATTACATGCCGTCGATACCGCGGAAGCGATTTGTGCCTTCTTCGGGTCATACCCCACCCCATTGTCTCCCTGCCTGTTTTATTTATTGCTGCTTCTGCCCCACCTCAGTGCAGCCATCAGGGGCTGTGTGTAACAGCATGATTGTCCCAGCTTTCTTGCCACAGCCCTTTGGGTCATGGGAATATCCTCTGTTCTCTGCTCACAGTAGCTGCAGTACTCTCAGATCAGAACACCAGGCACTGTGAAATTTCTCTCTGAAGAGGTAAAGAGGATTGATTAATGTGGGGTAGGAATTGAGAGCATTTGAATGTTGAAGTGGGAGGTGGGGAAAGGTGTGGAAGGTAGGAATTTTGGGTACCTCTGAAGATGAAACTTACCAAGTAGATAAATTAAGGGTTTGTCATCTGGGACACCAGAGTATGGGATAAAGAAGGGATTAACCGGGGCATCACAACAGAAGGAAGAACTGGGATACAAAGAGAAATAAGTGATGAATGGGGATCAGTAAAACAAGATTAGTGAAGCCTAAAGGGGAAGACTTAAAAGTGAGAGAGTGAATTTTTCAGGGAACAGAAGACAATTGAGGAAAGACAGGCAAAACCTGGAAGAGAAAGTAGATTAAAGCAAGGGAGTTTTCTTTATTGCTTTATGGAAGGGCTAAAGATGGTGATGGAATGAAGTATTACTTCAGGTATGTTCATCAGGAGACACGATTATGTATAAGCAAACTTCCTGCATCCTCCTGCAAGCACAGCCATGCCAGGAGGCTTGGGCTTTCACTGTCAAGGAGGTAGCAATAAGCCACACAGCTTTGTCACTAAATCAGGGAGTCCCTCTTGCTTTGTATTTTTATTTACTATTTCACCTTCTACTACTTTCTTCTGGATTGCTCTGATGTGCTCTGCTTGTTTGGGGAGAGAACTGCCAAGGTTCTCAGTGAGGGCTGTATTTGTTCTCTTAGCCTGTCTGGGGGTGTTGTTTGGTTTTTAAAATACTGATCATGTCCCTTTCATTGGCACAGAAGAAGGAACCAGCTCTGGGTGTTTGATCTGTGCCTTGCACCACACAGATTGAGTCCTGTGCTTTACAGAAAGGCAGTGCTAAGTTTGATTTATGAAGTGACTATAATTTGATTTGTCAGGCTTTTCTTTCTGTGAATCACCTGCCTCTGCTCACACAGACCCAGCATCTTCCTCATGTATCGATTCACATCATTACAGTTTATTTAAAGGTTTTTACTGTTGCATAATAAGTGAATATTTTTCTCAAATGCTTGTTAGAAATAACACAATTGCAAGTATTGTTTAGTTCTCTTATTGTGGCAGGGTTAGAGATTAAAACTGTGAGGTGGGGCCTTGATTTCATGAGTGCTGTTTTCCTCTTGGGCACAGGCAAGGGAACTAAACATGTGTTTCCTGAGCACAGTGGTTGTGAAAAAAGAAAGCAGAGCCCATAATGAATATGTTGGCACCTCCACAGTATTCAAAGGAGTGACTTACTGAAGATGGCAAGATTAAACTGGCAATTGCTCACTAGGGGACTGGGATTTCTTTGTTGTTTGTGTTTAAGTGACAGGAGAATATTGATTTCTGTTCCTGAGGGATGTGCTGTCTTCTTTTCCTGAAAAGCAGGAGGATGGGAATAGAGATGAGCTGCCTTGAAACAGCTCACTGATCATTTGAAAAAAGCAGAAGAACTTATTTTAACTCTGTTCTTCTCATACATCACTTACATTTTAAATAATATGAGGCCAACCTCATATCACCTGCCTGGGTCAAGTTAGGATATCTTGGGAGGATGCTGGGAACCCAGGCAAATCCAATTTCTCCTGCACAGTTAAAAGGCAATCAGACCCCAGAGAAAAACCTCTAGTGAGAAGTAACTCCTCATTACACCACTGGAGTTACTCTTTCCTTGGCTTCATCCTGCTCTCAGGACTTCAGCCTCATAGACTGTAAAGGATTAGGAGAAGCTCTGCATGGTGAAATTGTCACAGAATTAGTGCACCCTGCCTGTGCATGAAAACTGGGAAACCAAAAGGATCTGCACTGAGTACTCAGAGAGCTCCAAAATGGGGCAAAGGAATCCATCACACCAAGGCAAACATGAAATTGATGTGATGTGAAGAAACTTTTTTCCCCATGCCTTTCTGTTCTAAGCTCTCACTGTTACATACACAGGACAGGGCATTTGGGATGCTGTGAAGTACCAGGATAAGGGAGGGCAGGCAGGGCAGGAGAAGGGAGTGGATTTTTCCTGCAGGCCAGAAAGGAATATCTCAGCTCCTGCTCTGGTGGAGTAAACCATTGGCTTTGGGCTGAACAAAACTGATCACCTTAGAGAATATTTCTGTGCAGGAGAGGCACAGAATCATTCTAAGCCACGCTAATAGCTGTGAAAGGATCTAGAGAAATTACCTAAATTACAGCTTCATTCAGGAGCTGTTTGAATCCTCTAGTGAATAAATGTTTGACAGCTACAGGAAGAACTCCCAGGTAGTTCACAGTTTTGTTTGTCAGCAGTAGATAAAGTTTTGAAACAGAAGGAGAAAAATGTAGATTTACAAGTCTGGTCTGAACCTGCAGCCTTTTTTTATTCTATGTCTTTGCTCTAGGATTTTTTGCTGGATAGGAATGGCTTTTAAGAAGCCTAAAAAGTAGGACCTAAGAGCTACTGCTGTACTTTTCTCATCCTTTAAGCTGTGTTTCAATTGGAGACTTAAGTGCATGAGAGAGTTTTTCAATGAGGCTTCAGCCATATGCAAGTGTTGTCTAGGATCAAGCTCTCCTTTTTCCTAAGCCTGGAGTTTTGTAAGTCTTTTGTTAGCTGTTGCACACATCCAGAATTCTGCACAGCACAACTTCAGCCTCCAGGTTCAGCTCCTGCCTGGCCTGTGGGGATGATACTGCACCCTGCTGCCTCTTTTCCTGACAGCTTTATCTTCACAGAGGAGGTGTTAATGCCTGGATAAAACATATGGTGTGGAGCTTATAGGGAAAATTATTTCACAGCCTGCTGATACTGAAGGTTAGCATTTCTAGAAACAGCTTACAGTCACTCATCTGTGGTCCTCTTTGAGATTATTTCCAGTAGGAAATGTAGAAGTGCCTGTTTGGCTCAGGTTTATTCTGTGGGGTGTTACAAAGGTCGGTGAGATCTCAGCATAGTATTTCTGCTCTCAAAATACTCCTTTCTGCTGAAAATTTTGCAGGTTCAGTTTCCAGAGCAGAGATCGAGTTTCAGAAGTCAATATTCCTGATGGGATTGACTTGCAGCAATTGAATGTTTCCCTGTTATTTCAGTAATCCACTTCTCACCACATAGCTTGGATGCTGCTGGAGCTGGGAGAGAGCAGCCTGTAATGCCAAATAGCACAGAAACTGTAGGAGCTCCTGGGAATGACAACTCACTGTCAGCCTTTCTGTTGGGGGATCATTGTAATTCCAGGAGCTCCTGCTTCCCATGCCATAAAGGAATAAATTCTGCAGTGACTTCTCCCCAGTTCCGTGTCAGTGTTAACGCCTCCTCTTGGCCTGGAGTACCCTTCATTCCCATTTGTATTCAGACAGGCACTACTGCAGCTCCCACTTGAAAATACTAATTGGTTGAAAATGAATTCCAATTTTTAAATTATTGCTTAGCTTTTTTACTTTTGAAGTGATCTTTTTTTTTCTAAGATTGGAGTTAATTTCTTGCAATTTCAGCTGCCATGTAATGGTTGCAACTCATAAGCAGATTTAATTCAGTGATATAAACCACGTTTGAGGATTCACATAGGCCAGGGTCCTCTCTGTCGACTCCTGCAGGAGTTGATTTGATTTAATGTGGAAAAGGAGCAAGCCTGCTCACAGGTCCCCATCCTTTATGGGAAGAGGTGGCTGTTTTCCCATCCAATCACCAGGAGAGAGGACGTACTGTAAATATGGATGTTGTCTGCTCAGAAGTTGAAATATTCTGTGCCCTTCTGAATTTCTTTCTGAAAAATTTCTGGGCAAGTAAGTAAAGCGTCACCATCCAGTCATCTGTCAGAGTACCCACAGAGTGTTTTCATGTCCAATTCTGTCATTGCCCAGAGACCCTGAGCAGTTCCCTCCACAGTGTGCTGGAGATCACAAAAAAAAAAAATACAGATCTTTGATAAATATCTCACCAAAGATCCTCTTTGAACCTGTCCTCCCTGAACAAACTGTATCTTTTGTATGAATGTTTCAGGAACATGATATTTTTTCCACAAAACACGTGTTTATGCCAATGGAGTCATTATATTGATGTACTTAAAAATATTCAGATGTCTTCCCCTTTTTATGTGAGTGTCTATGCATCCACAAGCACACAGGCCTGTCACAAGAGGATTGACTCAGCATCCACCCTTGTTTCCTTCCTATAGCTCATTAATATTAGTAGGAGGATGCTCTGCCTCTCCTTATTTAAAAGTCCAATTAACCATAGGATGCAGGAGACAGGGAGCTGCTGGAGGAGCAGGCAGAGGCTGACAGGGAATGAGCTGCAGTGGCTGGTCTGATTTAGAGAAGTTTCTCTCCCAGGTATGGTTCCCTCCATCAGAATATTTCAGCTACTTTTATTCTTGCAGCTGATTTTCCATTTTCCTTGCAGGAAAATGCCATTCCCAAGATCTGTTTGAACCAGCTGAGTGTTATCTTTGACTCATCTGTGCTGCAGGCACAGAGGATTTGGGAAAAAGACATGTACCAAGGAATGGCTGCTCTTTTTAAACTGCCTTCCTTGGTCGGTGCTGCTGTGCCAGACGTGGCAGTCCCTGCTGTGCCTCTGACAGGTGCCAGCCCAAAAGGAATGGGACAAAGGAATGGGACAAACGCCAAAGTGTAGCTTCAGTGTATCTGTGAAGCAAAATATGACCAGACAAGAGAAGTTCAGTGTCCTTAAATCTGCTCTGCAAAGGCAGGAAGACTTAAAAGTGTGGGTTGGAGGCTTCTTGGAGAGCCTTGAGCCATAACAGCAGGAGAAATTAAAATTGGTATCTTCTCCTGATGTATGGACCAGATATTCCTCTGCAAACGGCCTCCCCCTGACTTCTGAAGGAGTAACTCGACAATTTCAATTGCCCATCCGTTGCATTTGTAATTATCCTGTGCAGAACCTCCTGGAGCAGCTCTCCTCCAGGTTGTGTAGGGTGCTTTCCTTTGCATTAATCACGGGAGCTCTCTTCCGCTTTGCCTGAGAGCAGCCGTGCCGATCGATCGGAAAATGGATGTGCTGGAGAAGCAACACTGCAACTTAAACACGGGGATTCTTAAGCTTGTGGCTTCCACAGTCTGTGTCAATGTGTGACAGGAGAGAATTGTAAACTGAGAAAGAGTTCTCCTGTGAATTCAGTGCCCCCATTATCTCTCCTTCTCTATCCGAAGGGCTGAGGAAATCTTTTTTGTTAGCCAAGACAGCTTGGTGCTTCAGCTTAATTTTCATTGCATAATTTTAAATACAGATCGTGCCAACAGTGCTGCAATTAATGGATAGCCTAAAGACTTATTATTTCAAACTAATTGATATGTAAGAAAGTTTAAATAACATAAGTGATAAGAATTTTTAGGGATAACTTCTGTAACTAACTCAGAATAATCCTTTTACTGTTATTTAGAGTAGCAGATGACTTTATTATTCACTCACCTTCACTAAATCTAATGTCTGTCTGTATTTCTCCAATACTAAATAGATTTCCACGAGATGGGGAAAAGATGACATTTTATAGTCATTGTTCTAAAAGGTGCTTTTGCAAGTTAAGTCTCTTTCATTTCTGATACTTGTCTACCATCATTTGAAATAAATACTCCCTAAGTTCCAGATTAATTTCTGTTTTCCTCAGCAGAGATGTGTACCCTACACATTTTAAAAACAGGGTTCTAAAGCAAGAAACACATGTTTTTAAAGTACTCCTTTGCTTCTTCAAATCACTTGATCGCTTATGAAAGGCCTTTATTTTTCTAGTGTTCATTAAACTTATCTTCAGCTAGATTGTGATCAGAATTGGCATTAGAGAATACACTATAAAGCTGTAAGACCTCTCAAGAACTTTTTAATGCTTTTGGAAGATGTCAAGTACCGAAATAATAATAAAACACTGATAGAGGATTAAAAAGATGAGTTCTTGTAATGGAAAGAGGTTTTGTTCTACTGCTAGTGGGTTTTTTTCTTAAAGAAGGTTTTGCATGGTGCAAAACCTTTCCAAGAGAGAAGCTACCAATAGTGATACACATAAATGAAATCAGATTACAAACAAAGTGGAGCTTTAGGGGATCATGTTAGGTATTTTGATGGCATGCTTTTCAGTGGAAAAAAAAGCAAAGGGCTTAGTGAAGTTCCATGAGATTCATCTCAGTGCAGGCTTGACCCTCTGGTGAACTGAGCTTTGATGAACTGTAGTGAGTTCAGGAGGAGAGAAGGCAGGGACCAGATCCAGCTCAGAGTGCTGTTGGTGGGAAGCTCATGGTTCCTGTAGCAGGTGTGGGGGAGGCCCCAGGGTGACCTTCTCGTGCCCACTGAGCTCAGCAGGGACAGCAGGCAGCAGAGGAACCGAGTCTCAGGAAGTTTAAAGTTGTGGTGTCCCTTATCCTCCTATCTGTGCTGGCATCCAAGGAATTAGTGTATCTCTTTTCCTGGCAACAGCAAGGCCTGGCCACAGAACTCAATGGCAATCTCTTTAAGAGAGGTGTTCAAGAGGACTTTCAGACACCTGGCTGCTTGGCAAGATGGAAAGTGTCCCGTGGCACAGACTCACACACAGGCCCTGTGACACACATTTTGTGTCACAGTTCCTCACTGGACACATCCCACCACACCTGAGATGAGGTTGTGAGGCTGCTTGGGCTGCAGCACGAGCAGGGTGGCAGTTCCTCACCCAGAATAAGCATGAGGAGGGAAAAACGCCCTCAGCAGTTTCCCTTCCTCACAGAGCTCAGGTGCTGGACAGAAACCCAGATCAGGTTGTACACAGAGAGAGCAAGGTCTGGACATGAGAAAGAAGTCTGCCCTTCTCTGTGGGAAGTTGTTACCTCTTATCTGGAGCAGGCTTGGATTTAAAGCAGCAACCTGGTCCTTTTTCCCAGGCTCCTTCATGCTTTGTAGTTTGCTTAAATTGAAAAAGGGAATGATTTTCAGGTGAAAACCCCGAGCCACCAAAACACAAGCTTTGCACCTCTCCTTTGTGAGGCAGATTACAATTACCCCCAGATCCCTGCTGGCTCAGGAGCAAGCATTTCATGCCCTTTTGTGCCAGCAGTTCCTTCACTTGATCTGGTCTGTTTACAACCAGTTTTGTGGTTGTAGATCCAAATTGTAGATCCAAACCCCATTAAAGCCAATCACTGGCCTGTGGACTGGAGGGAACTTTGGGTATGTGCTTTACCAGGCATGAGTTCAAGCTGCTCTGGGCAGGCGTGGGATGGGCTTTGTCCTGTTGATATGACTTGATGAAATTACCTTATATGTCCATTTTTGCATTGTGGGATGCTTGCTGAACATCATAGAAATAAAGTTTTCTGCATGGGTCATTTAAGCTGGGTAATTAGAGAGTTGCCTAAGTTTGCAGCAGTCAGTGTTAATATGAACTTGGGAGAAAATGTTTAAATGAAAAACAACTGAACTGAAATAATAATCCCTTGAATTTACTCGTGAGGATGGCTCAGTCAACCTCCTATTGCACAGTACTGCTTAATCCAGTAACAGCAGTACCAACAAGAGGAGGGTTTTTTTACTTTAAAGCTAGTTGTAGTATCAGGAAGTGAAAACCTTCAGGCTATTTTTAATTAAGATGAACCACAGGCCAGTGTTGCTTTTACATTAAGCTCTAAAGTTTTTAATAGTTGCAGTTAAAATTCTACACTAATTTTGCTTCACAAGTGAAAAAAAACAACCAAGTGTGTTTTGTAATCCAGCATGAAACAATGAGGAATGTGGAAATATGGATAAACTCATGGTAGAAGTAGAAGGATGTGAAGATAATCATAGGAATTAAACACAGAGCAGCCATAAACTTACCAGACTCAGTCCCCAGTAGCAGTGATACATCTCCATTTGATGGCCATTAGGTAATAATGAACATATACATCAGCACATAAGTTTGAACCGGGTCCCAGCTTTTTGTCATTGCTAAACCCAGCCTCAACACTCGCATGACACTTGGAAGTACAAAGGCCAAAATACTGAGCCATCATTTCTGGAAGATGGAAAATGAGGGACAGCGACTCTGTCTCCACTGCTAAACTTCTGCCAGGTTCTGAATGGGTTTTTTTTCATTAGCCTGTTATGTTAAAAAATAATGGCTGTACTAAATTGGGTCATTATTTGGGGAGAGTCAATGCAAAAATCTCTGCTAATAGTAAAGAGGAAGCCAGATTCATGTTGTTGATGAGTTAGGAAATATTTTGGAATAGCCTTCACTGTTGCAAGGGATTATAGAACTGCAACTACTTGAAAAGATTTTCAAAGAAACTTCGAAGGCTTTGATCTTTATTCAGAGTGTGCTTGCTTTCTAGTCTAGAAACATTCATTTTTAACAAGATATTAGGGGAAAGACTGACTGCTCAGTAATTTTCCAAGCAGACTTTTCAGTGGGGCTCCATCCTGCAGAGGCTCTTTGGCATGGGCAGCTACAGAGCAAGGTAAACTTCAAAGTGCAGGAGAGGCTTTATCAGTGTGATTATTTCTGAGCTAATGATGGCTTCCTTCTAAACCTCCATGCAGCTCCCTGACAATTACCAGTGACATGGAAATCATAGTGAGTGTGTACCTTAAGAAAAGTGCTGTCTCAAGATGCAGAGCCCTCAATGTGTGTTTGGAGCTCTTATTACTCAAAACAGCTCGAGAGTCAGGGCAGAGCAGGGTATGGCAGTGAAAGGAGGTGCCAGACTTAATCACAGGGTGAGCTGCTCCTTTTGCTTTGAGGAGCACAGTGATGCCACTGGAGAGAGACAGAGAAGGAGATTATTTATTTCCTTTTCATTGTCGTATTGGAGGAGAAATCTCTGTGCTCAGAGGGAATTTTCTGTGACACTGATGGGGCCTGTTAGAGATGTCCTGCCAAGAGTCAAACACAAGCAACACTGTAATTACCTATTAGCAGGGTGGATATGAGAGACTGGAAAGTGCTTTGTTAAACTGAATCCAGAGTTCAGTTTAGGTGAGGCCCAAAAGCTGTGCCGTGGCTTCCACCACCTTTTTTCAGATCTGTGCTTCAGGAGCTCCTGAGCCCTCACACTGGAGACCTTAAGCACCTGAAACTTTCTTGTCTCTCCTCTTTCAAAAATTGCCAGAATCTCTCACTTTGTGGGGCAACCTCACTTTCAGGCAAAACACAATAAATACTAAGTGGCCCTGCAGATTCCATGGCCCACTGGGGACATCCTGCTCTGCTGCCGTGGTGCTGCTGAGTTTCACGTTCTCTGGTCCATCCAGGGTTTTGGAATATTTCTGGAATATATTGTTGCTGTTGTAACCTCAAGATGTCATTTAAAATGAGTTTCCAAGGGACTGTCATGACCTCCTGAGATGAGAATTACAATACTGCTACTCTTGGAAGGCCTGTGCTGTTGGACAGTCAGCTGCCTGTTTACAGGCTGCCTTGGAGGCATCGTGGCAGTGGAAAAACATCATTTATCAGAAGGTAATGGCTGCACTGCTTTTTTTCTGTTGTTTGTTTGTTTTGCAATATCCAAAATATGGACAGCACTTTAAAAAAGAACCAGCTAAGAAGCTCTCTTTGAGCTCTGTCACTTGAGTTATTTACCCTGGATCCACCCCAATAAACTAAGGCCAGTATCTGCTGATAGATGAGACTTCAGGGGAGTTCCTCTGGATTTATTGCATTGAAACTGAGCAGATTCTTCCTTGCTTACAGTGAAGATAGCTTACTCTAGTGATGATGAAAAGGAACAGAATCTCAGAGTCTACCCTTAAAATGCCCATAGAAAGGGGATTTTTTTTTCCCTGTTCATTCTAGCTCAAATTATTTTTATTCATATGCATCATGAGGTGTATAGGTCATGCTTTTATGAAGTTTGAATTATTGAAGTTTTATGAAGTCTAAGTGCCACTCAATAGCTTCAGAAAGCGTTTTATCCACAAAAGCAAACTGTTACATGAAATAATCATCAGAATGAGGAGTAATTCCAAGTATGCAGCTTACAAGACACAGAGCAGGGCTCTGCATGAGAATAAACTGCTGTAGTTTTGAAGAAACAGGAAACGAGTTACTGTGAAGAAAATCCTCCCACAGAATTCAGTACAAGCTATTTCTTTAAAGAAAATGCAAGAGATCTGAAATTGCTGCTAATACAATTGCCAGTAGGAAAAGATCACCAGTTTAGGCTTTTTCTGTAAGGACCTTCTCTAACCCAGAAGATTTCAGCAGAGAAATTGTACAGGTATGTGTGTTTAATACATGTATGACCTGGGCAGCACTGATGGGCAATCTCACCACCCAAACATTTATTTTTAATCAGTTATTGGAGCAAATGTTGGTTTTCAACCCAGAAGAATATGAGTTGCCTTATAAATGTTAAAATCCAGGCGCCCAGGTCCCAGGTTTCCTCGCGGTCCCACTGGTTTAATTGAGGTTGCAGTTAATAAAGGCGGAGACACAGATTGATGGAGGCCCCAAGGTTACAGTCTAGTGCCTTGAGACAGCAGATATTAAAGGGACTCATTTATGTGGGGACTTGTTGTACCCTCGGGGAGGCAGAGCAAATCACCTTTGCTTTGATAGGAAGAGACACTGAGCTGAAACATGGCAGATAAGGGAGGCGGTGGGAGGGGAAGTGTCTGTACAAGGGGAGATAACACGGGATGTGCTACCACTCCGTGCCTGCTGAGGCACTTGAGGTGATTGCTGGTGATTTTTTTCAAGGAGCATGTCTGGACTGTGCAGCCTGTTGGCATGGGAAGGCAGAGGGGCAATAGTGGAGCACTATGAACTAGAGCTGAGCCAGCAGCCCTGGTCTCAGGAAAACAGGATGGAGACTTTGTGGGGTGGTGAGATCGGCCTGATGACCTTCGTGAAGGACTAGGGGAGCATCACCTTCAGGTAGGGAGGCAGAGAAGGAGTCTTGAAACTGGTGTGCCTGGTGTCTCCCATGGTCTGGAAAGTTACCACTGTTTGAAAATGCAGAGATGTCCTTGTCTGAGGACAGGAGTCATTAACTGGAGCTTTCCAGTCAGCACGAAGACATTTCCCGCTGCTGTTTAGCTGTTCCTTGTACCACCTCAGATACCAAGTGCCCTTAGGCTCCCCTCAGTGGTTCCACACTCCCACATCTTCTGAGAGAAAACCCTGTCTATCTGAATAGTTTCATCTCAGGGTTAGAAATGTTGTCCTTAATTAAGCCCAAATGTTGCTATTGTTGACACGTCCCTTTACTCACTTCCTTGCTGAAGTGGGAGAAAAAAAGAGCATTTAGCTCCTTAGCATTAACCCTCCATGTTCTCTGCACATGGAGAGTTAACTCCTTCCCCAGGCCTGGGCAATCAGCTTCTGGAGAACCTGCTGCTGTTTCAGGGATGTTCTGACAGAGGGCAGAGAGGGCTCCAGCCGAGTGCTGCCGAGGGACTGTGGCCTTGAGGCATGAGGACATGTGAGCAGTGGTTACTCCCTTGCCTTCCCAGCAGAAATCAGCTTAGTGGAGGGAATAACATGGTCCTTAATAAGGAACTCCTACTGTTTCCAATTAAACAAAAATTGCTGCCTATAAATCACTTGATCCATGAGCTCTGTTCCTCAATTTCACTCTCCCTGTTACTGAGCCTCCATCTGCTTTTAACAGTTCTTGCTACTCATATGTCTTTTAATGCTGTATCCCTCCAGAATGGCTTTCTAATTAAGTAAGCTCTGAAAATGAAAAGCAGAGGAACAGCAGCCTTCTTGCTCTATGTACCCTTAATCTGGGAGTCCTCTCTGTGCTATTTTGGAAGCTAAATTGAGGTCGCTGACATTATGCATATTTGTTGTCTGATGCAGGCTTAAAAGCCCCAAATCCTCTATTTAAAATTATCTTTAGGCACATGGGTCAAATGTTTGCAGGAAGAAAAATAAGTATTTGTAGCTTTAGCAGATTTAGAGAAGGAGGGGAGGACTGAGAAAGGGGCCCCAATCCCAGCCCAGTGCTGCTGTTGCAATCTGGTTTCACTGACCGCTGCAAATATCAGTGTTGCTGGTGTTAACAAAATAAACATTTCCAATGACACGTGATAAGGAAAACGGGAGCTTTGCTGAACAGAAATTCCCTGGAGAGGCTGCAGCCCCCCTTTGGTTACAAATGGTGCAGTGACCAGTTACTGTCTCTTGACAAAATACATTCTGCTGAAACTACACACAAGCAGTTGAGCTTCTCATCAGTAAAAGAAAAAGAACAGGCACTGTCCACATGGAATTAAATAATACCCTGCATGTGGGCAGTGCCATGGTAATTATGGATAGAAATGAGTATCACATTTCAACTGGTGAGTAAATGCAACAATCATTTTACAAAAGAGTAAATTTTTTATATATTTTCCTGTGCTCTGCCTCAAGGAGAAATAAAACAGCTTCAAAATGTCTCACATTTGAAATCTTAACTCAAAAACTGTGAAAAAAACTTGAGAATAAAGAGTTTACTGTTGGAAATGTCAGAGATTGTTGGACATACTGAACTATTTAGTTCTCAAAGTCTATTTTTACCTAAATTGTTGAGCCAGGATATTTGAATAATTTTTCATTCATAATTCACTGCATCATTCAGGTAAAGAAAATCATGAGGAAAACAAAATAAGATAAATGTAAAAGGAGATATAACAGAAACATCAAACTCAAAAAGGTGCCCTAGGAGAAAAAATTCTCTAAGGAACAGAAAAACCTGAGACATAAAAAAGTGACTTATTTGGAGTCATAGCAAATCTTTGCAATGGAAGAACTTCATCAAAACAGATATAGCCATAATTAATGGATTTTTTCAACAAAACTGTTTTTGTGGGGTTTTTTTTTCACCACAATGGTTGTATCTCATACATAACTTTCTCAAAACGGTTTTGGCTGAAGATTAATTCTCAAGATGTTTTTTAAGTAGTGCCCTCACTATTTATTTTTGAGTTTCAAATATATTTTTAAAAACCGATGTGAGCTGGAATGAATCCCAGTGCGGGTGGAAGTGGGTTGGTTTTGCATCAGCTAAGATGTTCCAGCAGGAGAAGGATGCTGCGAGGTCACAGGCCAAGCCTGCGGTGTCCCACGCCATGCAGGGACGGAAGAGAGGGGAAAAGGTTTGGGAAGGCCTTGCCTTGGTGACTTCCGAAAGGCCGCTCGGGGTACGAGGGGAAGGAGCAGCGGCGTTCACGTCCAGAGGTGTTGCAGGAAGGGAGATGGGCTGGACGAGTTTCCCCCGTTTCCCTTTCCCTCGGGCTCCCGGAGTGCAGGGAGGAGGTGAGGTGGGAGCGGGGCTGTGTGGCCCAGCTCTGTCCACCTCCTGTCTCGAAGCCCTCTGGTCACTTGTGCTGGCAGCACAGCGTGCTCCACACTTGACCACTTTGGTTTGGTTCTTGGGAGAAACAGGAGCTCGTTGGATCACTTTGCAAGCATGCAAGAGTCTACAGGGGCTTGGCCAGGAGTGTCTAAACCCACGACCTCTGCTTGTGTAATCCTGTATTGATCACAGTCACTGCTTTTAGTGCCATGCATGCTGTTCATTTGGGAATTCTAATGATAACAGCTAGGTAAAATATAAATGTAAATAGCTTTAATAACACCATCTGTTTCCTTTTCTGAGTGTGTTTCCCCTGCTTTAAGCTGAACAGCCATAATCTTTGTCCCCTCCCACATTCCAAGGAAGGGCTGCAAGGCCTTTCCCTGACTGACGCCCCTTTTTGGAAAGCGGCCGAGGAAAAGTAGCCGAGGATGCCGAAGAGCCCTTTGAACTGAGAGGGCCCATGAGCCCATGAGCTGGGCTCTGCTCACCTGCAAAGCCCTGCTCTTGTCCTGTCCCTCAGCTCAGGGCTGTGTTGGGTGGATTCAAGGTGCAGATGGTGCTGTTTGTCCAGGGCAGGTTTTATGTAAAGCTGAGCTGAGCATCAGCTGGCATTTTTTAACTTGCACTGTTGGGTAAATAATAAGAGGTAGGAGATGGAAGCACACATTCAAGAGCTTCTGACTAACACATTCATCTCCTGTCCCCAGGGACCCCATTGCAAAACCCTAATGATGGCTCTGAATTGTAAAGTTGTAACTCAGTGAAATACATGGGAGTGAGATCTAGCTGAACAAAAAATAGTGTCCAACTGTGGGACACTAAAGCTACATGGAGGTGACATTCGTGTTGTGTTTGTTGTGTGCTAAGGAGAGGACAGAGGATCTATAAGAGGGCAGCAGTGAGATAACAGAAGGAAGAAGGTTGTTACATGTTAATGAGGACAGTGGTCCAGATAATGATCTGCCCGTCTAATCACCGGTCTCATTCCCCCGCCTTGTCTGATTCCAAAATCCTAACAGCAAGTGTAGGTCACCTTGTTTAGTAGCTAGAGAGCAGAGAAATTGGGGTAGGTGGACTTGTGATGGGAAGCAACCCAAGGGAACAGCAAACTGAGTGGGAAGGCCACCTGGGGTGGAGTCTGGTGAGGTGCTGGTTGAGCAGAGAGGTTTTTACTCACACACTAACGTGGCACCTTGTCTTGCCATCAGCCAGCCAAATGAGAAATATGTGTGGCTACTGCTGCTGCTGGGAGGACAGCTCTCCATTCAATGCCATGAGCTGTAATGTCCCTGTTAAGCTACAGAATAAAGAGGACACTGAGCCTTTTAAAAGAAAAACAGCTGGATTTCTTTAGGCCAGCTGGTTTTAAGCAGACAACTTGTTTCTTTAACCTTGTGTGGTAGATCAGGGGCCAGGGAATGGATGGGATCTGAGGGACTTGTTGGGTGCTGAGCAAGGGCAGCGCCTTTGGAGTCAAAACTAATTTTTAGTGATGCAGTTTTAATCAACCCTCCTTGTCTGCTGTCTGTTCCTTCTCAAGTAACTTCAACCTTCTCATGATTAGATATCTATATAGACTGTCTCTGGAGACAGAGAGGTAGCTCCAGATTCATGTCATTTCTATTAAACACTCGACTTGGGGGGGATTAGCCACTGGAGGCGCTTTAGGAGAATATTAGACACAACTGTTATCTAACAACATGCTTATGGTTGCACTGGGTTCAGATAACGTTCAGTTTCTGAGGGATTTCAAATATTTCTTTTGCTTTTAAAGCTAATTAATCAAATCGAGGTTCTGAAGGAAGTTGAGAGCCAGGAGACTTTTCCCTGACTTATGATACTACACACCTTCTCTACCTGAGGTGCCCAAAATTCACAAATGCCATGTCTGACAATGAGGTGGGGGAAATGCAGCAGTTCATCTGTGGCTTGGACACTCCTGTGTTTTTAAGCAGTGCAGATCTTTAGCCATGAACTGTAACCCCAAGCACGACTGCACCATGAAGGTTTTGGCTAGAATGGAACCTTCGGTTTTTGCAGCGTGACCATCGAGAGTGCCGCGCTGCCGATGCTCCAGCCAGTGTGGATGTGATTTCTCAGGGGCTGAGGAGCTCCCTGACAGCAGGAGTGGAGTCCTGGGGCTGTGGTGAGCAGGGCAGAGAGGGAGGATCAGCATCAGTTTTCAGTTTTCTCCACCAGCCACCCTACAGCACTGTTCCTCTGATGATGTCTATACTTGTGGAAGTGTTTGCAAAATGAGACAAGAGGATCCCTTCAGAAAATTTGTATCTGGACATAAAGCCAGAAAATGAAGGGGTTCAGGAAAAAAAGAAGGGTGTTACGATAATGATTAACTACCACAGTGACAACTAAATATTTCTAGTCGATAGAAATATGTATTTTAGAGGCAGGGTGTGTTTTAATTGAACCGTTTGTGCCTCAGACTTGGTTTTTACCCAAGGTGGAAAACCGAGGCCAGGACATCAGGAAAATTGCCAGAAAGAAAGCAGGAAAAGAGATTTAGCAGGGAAACCAAAAGGAAAAAGAACAAATCTTAGATCTTGAGGAAAAAAAGCTGCAGAATTTGTCTAATTAAGGAATGTAGAACTAGACCGGGTGAGCTAAGGACATTGATTTGCACATCAGGAGAAAGGAGAAAAGGCCTCACAAAAATAAAGTCAGAGATGCAGGATGAAAACCAGGACAGAAGCATGGGGAATGGGATGGGAAAGGCTCAGAGGGAGGGGTAGTGATAGAGTCACATGGTGATGAGTGTGGACAGGTCAAGGATGGTAAGACTAGAATAAGACCTAATGTTCAAGTGAAAATTTGCATAGCCTATTGAGATCTGTTGCAGTGGGGTGAAGGAGACCTGAAACTATGTAGGATAGACTCAGGCCTAGAGCTGAAAGATCAGAATTCCTTGCACCTTTATCCTGGAAATCCTGGGAAAATGCATAGCTGGAAACACAATTGCCTAAGAAACTATTGCAAAACTGCTGCAGCTACAGTTAGCAGAAGCTGACTCCCTCTTTTTAAGAAGGTGGGTAGATGGATGGATGGATGGACGGACAGATGGAGCGGGTCTGGCTTTGGAACTCACCCCTTTTGCTTCGTGCTGTGCTCATATTGGTCATGATGAAAAAATCGGCTTTGTCTTCAGTTGAAACTTTGATACACATTAATGTTTTTTAAAGAATGGATCGTGCAGATCCCAATATGGGAACTAAAAACAAAGGCTGTACTAATAAATACTGGGAAAGGACCCACTGCTTCCTGAAGACTGATAGCCAGATTTCATTCTGCATGCCTTTTGCATCCTGTTGATGATATGACACTTTTCCCCCAGTAATGTCCAAGACACATTCTGCATTAATCCGATAATGTAACTTTCCATGATCTAGCCCTAAGAAATGTAATTTAACTTGTTTTCCCTCCCTCTCTGACTCCCTTTGACAACTGACTTTTTCCTAATGGTTTCTCCAACCCAAGAAATCTGGCAAAAGTTGTTTTATTGTTCTCAGAGCAACGTTTGTGGTGTGTTTGATGTGTGATTAACTACCTGAAGCTCAATAAAGGCCTTGCTCTTTCAAAGGCTTATCCGTGATCCATACTACACCTGAGTGGGGTCTTGTCAAAGCCAGTGGGAGTATGGACACCAGTACAGTTAAATCCATGTGTATTTGAAGGATTTGGGTACCCAAGGGTGGTACCCAAAACCAGCCTTATGACTGCACGTTCCTCCAGCTTTGCAATGACTGCATGGAAATTAATAGGCATTTTGGATGCGTGGTGCTAATATGGGAAAGAAGGGAATACATTCTTGAATTGTGCAAAAATGCCTTGTTAATCCCCTTCCTGCCTGGTGTGGTACTTTCCCCATCCTGTAGCACTGGTCACATCAGATACACCTGAAGACAGCTTGTCTCTTTTATTGTAGTTGCAGGTGGAACTTGATCAGGAGTATCAAGACAAATTCAAAAGACTGCCTTTGGAAATTCTGGAGTTCGTACAGGAAGCCATGAAAGGGAAAATCAGTGAAGATGGTGACCACAGTTCTGCCCCCTCTTCCCTGGCATCTGACAGTGGAAAATCAAATCATAAACCTCCACAAAGTGAAGAGGAATTGGAAGAAGATAATCAAGAAAAAGTGTTTGATACTACTTTTTAACTGCCCAAGAAACAATCAGTGCGCCAGGGCGCACCATTCCCAACTGCCCGTCTCCGCTCTCCCGGGGTGAGCTGCCGCCGGAGCGCTTCGGGAGGCAGGAGGAATCTGCATTCAAGTGCACATTTCCCCAAAGGAACATTTTATAAAAAGTATTCTGCAAAGGTCTTCATTCTCATTCTTCATCTGATTATTATTCTAAAGCTTAGTGCAGTTGTAATGGGAAAATTAATATGTTAACCTCCCTGTTCTCTTTATTTTTCTTTTCTTTTTTTTTTTTTATTTTTGGCCAATTTACAATAGGTAATTTTCTGGCCACATTCACTCTTTAAGAATGTTTAATGAAGACCAGTGTATTGTACAGAGACAAATGTGTGCAGATTTCCTTTTGGAGTGCTAGTGCAAAGTGCTCCAAACTAATAGAGATCCTGGTGAATATTACAATAGTACTTAATCATATTTGTTTCCTTCTTTATAACTGCACCTTGACAGCTGTACCATCCTTTTACATTTGCACTGAAACATTGGATCCTTTTTAGCTCTGCAAGCACTGGTGGCTTGCTGTCTTGATATTATGTTTATCCCATGGAGAGACATATATTTGCTGCTGAAAATTCTTGGAACTGTGGGGACGAGAGGAAAACGGAGAGAAGAATCCGCGTGGAGACTGTCGGTGTCTGTGTCCGTCTGTGTTTGTTACACCGTGTGAGTGCATGAATGTTTGTATATATATAAATATATATACAGCTGTATGTGCACACACATCTGTCTATATACACACACAGCATGTTTCTATCTGAAGCTGATGTGGTCTCTTGGCCAAACGAAATGTTTCAGGGATCCGTGCGTAGGGAGAATCTTTCCGAGAGCTAACATCTGGGTTATACTGCTGTAGAATAATCATGGAATTGTAGAATTCTTTTTGTGGTGTTAGTGTTGTAAATCAAAGTAGTTTTAGAATATAAATTTGATATATATTTTGCAGACTCGAAAGTATTGATTTTAAGTATCATATTTTAAGCTTACTGAATTTGATAGGATTATAAAATGTTTAGGACTACAGTATTTGAAATCTAACAGAATCTTCCATTATTTTTAAGACTGAGGCTCGGTTTTACTAAGGTCTAAAATTTAAAAGCAGAGTATAAAAACGTGACCACTGTTATTTAAAAATGTATATTAATCTGTTTAACTGACTTGTTAAAATAAGAACAATCAAAGTTAGTGTACTGTATGATATGCATGAGAGAAGTAACAGCACATTCTGGGAAATTTCTATCAGACGACAGAGAGACGTTGTGAAAGTCAGGATATTTGAAAAGGTAAAGAAACGCTGTTCTCTGGATTCCCATCCTAACAGAATTTGGAATTATGAAACACCTCAGACAGACTGGGATTGGTACCCGGGCCAGTGCATGATCCTTCCCTCCGGGGTGGAGATGCCTTGGGGTAAAGGAGAAACCAGCTCAGAAGCCCCAGATTGGCTTCGAGACTCTTGGTCCTGCAAATTTGTGTTTTGCTGCACCACTGGGCTCAGGAGCTGGACTGGGAATGACATTCACATTCATGTTTGCAAGATCAGGGCCTTACTTAGGATTAAACAGCAATCAGAGAAAGCAATCAATTAATAGCGAGGCATTTTAACACATCGTAACAGTTCAGTTACCTTACTTCCATTCCCTCAGGATTTTAGTACTTAAAGTAACTTATTTTATTTAAATTTAAGCAATAAAATACAAATCAAGCTTAAGTTTTCAGTTAAATAATGGTGTGTATATATATATAAGTTCAAATCTTGGAAAACAAACAGTATTTTGATGTTTCCTTTTTAAACTTAGAGCAGAAAGAAAGAAAAATTGCACATTGTTTGGAGATCATATTTTGAATTAAACTGCCCTGGTTTATGATGATGAAATCAGTGCACATGAAATTCAAAAATCTGACTTTCATCTTACCGCTAGGAAAGGTGACTCCTCTGCTAATCCTAGTTTTGCACTTTGAAATCAATCTTAATCACTCATTGAAAATGTAGAGTCGAGATATAATGCTGCATTTTATAAAGTTAAAATGACGTATTGTCTAAATTATTACAAGAATAAACTGATAGCAGTGTTCATACTAAAAGTGAAACTATTGCATTATAGAAACCGTTGTACAGCGCAGGCTTTTTGGGAAAATCCTGGCTCCTCTGAATCTGTGACGTTCCCGGGGACTTCAGGGGAGCCAGGACTTCGCCACAGTCTTCAAAGAAACTCGGGCAAATACCAATTAACCTTTTGTTTATATTTAATAAGAAATAAATAGACTGGTTGGGTTAAATATACTATCAGCTGTAGTCATTTTACAGTACGTTTGTATTGACCATTTCCTGTACTCACATTTTTTTATATCTGTACAGTGCCACTTTCTGCAGGTGTAGGGTAGTGTGTAATCCTGTACATCTTGCATCGTTCAAACTATTTCAGTGAAACCAATATCATTTAATATTGATATTACTTGAACTAGAGTAAGATAATGAAAAAAGGGTCTTTATGATGTGCAAGTCTTGTGCCTTTTATGTATTTGCCTTGTTCCGTGTTGAATGTGTGGAAATGCTGTATCGTGGACTTTCTGCTGTATAGAATAGAGCTGTCTATATTAAATTAGGTCGTGCACTTCAGATATCTTTACACTACTGAAAATAGCTTGGTTTTGGCAGTATAAACAGAATTTTAAAAATTCTAATGAAGGCCAGACATTTTAGACGTAACATGTTCATAATTATGTTAATTAATGCTCATGTATTAGCTAAACATTCACTGACAGATAACTAAAGGGACATCATTGCTTGCCTTTCTTTGAAATCAGTGTTGCTCTTGTACATTGTATTAATAGTGTCTGTGATTGATTAGTCCTTGATGATTTGCTTTCAGAGTAGGATGAAATACTCCAGTTAACATGTACATATTTTTTCGGTTCCTCAATCTATGATTGTTTCAGAGGCATAATTCACATTTTTGTAAAAATTCTATGCAATTTTGTGGCATGATGTTTCTTCCACTTGTAATTTTATGTGCTTACATTACAGATCCAAAGGACAAATAAAAATTTCTTAACACAAGCCCGGTTTTCTCTGTTCACTGACTCAAGAGCTTCAGTTGACACAGGAGACCTTACCCTGACCCCTTTGCTGACAAGTGCCAGGAGGAGGCAGGGAAATTTCCCTGCAGGCTTTTGTGTTCACACCAAGAACAAGAAATGGCACATGCCTGTGCTTCCAGCCCCTGCCCCTCCCAGCACAATGTGCATTTGCTGCTACTCTGAAACAATGGGAAACAAAAAGCAGTGTGCAGGAGCCAATGAACTGGTAAGAAAATGTGCTGGATTACAGGAAGGCTTTTGCAGAAGAGCTGGGACGTGTTTTTCAGCCATACCGATAAACTGCCTTAACAAATTACAGCACCTTTACTTCTGTTCCACTGCCCCAGCTCTTTCACAAATCATCTGTTCAATTATATATGTCCTGTGAAATGTACCCTTGCAGGGCCTTCCACTGAGAGCATGGAAAAATAAATCTATTCCTTTGGCTTCTGACTTCCCTTCTATTTAATTTACAATGTACAAAATTATCTCTGGGAGAAGAGATAAGCAGGTATATTAATCCAGGGTACTGAGGGATATACCTGTTAAAATAAATAGTCTCCGAGGCAGCTGGAGTCACATCGCTCACTAGAAGGGAAACGGGGTCTGACACACGGGATGGACACGGCCGGGATGAGGCTGGGCAAGGAAGGGAGGAACAGAGCTGAGAGCAGAGCCATGAGTCTGACAGAATAAGACTGGGATGGAAATGTGGAAGTGGGGGGGAATCAAAAGGAAAAAAAAATGGATATGTTTCCTTCCCCGAAGAGGAGCAGTGAGGTGTGAAATCGAGAGCGGGGTTTGCGGAGGCCCCCTTAGCCAATGTCACTGTGATGTGACACAGGTGAGAGGAAGCAAATGGAACCACAGGGCAGGGGGGCAGCCTGGCACCAAGAAATTCAGGGACAAGGTGGAGGTGGTGATGGTGAGCGCAGAGGGAAAAGCCAGGAGGCCACGGGAAGGACTGGGGAACAACCCTTGGATCCTGCAGGGCTCGGTGAGGCAGGATTCTCACAGCCAGCTGAGCAGGTGACCTTGGTGCTTGTACTTGGGCCACAGGAGACTGACTTGGCTGCTGGGGGGAGAGAGGGGCAGGTTGGGGTCTGTGGAAAAGCTGTCTGGAGGCCGAGCACAGGGAGGTTGGTGCTGCAGAGCCCAGGCAGCGGGACCTGAGCTGCTTTGAGAAGCCCAGTGGGTTGTTGAGCTTCCAGTGAGTTTTGCAAATGGTGATGGCCATAAGAAAACCAGTCCCCCCACTGCCTTATGCTGTTCCCTTCACTGTGAGGCAGCTTCCAGGAGAGGGCTGGGGAGTACCTGGATCCAGCTGAGATGTTGGGATGAACACGGGGGCATTGCTGAGGGTGACAGAAAGAGTTTGGAGTGGATGAGCAGGCTGAAGGGCTGGACAACCAAATCCCCTAAAACCTGTGTGGGCACTTGAACCCAGGGAAGTAATTTTGAGGTAAGCAGCTGTGTGTTTGAAAGACATGAGTGGGGGTTTAAATCCCCAAGGACTGTATCATACCCTTGGATTTTGGGAGAGCTCTGTGTGCAGGAGCTGCACATCAAATCTGCCAGCCTAAGCTCACACAGAGCAGGATCCTCTTGTCCATCATCTGACCTGGTCCCTCCCTGCCCTTACTCTTTTTTTTTTGAGGGCTCAGTAGGAGAAGGAAGAGCTGCTCAGCAGAAAGGCCAATGCAGGAAATCAAAGCCACGTTCAAAAAGCAGCAGGTGATGGTCACTAGTGAAGTCAAGGAAGCCAACTGCAACAAGGAATTCTGGGCTTAAAAATGGTCCTCTAGCGGGAAGGTATCTGCTGGATGGACAGCTGGAAAGGCTTGGGGTTTGTGCTGCATTCCCAAGTGTAGTTCCATTGTACTTTTTCTCAGTGGGAGGATTTAGAGGCTCAGTTTACAAGTTCCTCAGGATCAGTATCATTGGGGTAGCATGATCAAAAGGGATCTGAGGGAAAAAAACACTGAAGAAATGAGAAATCCAAGTGTTCTGCCTGCAGACTGTAAAGAAGAAAATGTTTGAGGTAATCTATCAACTCCTGTATAATTTATATGAGGGCTGGGGTTTTTGGAATGGTGGGCTGCAAAACATGGAGAGAAGACTGTGGTAAGAGGTGCTGATCCTTATGGCTGGATCCTCCTCCAGGTAGAAGGGCTTTAAGTAGCACTGGGGAAGCCAAACTCTAATTTAGAACAAATTGAAGCCAGTGGGATGAATGTGAAGAGAAGGAAGGTAAAGCCTGCTGCTGTATCAATGAAGGAAGCCTGATGAGCAGGAGAGCTTGGCAACTTCCACTGCTGAGAACTGTAACGTAATTAGTGCCATGAGCGGCTGTGGGATAATTGGCCTGTTCAAATAAGTGATGATTATGGGCTGGGTAAGGGGAATCACATGATTTAAAAAGAGAAAAAAAAAAAAAGGGCAGGGGGAGGTGTGAGTCAAACTTTTGTTGCTCTGTTGTTGCGAAAGATTAAATTTAGCTGGCAAATGTTGCTGCACTGATCTGACCCACAGAGGGCAGGAGCTGTGAGTGGGGCAGGTGAGTTGCCTTCTGCTGGGAAAGAGGTTACAGTTGGGAAACACCTTGTCCAGGTTTTGTACCACATTGTCAGGAAAATGTAGAGAAAACCTGGCCCTGTACAGTCCCTGGGCTGTAGAGCAATAGCTGAAAGCTGGGCTCACAGAAAAAACCACAGGCAAAATACCAGCTGCCAGATGGAAACTGGAGGCAAGAGAGTTAGACACTCACCAAAATCTCCTTTATTTTGTTTCTGCATGCACACAGCAGAGATGATGGATTGTAAGTGCAGACAGGAAGAGGGGATGATGCTCTGCATGGGATGGTTCCACACCAGGAACTTGCACCATGTGGTCAGCAGAGGGGACTGTGATGGACAGGCCAGACCAGATGATCTCACAGCATCTCCTGCCCTTAAAATCTGTTTCTCTTAGTATAATGTTCTTTTCTTTGAGGGGTTTTTTCTCCCCCAGGAGGGCACTTTCACATGTGATCACCCCAAGGCTCTGATTTCCCTTGGAAAGGCTTTCTAATGTCCTCTTAATTGCCAGGGTCAGTAAAGTAACCCTGAATGTTGATTCAGCCATATGGGATGTCTCCCAGAAAACGAGTCACCTCTCTCCAAGGGTATAAATCAGTAAAACTGTGGCATCCCAGGAGCCCTCAGTGATAAATAAACTCAACCCAAGTGCTCTTGCAGCTCGCCACCAGCTGAGCAGAGCAGATGAACTCCGTGGCTGGAAGCAAAGCCAGGCTGCAAAGCCTGTGCTAAGATGCATGTCTGACTCATGGAGTGCAGCCTGTCAGCCTCGGGGAAGCAGCTGGAGCCAGAGCTCCAGCGAGGAGGAGGCAGTGGCTGTGGTGTGCCACGATTTCCATCTGAGAGTGCAATGATCTCAGCAGAGAGCTCAGTTCCTCGAGCTAGGTGAAAAGATTCTCCTGATGAGAAGGGACTCGTAGAAGTAGGAAACAGCCTGTATTGCTTTCACTAAATAAATATTACACTCTGCTTTTACTTTGCTGCCGCAGAGTGCTCCCTCTGATCGTTAAGCCCGAAACCGCAGCCCGGCCGTCAGCAGGGCTGTTTGCTGCCCTGATTTACGGGCTGCAAGCGACCACAGAGCCCCTTCATGCCTCTGCTGGCTTCCATGCCCTGCTCAGAAACCTGCAGGCAGCTGCCAGGCCCAGCTGGAGAGGAGGGGAGGGAGAGAGAGGGATTTTCCTGCACCTGTGGAAGTGCTGGGCTGGGAGTGGGGTTGGGGAGCCCTGGGCAGTGCTGGGGGTGGCACAGAATGGCACAGGCTGTCTGTCCTGTGTCACCTGTGCTAGTAGCACACATGGAGTGATGCCATGAAATGCCACTGTGTTGTGGCACCCCAGGCCTCTGCTCTGCACTGCTGAGAAGCCCTGTGCTGCCTGTCTGGCACAGGACCCGATTTAGCTCGGTGCATTAGAGCGTTCACCAGCGTGTGTCTCCTACACCTTGTTGCTATTAGTTCCTTTTATCATATTAGGGGTCCAGAAATAGGAAGAAAACACCCTGTTATTGCCTTGGTAGCAACAAAATAATTGCTGTGCTTTCCCTGAGGAAATCCAGCTTTGGGCATTCGCTCTCCCTTTCCATAAAAAGCAACTGTTTTCTATTGCCATAATTTAAAAGCTGTATTTGTTTTAAAATTCCTGTTCCCTCAAACCAGTGACAGATTGTGGAACTGTGATAACTTTTTTGTGTCAAGGTAACTAATGACAGGGAAATTATCTGGCTCTCTATGGAAATGCTGCTGTTCTCAACGATTTGAGGAAAGCTGCAACTCCTCACCTGTACACTCATACAGGGACTGGCTGTGGACAGGGGATGCCAGCGATGCCAGATGGGGTCCAAGGCACAGGGACAGGCATTTGCTGATGTTAGACACAGTGCTAAAAATCTTGGAGTTTAATTTGCCCTGCTTCACTATGGGTTAAGCTGAATTTGACACAATTAACATTATCTTGCTGCATGGAGTTAGTAGAGTTAAATATCTCTTTTATCCATACTCAAATCACTTGCAAGCACTGAGATCATTGCAGCAAAGCCCTCTTTGTCAAAACACAGCCCTACCTTAAAAACAGTTGTATGAAAACCAGCACATGACCTGCATGTGAAATGAGGAGTTTGTTTCTATACAAAATGATTCCTCCTGCAGGTTGCTGCCTTCCCCTCAGGTTGCACTTTCATTTTGCCAGCCTTTCCCATCTGCTGGCACTAGCTGCCGCTCTGCAGCAGCCTCAGCAGACACCAGGAGCAGCCTGGCTGTCCCCAGCAGAGGACAATCATCAGGCAGGACCAGGCAGATGCAGTGGTCCCTGGAATCCCACTCGTGCCCTCTGCCTGAGTGGCTGTTTCCAGCTCAGTCCCAAAGTGCATGAGAACTGCATGATGTTTGATCTCTGTTTACAATGCTGATGCACAGTGCACATCCTATTTCTCCCCCTGTTCACTTGGTTTTTCAGCACTCTGGAGCCTTGCCAGAAGTAAAGAACCACCTCTACAAAATAACACTTAGAGCTTTTTGTTCCAGAAGGCAAGTTCTTCAAATATCTCTTAAAGAAATACAAAGGATATTTCTTGTGTAATCTTTCTAATCCAATGCACATATCACGGTGCTCTCAATCCCCTCGTTAGCTCCACAGCAATTAGCACCCAGTGTTCTGATCTCTTTGTGCCACAAATTTCTTTAAGTGTCAGAAATCACTAGCCAGGTATTAATATTGATTTTTAGCCTATGTGGAATGAAGAGTGAAAAATCCAATACTGTTTTTTATGAAGAGCCATTTCATACTTTCTTAATAGATGTCATAAAATTCCATCAATTACTGGGGTCTCTTCAGGGGACCTAATTATTGTGCTATGCTTACCTAGTCTGAAAACTTAATAATATCTCCAGATGCTGCCAAAAGTCCTTTGGAGGTCTTACATTCCACGAGGGAGCCCTCTGCTCTGTTTGGCTTTTTTTCTTTCTTTTAAATGAACTATCAAATGTTCAGTGAGGGAGATGAACTGGAAAGCCTGCATTCATACAAATTCAGGGTGGTATTGTTCCTGAAAGGCTGGAAGGGAGAGGGGGTACTCATTTTATTTTTTAATAATTAGATCTTGGATTTGCATTAGGTCAACTTTTTAATGGTGACTGCCCAGTGTCACATGCTCAGGGAACTGCAGATACATCCTTCCATTCCTGTAGGCATTGTCAGTGCTGTAACAATTAATGGGCAGATTTGGGGTTGGGTTTTTTTTGGGGGGGAAGAGGTTATCCTAGCAGAAGGCGAATGCCAACAGAAGCAAAGCTATTTTAGTGACTCCTTGAGTGAAAGCAAGAAGATCCTGAGGGAACTCTGGGAATTTTATACATGGACTGCTTGACAAGTGCCCAACAGAGCAGCAGGTTCCACCCCAGCACCAAAGCATTGTGGATGATTGTGATCACACTGGGTGAGGTGTTCCTGGAGTATTTCCCCTTTCAGAGCCACCAAGGCCTGGTGCAGTCATGGCACTGTGTGCCAGACAGGAGTGGTGCAGGCTCCCAGCACAAAAGGCAGCGCTCAGCCCTCTGCAAAAGCCCAAGGTGATGTATGGCCCATGGGAAGACAAAGCAGAGCCATGGAACAAGCTCCCATCTTCCCATTTTCACATCCAGATGGCTGTTATGAAACAAGGAAACATGATGTGCCTGAGTCTGCCTGAGATGACAAAACCACGCTGGTGGATCGTGCTAATCCCTTCATGTCTGAACCCCAGCTCCTCTTGGGTGCATTACTCATCCCTGTGGCTCTCCAAAGAACTAGATTTTCCTTTAGATGTCTGATTTTGCTGAAAGATCTGAGAAATGCTCAAGGGCATAAATTATTCTTTTCATAGCCTGTGATAATGTATGATTCTTAAATTGCCACCAGATCTGACTCCTTCAGATAGTGGAATGAAAATAATGCTGTGCTTGCCCCGAGCCAGGAGGAGGATCTGGTCCAAACCACGTTGTCTTTCAGCAACCCAGCAGCATCATGGATGCAGATGGTGGGGATGTCTGGAAAAATGCAAGTGTTGGAGGATCATAATGAAATATCAGCCACTCAAATTCATTTCTTATAACAGTCCTCAGAATTGGGACCAGGTTCATAGGGATGCTAAGTCTGTCTGTGTGGTGTAAATCACTGTGGCACGTACACTGTGGGATGATAGAGCACTGGTGTTGAGTAGGGCACGAGTTGGTTTCTTCCTCTGTACCACCACCCACTCAAAACCTAAACTGGGACATTCATAAAGCCTCCTTTAAATAAAAAAAAAAATTATAATTATAATGTTATTATAAGAATTATCCACACCAATATTACCAGTGCTTACAGCAGTTACTGGTTGCATGCTTGCAACCTTCCTTGACCAGGAGCAGATGTGGGACCATTCCTGAGCTGTGAAATGGAAATTGTTTTCACATGAGTCAAGGAGCTGATAATTCCAAACAAATCAATAAACATCATAGCACCTGCAGTAAAATCAGAGTTAGAAACCCCAAATCAGTGGAAGCCGCAAAACCACTAACACAGGGAGCTGAAGAAGACAGGTAATTGATTTAAAGCATGCAGTATTTATATAAAATGGGGGGAAAACCAGTTGGAGGATGTTTCTATATAACCATTTTGGGTTTTCTGGCTAGCATTCCTTACCAGCAGAAATACAGGCATCAGCCAACAGCGCCTGATCCTGCTTTTCCTGGCAAAATTGCAATTTGCCACAAGTTACAGGGGGAGCGGGACTCATCTTACAATAAAGCACATCCATTTTCCAGGCAGCTTTCTATGGGAGCCACACTGTGGCTTTGATTGCAGCTGGAGCCCATCCAGGCACGCTGACAGCCAGGCTCTCATCATCACGGTGGCTGCACTCAGGCTAAACCCCTGCTCTCCCTACAGGAGACTTGTAAGGCAAGAAGCACAGGCATCAACACACAGTTTAGGCACAGGTCTGCCAAGACCTTTCCTATTGCCACAAGGATATTTCTGCCATATGTGAGCCAAGAAGAAAAAAAAAAAAAAAAAAAAAAGCATATTAATTTAATAGTGGAGGAGAGATTCCACCACACTCATTTATTGTAACTGATGAAAAGGCTGCTGTAATGCAAACTGTTGTGCCAAGTTGCCTGTGCTAGCCAACATTTTGGCATGTTACATTCCTATCTAGGCAGCTTTTGATTATTAATCATTTCAAGTGTTTTGAGAGTTGAATTTCAGTGGATTTTAACTGATGGGTTATCATGGATATTAAACACTGAGCCCAAGACTCAATGTGAGGGTGTTGGTGGTGATCTCGCACCGTTACTTCTGGCTGTGGGTGGCTGCAGAGGATGACAGCTGAAACTGCAAATGTGAGGAACTGCCAAATGTGTATCCATATGAGACAGGCCCTGTGGGTTCACATTTTTGGACTGTTATCCATTACAGTAATTGATTTTTAGCCAGTGTCCTAGGTTAAAACAAAACTAAAGCTTCTGCTTTTCCCACGTTTCACTTGTAGAGGTTTCAGAATGTGTGTGATCATTTCCAAGAGTTTATTGTTGTTGGCCAAGTAGGACTTTCCATGGACAAGACAAGACACAACTGAAAACAGAGAGCTCCTCGTGCAACACTAAGTGATTCCAATCACATGGGATAATTTCAAATGGATCTCAGTGTGAGTGAGCCAATGATCATGTACCCTGAGACAGTGACTGATCTGAAAAATGATACATCCATGTAACCCTGGGAGCAGAAGTGTTTGCTTCTTATATTTTGAACTATTTGCCAAAGCTGAACAACTCCAGCTCTAGCAACTATTGATAGAATATGATCATTTCAAAAGAGAAAGATTTTGCAAGTCTTTTATAAATGAAGTAATATTAAATCTTCTGGAAAATTTCAAAGCGTGACTTTGCACTGAGTCCCCTGTGACAGGACATCCCCCATGAGAAAGAATGAGAGGGGAGAATGTAGCTCAGCAAAGCTGACAGTTTAAACCTCCCCAGAGAAAAATATAACCAAGGAAATTATTTTTGTGTATGTGCTGGGCTTGGGGGAGGAGGCTGGGTTTGTTTTATTAAGCAAATGACCCACGGCACTTCTGCAAAGAAGAAGCAGATTTTAGACAGCAAAACTGTGCATCTTACTTGGAATCAGTGGTCTATCAAAACTGTTGGAAGTTACCACTTTTAAAAGATGTCTTGGCCCTGTGCTCAGTCCAGCTAAACAATCTGGGCAGTCAACCCTGGGACTTTAATGGATGGATGGACTTGGTGAGGAAGAAAAGAGCCTGGACTTATCTACAGAAACTTGGAACATTTGGGGCAAGTGTTCCAAATTAAGAAAGAAAACATTCCATGATTTACGTCAAAACTATAAAAATAAGCATTTTGCACAACTCATGCTCTGACCAAAGTCAGTATTCAAAACATGCAAAAATTAATTTTAATTACTCCAGCTCATGACAAATGAAATTCTGGTTGGTGTTCCACAGCTGAAATATCTGTCTTGTCTTGATTTTTTCCTGTAACCATTCCCAGACTCAAGAGGTGCTGTTTAGAGGTTCAGAACAATGCTGTGGTATCCATGACAGAGGATAAAGAAGAGGGGGAAGGGAAAAAGCAAAAGGCATTATTTGTAGCTCTTACTATTTAATATAATAATATTAATATCTACTATGTGCCTCCCACAAAGCTCCAGCTAAGCCTGTGACCCTAGAGGACTGCCTTAGAAATATGTGGACAAAAAAGGCAAGGAAGGGACAAGGGCTGTTCCTGTGGTAATGACCACACAGCCGTGTGGTTTTTAAATAAATGAGGGTACACATTAATGAAATTGTGGTTTGTTTCAAACTCAAATCACTTTCTGCTGGCATCCAGAGTTTCTACTGTAGGATGTAATGTTACTTCCCACACCTGTGCAAGTGTTTCATTGGTTTGTAAAAGGGATGAAAGGGGGTGGGTATGTCAGTCTGTGTGGTAGCTAGAGCTCCTCTAAGCTGCCAGTGAGGATTCTCCTGCCTGCAGCACTTGGGTGTTGCTCCCCAGGTTGAAAACTTTCCTTTTGCTGCAAGGGCTCCTCCACAAGAAGTGCCAGGTGCAGAGTGAAGCCCTTGAAGGCATTCCCTTGACAGGCAGGTAATGCTGATTGAGAGCACAGCACCAATTTGCAGTGTACTGCCTAAGAGAAAAGACACTTCAGCTGGGGGAATAATTTGCAGTAATGAGGGTGAAAGCTAAACTTCGCAGCATAGCTCGTGTCAGACAAAAACATACCAAAGTCACAGTGAATTTCTGGAACACCTGACAGGCATTTCTTCTGGGTAGGGCTCTGTAACACGCACTCGGTTCACAACCATTTGTTTTGCCTTACAAACTGTCACTGTTGAGCTGATGCCACCAGAAGTTGGAAGGAAATGTGACTGGAGCTCCTCCACCAGCACTTCTAATTTCCTTCCCCAAGGTGGGAGGAGTGGCACATAAAGAGAAAACTTGTGTGTGTGTCTCTATGGAGAACGCCAACGAGGCAACACAAATGAGCAGGATTGTTTATGCTGGGTTATCAGATGGTGTTGCTACCAAGTACCATGTGTGATTAGAAGAAAAAAAAAATAAAAAGAAACTTTATACTGAATTTTTGGTGCTAGAGTGGCTGGGTGTATCTGCTCATGGCCTGTTCTTGGATTAGGAAGATGCATTCCCTCAGGAAAGTAGAGCAAAAGATCTCTCCTGGTGACCAAGCCCTCCAGGTGATGCTGCAGGCTCCTGAAGGAGCAGAGCAGAGGGAACACGTGGCTGGTGTCCCAGCTGAGGGCTGCTGTGTTTTCATATGAGAGAAGCCTTGGTCTGTACAGGATCTGACACTTCATTAAACCAAAATCCATCACTGAAATCTTGGAACGGACAAGCAGCCACTTGGACTTTGTGTCAATGGCCCCTAGGGTAGGAAATCACTATGGTATCTCCACAACCTGTACTGCTTTGTGTGAATGCAGAGTCGCACCTTAACTCTGAGCACAACTAGTGGTTCCTGGGATAAGCTTCTTTGGCTTTTCCCTAAGAAAGGCAGCTTGAGAGCTTCACCTCAGCTGGGGCTGAGATCCTCATTCTTGTATGAAAAGGAATTAATCTTCTGGGGCAGAGGGCTGCTATGAAATAAACATCAGGTGTGTCAACCACACAGACTTAAGAGGAGAAGTAGTGGTTTGGGGGTGAACAATACCCAGCTGTGGCCAAAGAAAGAGCCAGGGAAAGAGCCCACTGCAGATCTTCATTGGCATCCCATCCTCTTCTGCAGTGAAAGCTGGCATATTGCAGGACAGATGATTTCCCTGCCTGTTTTTTTTATAGTGCTTTACACTTCCCAGGAGTTGTTTCTATATGACTGTAATAGAGCTGTCAAAATAACAGCTTGTGGTGGAGGATGCAGTCGCACCTCTCAGCTCCTTGCTGCCCTTCTCCTGCAGCACCTGCTACCAATGAATGGCTGGAGGATGAGGCCAAATGAAGGTGACACTGGCTGTGAGTGCAGGACATGGCTCAGTGCTCATTTGGCTGACCTTCCCAGCAGAGCCATGGCCTCAGGCCTCTCCAGCCTTTTGCACTGTAAGCCTGGCCCCAGCAATGGTCTCCTTTGCCTCGTGACCTGTAGAAGGTCTTTTGCACCTTCCAGCCTCACAGCTCTGCATCCTGCCCTTCCTGCACAGCATTTCTGATCTAACTACACTGTGCAGGCAACACATGGAGCACAGGAGTCACAGGAGCAGCCAGCTGATGATTTGGGGATTTGGCAAGTATTATCCTACTGCAGCTTGACAAGACAATGAGGGTGGAGGTGTGACAAGATCTAGTCCCTGTACACTGCAAAATAGCTGTTGAGTAGGCTATGGAATATATCTCAAGGAGGAGTACCCTTAGGACTACCTGGCAATGACTGCCTGGAGGGAGGCAGCATCTTGGTGCTGGGGTAGTGATGGCTCTCCCATGCCTGTGGAAAGGTGTGTTAGAAGTGTCTGGATCTGCTCCATCTGGGAATAATTGTGTAAAGTCAAATGAGTGGCAATATCAGAGCAAAACATTAATGAAGGGACTGGAGTAGCCATCCATCAATGTCCATTTGCTTGGAGGCTTGGAGGCTTTTTCTCCCTCCTTTTATCAGACATCTTCAGTAACCTACAGGTGCCTGCTTGCAAGGTCAGCATTTCCTATGCATGAGAGCAGTGGCTCTGCAGGCTGAAGGCTGCATAGATTCAATGTACCAGCTCAATCAGATGTTTAAGCATCTCTGCAGGAATGATCACTGTCATTTAATCTGCTGATTAGTGTTGTCATATCTATTTGTAGAATACAGTATAATTTATGGTGAGATCCCTGGAGGATCTTCAGCAAATGCTACAAGTAATTGAATCTGCTGATTTTTAAAGGTCAGGTAAAAACTAAGCATTATTATAACACAGATGAGGTGATGATGACACCAGGTAGCTTTACATTTCAAATGTAAAAACTTGAATTTTCTGATCATTGCTGTATGCCATCACTGTTGGAGATGAGTGAGTAAGACAGTCAAGAACCATAATGTCCATTTTCAACCCTGTCAGTAAAGCAATGTAATTTCTGAAGAGAAGAAAAAAGGACTTCCTTTTCCAAATCAGCAGGTTGGGGGGGAGAAGAATTTCAGAGAGGCGTGATTAGGGAAGCATCAGGAAATTGTTTGGGTGATTTTACTGAAGAAGTGGCTCACTGATGAACTCTGAGGCTGAGTGCTGCTATTTCCAGTCCTGGCTGAGTAAGATCCCCCGAGCTGGCACAGCTACTTTCCATCTCTCTTCCAGCAAACAAGCGGATTTCCCTTATCAGCAAAACTAATTTTGTCTGGCTGACAAGTTATAAAAATTAAGACTTTTAATTTGGATTGTACAGTCTGGAGTTCATTTCTGTAGAAATGAGGGAGGAACGGAAGGAAGGTGGTCTGGATCGTGGCAGGGACAATCAGCTTTTGAGAGCACCAGACTAGAGCAGCTCACTGAAGAAATGGTTTGACCAAAGAACAAAGCTGATGGAGGGAACCAGCACCACAAAGCTCAGGCTGGGGTGCTGCCTTGCACTAAAAACTCTGCATGTTGATAATAAATTGAGATTTATTTAACAATAAAAAAGGGGTTTTTTAAATTTAAAGAAGAAAAGTATTTCTTCAGGGTTAGATTTTTGTTGTCAAACTTGTCTGGGCCTATTAGAAGCTCCCCCAGCCTTCTGGAATACCACTACTTCCCATCTGCTTCCCTCAAAGTTACAAAGTCAGTGGAGAGCTTGGCAGGAACTAAACTGGCAAGACAAGGAGTGGGTTGAAACAGTGACTAAATGTGGGATGTGTCTATCCCTATGAAGCTGCTGCTAACGCCAGCACCCTGTATGGTGTCTAACAGGCATTTATAGGCCGTGCACCACTGAATTCTCCTGCAACAACTCCTGCCTACAGGTGCTCTGCACAGGGCAAAACTGTGCTGAGGTCATAAATTTTGTGGCTGAAATGCCTAATAAAAAGGGTAAATGCATGTTTGCTTGTAAAAGCCCTTCCCCAGAACAGATTAAACAAGTTATCCTGTGCTTTTTTCACTGCAGAAATATGTGTTTGCTGCAAACTTTCTTCTTTAGCTGCTCTGTAAATCATCAACCTAGAGCACTGCAGGCTACAAGAGCTGCCAGGACAATAAACTGAAGCTTTAAGCCCAGGAAAGACTTAAATATTCACCTTACTTTACATAGCCTGGTGACAGCAATATGGATGTGCCTAAGGCTGAGTGCTCCCATGCTCCGATGGATCAGGGCCTAAATACACATGGACACTTCAAACAGAGGCATCTGTCAGCAAAAACTTCCTCTCCTTGGGAGGAGGCTTCTGTCACAGCTCCTGCGTGGGTGTTGGGGCACATAAATCCCCCAGACTTTGTTGTTCTGCCAGCAAGCAGGACAGAAGAGCAGTAAAAACCTGCCAGGTCAGTTAGAAACCAGCTGAGTCACAATGCTGCAACAGGGCCACCTGAAAATAAACAGGCCAACAATAAAAGCCGCACAAGGGCCGAGTAAGAAGCCTGACTCTCTGGGTGGGTGCAGGTTTGTCTGCTGCAGTGGCTCTGGGACTGTGGATGCTCCCTCCTGCTTTCCTACATGACTCCCTTTGTGCAAACCCAGGACACTGGCAGAGCTGGCCCATCACCTGCTGTGCAGCGCACGAGTGGAGCTGAATATTTGGGAAAACAACACCGGAGCAAGGACCCTGTAAGACACCTTCAGTATAAACCCTTTTTCTCTGTCCCCAGCATTGTTCCCCTTAGGGTGACAACGGGCACCACTGATTAGAAGGGTATGCCAGCCCACGTGTGCCAAATGGGAACCTGTTAGGTTATTTTGGTGCTCTCTGGGGAGAAAGCGAGGGCACGCAAACATGGATAAATAACCGCTCCCGGTTCTGGGTCTCTTATATAAGGTGATGATTATAGAAACTGCAATGTACGAGGGGGTGGAATGCAAAGAACAGAGTTTTTAAAGGAAAGTAGGTCTGGGTGTTGAGGGGGGAAATGGAAATTACCAGCCTTCCTTGAGGTTTGATAAAATCAAAGAAGGTGGTGCTGTATTGTAGTGATGCCTTGGCCGCAGACAAGACATGAGCGTCCTGTGCTGGGGAAGAGTCGCGCAAAGATTTTATATAGATCTTCTTTTCAGGATGAGCTGATGTATGGGACTGTCAGCTGAGCACAGTGCTGGGAATAAATTATTTAATGGCACAAATGGTTTCCAAAGGGAGCTGGGAGAGTATTGTCCCAAAGTAACCAACACTTCATGTTCCTTTGCAAGCACAAACAATAATTGAATTGAATTGAATCGCAGACATGTAGAAAGCAATTCTGTAGCCATCCTGACACTAATGTTGGTTGGTTGATTGGTTAGGGAAGAATTTTTCACTGTATATTTTCTTTTCTTTTAAACTTACTGAAGAATGCAGAATTAACACTCAGGATACTTTTTAATCCTAATCAGAAATGAAGCTGCTTACAAACTAGGTTTAAGCATCTTTAAATCCTTATCATAGATGGGCTGAGCTTGGGCTGTTAAGACAGGCTGCTATTTTATTCATAACTGTTAGGAGAAAAATTGGGGAGGGTTTCTAAAGCACTAAACATTACACACAGCTATTTGCCATCTCCTCCTCTTTTAAACACAGACTGTAACTCACCGGTTCCCTACGCTGCAATTTATTTTCTTATAGCCAGGTTGTGAAAGCTGTGGGAATGGAAGTGATCTGCTGCTCTAATCTGTAAGGAGAGCACCAACCCCCCCATGTCTTCAGCCTGATTGTGGCAGCAACATGTGCATTTACAGATTCATTGCTGAGTGTCTGGAGGTTACTCTTCAATGCGTGCTCTTTATAATCTGATCAGTCATCCACTAAAGAGTCTTGCAGCAATGTAATTCTGAGTTTCGCTGCCTGAGCTGTGTTTCTCTCCCTGTTGGGTTTCTGATTGTTGTACCAGAAGCAGCATCACAACTTCTTTCGTGAAGTGGGTTTTGGTGCACGGTCACTGGAAAGTCTCCTTTGGAGAAATCATTATGCTAATGTAAAACACTGGGTTGAAGCAGGGCTGTAACAGTGGGCTGGATCTAGGAAGATAATCAGTGTCCTGCATGATAGGGATATTGCCTGGGTGCCATTCCAACTTCTGTATCTCTCATTCCTAGTACACATTTGTGTTTGGTGTGTACTCCACAGGTGAATTCACACAAGGACACAGAGAGAATCCTCTCAGATGTTTTTGGTACGTCCCTTCCTTGGGGCCAAGTCTGCTCTCGCTGCAATTAGCAGGAGCTTGTGTTGCAGCTCTTGTGCGTAAGCCTTGCTCAGCTGAGCAGCCTCCCTGACCTCAGTGGGGCTCCTTGTGTGCCTAATTTAGGGCTGGAATTTGCCAGCGGGTCAGCACCCACTGGGATGCTGATAACCAAGACCTACTCAGTCTATAGACCTGGTATTTTAGATCACCCCAAGGCGTGCCCCTGATGGGCATTGCCAGCAGGAGCCCACAACACAGACCAGATCCAGATCTGCTGGATTGTCCCAGCTGTGTGGTGTGCCCCAATCTGTGGGCATTTAATGGCTCAAAGGGGCATTCATGCTTCTAGTGACAGCATATAATGACTGTATATATAATAATATAATGAGAGATGAACATGGGTTTATGGCACAGTGTTTTCATGAGGCAGGATTGATAAATGAGAGGCAAAAGTCTCTCTGGGGCACAGGTAAAGGTGCACTGACGCTGGTTTTACAGGTTATGGGTTGCAAGGGCTCTGATTGTCTCCCTTCCCTCCTGCAAGGCTGCAAAGGGAAGAGCTAAGGCAGCAAATCCTGCTCTTGTTTTGGCTTCCTTCACGTGCCTGCTAAGGCGTTGCTATGTGAAAATCCTGGCAGGGGGTGGGAAATGCTGTGTCTGTTGGAGCTGAACAAGTTCCTGTGTGTTTAGTAGTTGTGGTGTCCTTGTTTGCTCTTTCTTGCGAGCCGTGTGAATAGAGACCTTTGTACATCAGGACATGTGGTAGTGCCCAGGTACTCCTTGGATATAAAGGAATGTTTGTGCAGTGGCAGCCAAGCCATGGAAATGGTAGAAGCAGGTGCCTTGTCTTGTTTCAGAGGAAAATGGAGTATGGTTTATTGAATAAATCAAGGCTTTGTTAGCTAGGCCACCTTATTCCTGCAGGGAATCCGTAGGAAGGATTTATATTAAGTGTTCTCTGATGATAATGATGCTTTTAAAATAGAATTCAGAATATTATGCCACCTAAATCTTGATAGCCCATTCCTTCAGCTCAGAAATACTAATGCAAGGTGTATCTTGTACTCCATATTTCATGGCTGTTCCAATTTCTCTTTTTTTCGAGCTATATATTAATGTGGATTTAGAGGCTTTATCTCCACAGCTACACAGTCCCCCTCACAAGCCTTTCCAGACATGCAATTTAGCTAAAAAAAGCTTGCTTTGTTCCTCAGCATTATATGGTGTAATCAGGAGAATGAATAGAGATGCCAGAAAGATTTATTACTTGATTTTTTTCAGAGATGGAGAGAACAACTAATACACAATATTGATTTCATGAGAAACTGGGGATCCTCACATCAGAGAAGCATTTTTTTCAATATCCACTTCAGAAATATCACCCTAAATGAACTGGATTTTTTGAGAAACTAAAGGATGAATAGGAAAAAAAATCAAGATGGACTGGTTTTTTCTTTATCAAAACATGAAGCTATGCTTTGATAATCTAGAATACAGTAGGATTTGGCATTTATGGGAAGTCCTACCCAATGTTAATCCACTCTTCAGAAAATGTGCCATAACCTCACTACCCCTGAAGCATCATTTCACTGAAAATGTTGCAAAAAGCTTTGTTTGCCAGATTTCACCAACTTTTGTTATTTTTTAAATCACCTAAAAGTGCAGCATTTATGGACGTTCATAAAACAAACCAGAACACAGCATTTCATTTTCAAACCAAACTCCTAGCTGGTTTAAACTCTCTCTTTCAACAGAAAAACTGAATACAGTTCTGTCTTTTTAACTATCCTAAACACAAATGCAACCACTTGGTGACATCTCCTTTTTTTTTGGCTGGGTTTATGATATTTGTTGAGATCAGCTTTTGGTTTCAAAGGGGTGGTGAGCTGCTCTGCTCCCACTCCTGAGATACTGAGCCTGAAGTCTAATTATGCTCTTTCCATCTTTCTTGGTTGTTCCTTGCTACACTGGTGACAAATTTAGCAAAAAACCTCCAGCTGTGCTGAGACTGTGGAAGGAGTTGAGGCTTGGGGTTAGAGCTTGAATAGCATGTAACCTCTTATTTCCTACCCTGTCTGGCTCTGAATGGCAGCTATGCAAATTATATGCATACACTTTCTACCGTAGTTTGGTTTTATGGGGGCTTTCATTGCAGTTAGATGAACTTTGAAGAAATAATTTTAAGCTAGGAACTTTAATCAATGCAATTTTTTTCATATTTTTTTCCTTGCAAAACCAGGTTCTTCATGTCACTTGTAATTCAGCACTAGTTAAATACTGTTGGTTTCCTAGGGAAGATGTGCTATTGTTTAAATCAGAAAGGCAAATACAAATGTAATGCAATATCCTGTCTACCAAACAGGTGGGACGTGCAGCTGACCAACTTGTAGTCCAGCTTCAAATGCAACTTTGTTTCCCTTCTTCTTTGAACTCCTGGAAACAAAGATCTGCAAAAAGAATGGGGTGCTTTAATCCCAGTCTGAATGCAGTTGCAGTGAAAATCAGCTATTGTAGCTCAATAGCTCTGGACCTCTGTGCCTTCAGAAATTAAAAGCCCCCTTCCTACTGATATTTTAAAATTAATATTTAATAATAGTAAAAGCATGATTTCCATGTCAGAAGAGGGTTTCTTCATAAGAAAATCTTTATTTTGATGCAGCTCAGAGGACTTGCCTATCACTGTTCGATGCTGCCCAGAACCATGGCCAGACCATAGGACCCTATAGCATTTCTTGGCTTCTGGAGTCAAGTGAACCACTTGCTCTCTCCCTGGTGTTTGTGTCCTACATATCCCTTATCCAGCCTCCTATCCCAAACCCTGGGGCACCCAGCACCACAGAGTGAGCCAACATACCTTTGTCTCCCAGCCTAAGCACAACTGTAATGATTTCTGTGGTTTATACCTACTTTCTAGATGTATAAATAACTGCTATCAGCTCCTGGGTCTACAGAGCAGCACAGCAGAGTGCTAATGAGACCTGCTCCTTGCTACCAGTTCAGCTCTGTGTGGGCAAATAGGTGTTAAACTGAATTTTAATCTGCTGGCAATGAACATCTTATTATATAGCTGTGCCTAAGGGCTCGGCAGGTTTGTGCACCACACACAGCGTGTTCAGGTGGAAGCTGAGCTTGTGGGTGAGGATTTAGGAGAGAAAAAGCAGTTCTCAGTTTCTGCTGATTGCCAGCAATACAATGGAGACAAAAGCTCTATTTCTCTACCATATACACATAGATGTACTACTACTACTACTATTCTTGCTGGGATGAGCACTAGCTGGAGGATATTTCTGTTTGGATGGAGAAGTGGAGAGAAAAAGAAAGAAAATCAATGTCAGCCCCCAAAAGGTGCTTCATAAAAACGTGCAGACAGCACACACACCAGATGCTTGTACCACAAACTGGTGGTCCTGCCAGCTCGTCTTTGCCATCCCAAGAATATCAGTTTGAAGGGAAGATACAAGGGACACAAATCTTTCCTTTTGTTGCTTCTATCAGCCTTATTTTAATCTGTTTGCCTAAATTAGCCAGAGGTGCTGTTAGTCAGCAGCACAACACCAATTTCTGTGAACAGGGCCTTGGGGCTTTCTGCCCTTTATCTGAAGAAAGGCACATTAGCATGAGAGATACAGAGAGTTTGTTACTGATACTTCATCCTTCTCTCCCAGCCCTATTAGTAATCCAGTCACCAGCTCCTGTCTCTCCCCTTGTTCTAAAACTTCACACACTCCTGTTATTGTGTCTGCTGCACCTCTGATTCACAAAGCTTCTTCCTTCAGCTTCAGATCACTTTTGCAGAGTAACTCCTGCTAAGAAAATCTATTAAACATATTTTATAAGACTGTGGCCAGCACAAGTATGGGGCAACTGATGTTTAATGGGAAAGGAATAAAGAAAGTTTTAATATAAAGAGAACCCATCAAAGGTTCTTAAAAAGAAATTGCTAAAGATGTTGCACAAGTGACTTAGTGCACACATCTGTGGTTTTTTAAATTATCTTTTACGTTTCTCAACAACATTTTAATTAAAGCCTTTATTAGCAAGTGCCTCATTATAAAAGACTGACATTTTTTTATTATTTTCTACTTCATAATTTTTACAAGTGACTTTCTACAAATGTTTTGCTCCAAAAAGGTCATTCTGGGAGAAAGCAAGAAGGAAGTAACAGTGTTAAATCAGTCATGCAAAAGGTGTGATGTGAAGCATAGCTTGTTTTAATGAATTTTGTTCACTAAGTGAGTCTAATTTCTGGTCACAGCAATTTTGGTGTATTGATTTCCAGCCCCACGCTTGCCTGGTAAACAAGATCTCATCACAGGCCCTGGTTTGTGTCAGTAAGTCCTTTCTGCTCAAGCAAATCAAATATTTTAATCTCCAGGTCCTCACAGCTTTTGTGCTCAATTGCACGCAGGCCTCTAAATGAAGAGGCTCCGAGCTGCAGCTGCAGGGCTGGGCAGGGCAGAGCCTGAAGGTGCTCACGTCCCCATGTGCCAGCTGTTTGCAGCTGCACAGCTTCTCCCTTTGCACCTGGGCAGTGTCAGCCCTGGCTTGTGCCTGGCTTGTAGCACAGGGGGACAGGAGGAAGGCTGGCTGCAGCAGCAGGATGCTCAGCACAGGCCAAGCTGTGTCCTGGCTCCCAGGCTGCTCTAAGGATTTCTCTCCTACCTCCAGCTTTGTGCTCACACCTAGGCTGCTAGGCTGATGAGGATCTAACCTTTGCTTTTTCACAACACTCTGAAGACTTTATATAATTTTCAGATATAGCAATCAAGCCACTGAGCAACTGGACCCAAAATCTTAAATTTAGGTCTGATAGGGAAGCAAAATTCTGAATACAAACTGACTGCTGCTGCTCGGTTGCTTGTGGGTTTACATTGCTGTCTATAAGTGCCTTTGCAGGTTGCTTACAAAGTAACATAAGCTAGAAGAAAAACCTCCATACAACTTCAAAAAATAAGAATAAGCTCGTGTTCCCTCCAGTTTAGCCATCAGTGACTGCTCTTCCCCATTCTTGTGGCCAGCTGTCCCAATGACTGTACTGTGTGTACTGAGCCAGCGCTGATCTCTCAGCTGTAAGTAACACCCAGTAAGGGAGCACTGCATATATTTAAAGTGTTTAAGGACCCAGCAGATATTGTGCCAAGATTGGTATATAACATTCTTGTGCCTATCTGAGACCTCCTCCTTGGAGGATTTGTTCTTGAGTGTTGTATAACACCTTTCTTTCTGCACTGACCTCTGAGATAATGTGCATCAGGAACGTCATATTGTCAAGAGAGCCAGGCAGCAGCTTGGGAGTTGGTACAAGGGCACATGAATAATGGCATTATTTCCAATCAGAAAATTGCTAAATTTAAGTCTATTACTGAATCCAACAGAACACTGTGCAGCTTGGCACCTTATGCAGGGTGTGCACCTACATAAGATTATGTTCATAACAGGAATCAATAAGGTTCAAACAAAAAGCTGGAAAAAATCTCCATGAGAATGTGGAAGGGAATACTAAATGTTTAGTGATATTTTTAGCTGACCTTTTGATTTCAAAGTTCTTTTTACTCTAAATATCCTTCCCTAACACAGTGAAATAGTAAGCTACAACCTGAAAATATCCCACAGGGATGGGAAAAATCCATACAAGGTTGGAGCTTGTTTTTCCTTCAGTTGAGATGTTTCATGCAGAACAAGCTGAACTCCTTACACCTGCTAGATCCACAGACCCATAACAGAAAGGGACAGACACAGTCCTTTACTTAAAAGTAACCCCTGTGAGGCTGTCGGTGTGAGCACCAGAATGTGGAGCAATTGTGTGCATCTGAACACAAAACTCCTTAAAACTTCCTCACACAACAGCCACCAAAAGTACTGTCAGCAAAAGAAACTGCTCTGCTGAGTGGGGATGGTTCCCTCTCTTCCAGCACCTGTGAGTAAATGTGGCATCACTGGGTGAGTTGTAAGCAAGCCTGTCAGTACCTGTAAGGTGACTGTCTGTGCCTTGGAACACAGAAGTAATAACCTGAAAAATTAAGACAGTGTAAATTCTAACATTTCCCAGGAGTGTCTGGCTTTGCAGCTTTAGCAGTGTGTAAGGCAGGGCTTTTTTTTCTTTTATGGTAGGTAATACATTTGATTCAGCATTTACAATCAGGAGGTTCTAAAAGTAACTATGCCAATTCACTATCAGAAAAAAAAAGAAAATATATAAAAAAAAATTAAAATGGGGCTTTCCTATCCAAACCAGCAGGAAGATGAGCCAAAACTAATAATGGCAGTGGTGGTTTCTGCCTTGTATTTCTATAGTCAAAAACAGGAAGCTGTCTGACATTGATAAAACTGCTCTTGAATAGTTGTCATCAAAGGTCTAAATTATTCATTTGAATGCATCGTTACTAAATGCATACTAAACAGGAGCCAGGCTCTTAAAAGACAAGCTAAAAAATACTGGGTTTGCATGTTTTCTCTTTGTTGATTTTTTTCTACAGTGGAGAGAGGAAGAGTAATGATGTGCTCGTTTTTATGCTGCATTAACTAATTATAGACATTAAAGGCGAAAAACACCTATTATTTTATTTAAATCTACCCCTAGCTGTTGTCATGGCTGACAAATCCAGTTCTTTTTAAACACAGTTTTGCAAACTGCTCTTTCCTTGTGCAAGCATGCTTCACAGCCCCAAACCACTGTAAAATAATGAGTAATGTAATTCCCTTACCTGTCTAGGCCATGTGTCCTTGTAACTTCAAAGGTCACCGAGTTGAAAGATCCTCTGTGGGTGATGCTTTTATTTACTGTAAATGTAGTTTTCTCTTGCTCCCATCCGCAAGCCCCTCTCCATCAGGCTTCTCCCGTAGCGTCTGCAAAACACAATGCATCCAGCATGAGCACATGCTGTGTTGCAAAGGTAGAATCACATGGAATCACCTGGATTTTATTAAAAGAGGAATCCAAGTAGACTCACTGTGATAGAACGCTGCCTGTGTGAATGTTTTCGCTTTCGTACTTTACACACTGTGCCAATATTGGGGGTGGGAGGTGACAAGTAATATATTTTTCACTATCCCAGCTGTTTTAGCTCTAAAGGGAAATCATGCAAAAAGCAGGCTAGCAGAAGTCACTCATTGCATGAAGGGTATGGAATAAATAATATACTTAATTACAGCATCAAGAAATGGCTTTTTAAATGCTAAAATCAAAAGAGGATTTGACCTCAGTCTAGGGTGATGAAACATGAGCACAGATCTCACTAAATAACTGAGATCACCAATATCTGCCCATTTATATGTTCTTAGGACACCTATGACCTGATTCCTGCACTGTATTCCTTCCCTGAGGTAGCAGGACAAGGTGGCTGAGAGTACCAAGGTCACCCAAGGCAGTGGGGGAGATGATCTCTCTCAGATTACGGGATTAAAACCCGACTGAGAGAAGGGTGACATCAAAAATTTCCCAGTTCCCCTCTTTCTTTTCAAGTCCCAGAGGATGAATTTCTTTCTAAGGCTCAACAACACCCTAAGACCAGCTCAGACAAAACACCTAAACCGACAGCTCACATAGCCTGGGGACTCATTTTTCCTTTTTGCAGTGTCAATGTGACCTTTTGCGTCTGTCACTTTGGGTAAGGAGGGGCCGGGATTCACCCCGTAACTGAAGCACCTGACTGCTGGCAGCCTTTGGGAATAAAAACAGGGAGCATCTACAGAAAGCTTCAATAAATGCAAACAGGATGCTCTGCTCTGATGGGAAAATGAAATCTCTGAAGTATTACCTGAAAACAGTTCTTGAAACTATTTACTTGGGCAAGCATGTGGTTGCTTAAGTGAAGATGACACATCAAAGCCTAATTTTGTCAGTTCTTGATGTTTTAGTACCTAAGAACCAAGGATGAATTAATACTGTATTAGAGGAATATGACTTCTGCACTTCTATATTTCATTATGTTAGCACAGCATTAAAAGGAATTATTTTCTGGTTTTGATTTTGGGTGTATTCCCTTGTTCCCATATAAACGTGAGGCACAATTGCACCATTTAATGGCTAAGAAAAGAAAGGCAAGGCCAGGAAAGCTGGTTTCTCACCTATGTCTGATTGCCTGGAGTTCTAAATTAATTATCCCTCTTAAGGGACAATGGATGTTGAATGGGGAATAAAGCACAGCTGTTGAAGCAGGGTATAAATAGGAAAAGGTTTTAGAGGGGGGAAAAAAAAGGTGCACTTTGAGGTAGACAGATTTGTAAGGTAGCATTGCTCTTGGATTTGGACTATTGGTTTGAATTCAGCACTGACATAATGGACATATCAGGGCTTGGGTGAGATGCCATGGGAAAACTCTGCTCTGCAGCCCATGGGATTTCAGAGAGCAATGTCCCACATAAACATATTTATGTGGTCAGACAGACCAGTGCTTTGATAGTATTTTTGGACAACACTTCTGGCACTGTATTGCTCCTGTTTAATCTCAGTCAGCTCCAACCACTTAAAAAGTCTGTATAGTTTACCTGAGCTGAATTAAAACAGGCCTTTTTCATTCTGGGAAAATAGTTTTTGTTTCTCTTTCTGTGTCTCACAGCATCTAAATCACCACTTGGAAAGAGAATCAAATGTAGGCCAAGTGATTAGCAGAGTTGAGCAATGCTGGATTCTTCAATTTATGTCTCCCCAGATATGATAAAAGAAGAGGGGATTTTTTCATGAACAGGGAAATTTTTTATTTTATTTTCTTATTTTTAAGCATGCAAAGTTTTGGGGAAAAAACCCAACTTTTAAGGCTTAGAATTGTTTGTGAATTTAAGGCTTAGAATTGTTTGTAGCAATGAGTTTCATGCTAACTTCAGAAGCAAATAAAGTTTTCAGAACTGGAAAAGTTCACTTTGTTTGCATACAAGTGTGTCCCTTCCTCTCTGCCTCTCCAATGTTTGTTAATCTATTACCCACCTTAAAGAAAGCTTCCTGTTCCTCCTTGGAATCTGAGCAGAAAATCAATTAACTATAGTATTAATGAAGCCTGATTACAGGTTTTCCCCTGCCTGTGGTTGTCTTCACCTCCCTTTTCTGCCATTATTTAACAAGGCATACAAAAAATCTTATCTATTCCCTTCTTTCATCAAACATTGCTGATTGGAGTTCCTGCTTTTATGACTTCCCTGATAAACATAATTTTAGATTAGAGTGTTTGGAACAGACCAGCTTAACAAGGAACTGCTGGGACAGAATCTTGTAGTAGCATTGCCAGTGATCATTAATGGTGTTTATTCAGGATTATTTGTGATGGAGGTAAATTCTAGATTCAGGGGGTTCCTCCTTCCTTATTAACACATAAATCATTTTCTGTGATATTCCTTCATGGGATATGCAAGGAAGGATGAGGTTTCTCTCCTTAGTGCTTTATGAATCCAGGACAATGCAAATTTGTCTCTGGGGGTCAGATACCCAAGTCATTCCTTTACTCCATAACATGGTGGTACCACTTTGCCCTTCAATGCTAGAATGGGAGCCTCGTGGCACCTTCTTAGGAGGGAGCTGGCCAAGGCTGCAGTCTGCCCTCAGGATAAGGGCTGTGTACTTGGGATAAGGGCTTTGTACCTGGATACAATCCTGGAGCTGCTCCATCTGCTTCAGGTTGTCATTGATCAGCTGCAGCTGAGTTACATTCCTGGCTCAGGAGGTGCAAATCTCGCTGCTTGACCTCAGGTCTGGCATCTGGACAGGAAATTGTCTCCCACGTAGAAGATCGTATTGGGATGACTTGGGTTATCTATCCTAATATACAGCTTCCAGCCTGACTAATATGAATTATCCCCACTTTATGCCTCTGGCATTCTTTCTTCTGCTGAAGGCACAGCAGAGTGCCAGCAGATCTATACAGGTTGATCAATTAAGTCTTTTGGCACAGGAACAGGAGAAAGAAAGGAGAGTATTTCTGCTCTAGGCAAAGCCTCCTCTTCCAAACTTTGTGCATGAACCCAGGTCTTTGACTGGAAAATCACTAAAGCCTGGGCTAACAGGAGGTGTTAGGACAGATTTGGACCCAAAAATTAGGATTTTTGGAAGAGCTGAATGAAGCATGAAGAGGAGCAGGGATGGGGAAGAAAGGGGGCAGAGGAATATGTACCAGTACATGAAGATTTTGGGGAAGCAAGCCAAGTCAGCCTGCTCCTGAACTGTGACCTGAAAACACATGGCATGTCCAAGGCCTCAGGCTGGAAAAAAGTGGTTACAGGACTGAAAGAAAACCCTATTATGAGCAGTATTCTTCTGTTTTTTTGGGACAGGGACAACTTTCAAGGCTGTAATGCTGTCACTGTTCAAGAACTGACGCAAAGGGCAAGGAAACAGGGAAAATATCAGAGACCAGGGATGCTGGAGGAGGAAGAGGCTGAAGTCTGATGAAGCAAGACTGCAGCACAGGGAATTGAGCTGGGAGAGCTCACCCTGAGCAGGAATTACAAGACATCCATGCACTTCCAGAAAACAAATAAACACGATTGCCATCACCCATGAATGCACACACTTTTTTCTTCCCGTATGGTACAAAGGCCTTTTGTAACTCTTTAATTTAAACCAGTGAAATTGGAGCAACATAAAATTCATTTCTCTGGGTCCTGTTCTGTAAGCATCAATTATAATGTCTAATCTACATGAAGTGCTGCTAAGTTTAGTAACCAGCTCTTTATTATGCAGCACCCAAAAGCATTCAAATATATTCACATTAAGATGTAAGATCATACAAACGTTAATTGTAGAAACATCCAAATGCTAACAGTTGTTTTTTTTTTACCTCCTAAGGCTATAAACAGCTATTTTGTTTGGATTGCCATGTTCCTCTAAAACACACACTTTCAAAGAGAAATTTCTCAACTGGACAGTGGGCACAAAGCAATGTGCTGTCAGAAAGGAGAGAAAGCTTAGAGGACTGGCCTTTATTTACGACAATGATTTTGGAAATCAAGGTTTGATGCTTGCTGTGAAAGAATTCCACTCGGTGGCAGAGGAAGGAGGGATGTATTGCTGTGAACATGTAAATCATTTATGCTCTCAATTAAAGATTTACTCAACACCTCCAGTTTTTGCCTGAGATATGGATGGGAAAAAAACCCTGAAAACTGCTGCCTCTCTTCTGAGGTCACGTATCTTGTCATTTAAAGGATTATTCAATTTTGTTCTATATTTGACAGCTTACTGGCCTCTCAATTGGTTTTGGAATAAAACTGTGTATTCTTTTGACTTCCTTTTCAGTTTTCTCTGCAGCCTAATGGTTTTCTTTCCCCTATAGCAGATTATTGTGTATCTTTTTCTTCAGTATTACAAATTTTTCCACCTCTTATTTTTTACTGTGTCTTCTCTTTCTCTCTTGTCATTATTTTTTTTTCCTTTGTGTCCAATCATTCCTCTGCTTGTGCTGATTTCTTTCCCCCAAAAGTAATCTTTGCTGTCATTGCTCTCTCTTGTTAGTCTCTCTCTTCCTTCACTTTAATTCATGTTCAATTCTCCTGACTCTGATTTCTTGTTTAGGGGCCTCAAAAGGACCACAGAAACAATTCATAATAATAACAAAAAAACACTGTCCAGAAAATGAAAGGAATAATGTGGTACATAAACTCATGACAGCAAGGATAAATAATAATTTTTAAAAAAAAAAGGTGTGAATATGGAAGAGATAATCTAATCGCTTACTTAAAGCAGTTTTGATTTTGTGTGAAAGCAGAGCTAGCACATATTATAATACATAATTTCATAAGGTACAGTGCACCTGGGCCAGGATCATGACATATTGCAAAGGATGTTTTAGCAAGGCTTTTTGTATCACTATCTCTTTTTCTTTTGATGATTTGACCTTTCAACAGGTCATGGCTGGTGAGGCTGCTTCTGTCTCTTCTTTTATACTCTAAGTTTATGATCCTACCCCTCTCTTACAACTTGGAGGCAAGAGAAAAAAATTACATTACCAGAAACTATTATGCAAAGAGCATCAGAAAGTAATGGGTTTTAACAGTATGGACCATACCTTGGCATAACCACAAACCTCATTCATGATTCAGGAATCATTTACTTTTCATAGCAGTGAATTATCCCTGCTTGAATTGTGCCTTCATCTATTAGTTAAAACTCATGTTGTAACCTAAAACTTTAAAATTAAATAAATAACTAAATTACCCTTACAGTACTGGAATAGCTGAATTGCAAACAAACAAATGAGCAAAAAAAGACTCCAAAGCTTTCCAGATGGCTGGTTCCCACTGATGTACATTTTTTCTCTGGAGCTTCAAAACATGTTTAAATTATGAAATTTGGTGTGATTACAAGAACTTGGCAAGCACTCATTAAGGTTTTAGTCTGAGGAGTGATACTACAGAGCTGGAGAACACAAGATGAGCAGTTGTGGAGCTGCATGGTTGTCCTTGTGTGTGCACAGCCTCATCAGTATGGCTTGTGAAGCTCAGCTCTCTGGTCCCCAGGGTCTGACTTTTTCATGTGCCGCCCTCCTGCTGTTTCCTTGGGCCAAATCCATCCTCAGCAGAGCTGGTGAAACTGGTGAAATTGCATCAATAATTTACTTGACTTCATTTGCTCAGAACTGCTTGCTTGGCATGTCCTGTGCTCTGTCCCCAGCTTCTGCCAAGCCCAGGTGACTCAGTACCTGTCTCTGCTCCTCACCAGTGAGTGCCTGGTCTTGCTGCTGAAAATCCCTTTGTGCTGCTGAGACAGAGCCACTGCTCCACAGGGAGAGCCCCTGCCTTTGCTGGGAGAGCAGAATGTGGGGAAAGGCTTGTGGGAGGCAGCAGCAGCAACAGATGATGGGAAGGAAAGTGAGGGGGAGTGAAGTATGACAGAAAAAGAAAGACAGAAACAGTGTATTTACTATCTGTTTTGAATATATTCTGAGGATGGCAATGATGAATTTTAATGAGTCTATCCCACCCTCCAGCCTGGCGTCAAGCTGACAGTCAGGATCAGGTCTTGTGCTCCAAGTGCAGGGGAAACACACCCCACTGGGGCAATGGTGGGGATGAAGACTGGTGACCTTTGTGACTCTCCCAGCAATTTGTACTTGAGACAAGTGGGAACCTCCCTTTGCACGTCAGGTCCTTCTGGCTGCAATCACAAAGCCCCTTTCCAGCTCCTTCTAGCCCATCCACTGTCACCTCCTTAGGGCCCTGCCACACAGCCTGGGAAGAAATTCGGCAGCTCCCTAGTGCATGCCTGAACAAGGCTGCTAGTAAGGACACCACACAGTTTTTTCTGATGCAGCTTGTTGTCCAGGTGATGTTTGAAGGAAATTCTTTAACAGCCTGACAATGGAGACTGCTCCCCTCTTTATGGCAAGGGCAGATTGGTCACTGATACCTCAAGATTCACAGCTGTGGGAGTATTAGCTTAGAGAAGGGAGGGAGCAAAAAAACCCCAAACCAACCAACCAACCAACCAACCAACCAAGGAAAACTCCAAAAGTGGCTTTGTAGTAAAAAAAAGTTATCCTTGGACTTAGCAAGAATATTTTATTACAATATTGTTGTGTATGGTGTGTTGCTGCAGTCATCCCCTGCTCAGCACCAGACAATAGACAATCTGAATAGACTCTGAATAGACTCTGAATTATTCAGCTGTAGTTTAATTATTCAAGAAGAGGATGTGGCAATGATTCATGTCCAAAGGAGGGAGGAGGGTAACTGCAGTTCCCCTGTGCTAACCTGGTGGACCTTGTGCAATCCTCACCTCACTGGTCCCCAGGGACTGCTTTGGCAGTGCACTGATGTTGCATTTGTGCTGCCTGAGTAAGTGCATGCCCTGCAGCAAGCAGGTACATAAGCATTCAAGTGACCAACCTGCTTTGTACCTATCAAAGTGTGGTTTGCTGTCTGCTCCTCGGATTTATTGCCAAAAGACAGTTCCTTTGGGGCTCAACCAGCTGCTATCTTATGCATTTGTGGACTCCCGCCATGTGTCACTGTCAGTATATGAATTAAAAACAAACGCTGGGAAGTACAGGGAAGAGAAAAATAACAGCATAGAAGGAGGAGATGTGCTTAAGCCCACGCAGTGGACTTGGTGTGATTCCTTTCTAATAACTGACTGTCCGTCAAATCATGTAATAACCTGCAGATGGCTCAGCAGTGGGCGGCATTAATATCCTTGGGCCCCTCTTGGCACACAGGTGCCCTGCCCTGTCCTTCCACCTTCCCCTTTCACCAGCAGACAGCCTTGCCCCTTGTTGCTGTCAGGTGAAGCGCACAACAGGAATTTGCTGTCACACAGAACGTGGCTGGCTGGCTCCCAGGGGGCTTGTCCCCCTCCCCTGGGTGGGGAGCAAAGACAGGCGAGTCCACCTGACTTTTTGCAATGGTACCAGAGCAGAAACATGACAAGTGGCAGAAGAATTGAAGTATCACAGCTATTCAGACAGTGTGCTGATGTGATTTTTTTTTGTTTGTTTATTCACTATTCTATCCAGAATCATGGTCTGACTACACACACTGCCATTTTCAAGGGTCATCTCTGATGTTGAAGCAGTATGGAAACTCCACAAGTACTTAAACTTGCATTGTCCAAATACAGACACAGGTGACATCTAAATGCTTTCTGCACCTTAGTAAGATCAATGACATCATCCAAAAACTCAGAGAAGTTTTGAGAGAAAACAACCTGAGCCCTGGTAAAGGAAGAACAGGAACATGTCTGCAGGAGGGGAAACATACAGAGTGATGTTACTGGTTACCTTTCCTAGAAGATCTAATGGAAAATACAGAGAATCAGATACAGAAAATGTGTACAGACATCTGGAAGGGACCTTACACTGCAAGCACTGTGTCATACAATCCATGATAAAACCACAAACCCCACAAGCTGAAGAGTCCCTAGACTTCACTGTTTACATTGGAGGGCTAATGCAAAAACTTGCTGCTGATGCTAGAGAGCAACTTTGGATGTCCCCCTGAAATTCACTGATGGTAAATTTACCTCTGTTATTATAAACAAATCACAAGTGGTTAGATACTAGGAAAATGGGTTTTGAAAAGCACGTGATGGGACTGAACACAAAGGACTGTCAACTACAGAACTAAAAGTCACACAGGAAGGTTTGTGGGTTGGACAGCTTTAGTCTTCTGTGATTTCTTCAAAGTCTTTCTTTAGACAGAAAAATTCTGAACTGAAAAATTCTTGCATTTTGTATTAATATTTAAAGCAGAGTACTTCTGAATGAACACAGATTTGTTACAGCTTATTAATAAGTTTTCCTTTACAATTTTTTAAAGAGCACTTTTTACGTAGCCTGCTTGTCTTTCTATACATCATTTACAACACTGAGTGCTGTCATTTCAGCCTCATCTGATACTCTCACGATTTCCTTGCAGGCAATGCCAACCCCTTTCAGCTCTCCTGAACACTTAGGCAAAAGTCAGCTTGATTTGCACCCCTGCAGACACTCGGCTGAGGAGGGGGAGCAGAAGCAGGTTTGAGAGCTCAGCAGGCAGCCTGAGTCTCACTGGCTATGTAAGTACACGGAGGGTGAGACTGGAGGTGAACCCTATAGACAGGAAAGAGGAATGAGCTCTCAAAAGTGAGAAAGGAGCCCCAAGGCTCCCTCCTTGGGCTGCTGAACCTGGCACATCGCAAAGTCTGGCAGCAACAAATCTTGTTCAGGTCATGGTGGATGGGGACAGGCATGCTGATGAAGGACAGAGCCCCTTGTCTTGCACACATAAACCCTGACTGGCTCCTTGTCTGAAAGGCTGAATAGTACTGTGCTATTTTTGATACTGATGCCATTTCTTTGGAAGGTGGAGATACCTTACTGGTGCCTTAAAAGATACAAAAAGTATTGTTCAATGCTAAATTTAATTTCTTGTCATTAAATCAGGCAAAGAAACTCAACTCCTTTTTTTCCCCGAACATCCAAACGGAAAAACACAATCTTATTAGCAGCATTACCCTGAAAGATCTGTTTTCCTCCCTGCTGCATTATGCAGCTTCTGGAGGAACTCTTCTCAAGCCCTGTGCTTCTGTAGTACTGCATTCAGAAGACCTGAAGCACAAGCCTGAAGATAAATATATCCCAGCACAATGAAGAGCCTAATTAGCATCCCAAATAGATCCACTATGGCACTCTTGATTAGTAATATTCACTCCTTTTAATAAGAAAGACCTCAAAAATAATAATTGCAATGTCTGTCATTAATATTATAGTGTGGGCAGAGGAAAAACATTCCCTTTGTTCCCACTGATTCCTATTATATCAATCTTTGTATGTGTAGCTCCCTGAAAAGCCTAGAAGGAAGCTAACAGTCTTTTTGGAAAATGACCATAGATAATTTTATTTTATAATAAATCAAAGATCTGATACTGGAAGAAATTTTGCTCCTTCAGAGATCCAGCCTTCAGTAAAGTAACCTCAGCTTTTTCTAAATCAAAGCATTTGATGGGATGTGGGTGCGCAAAACAGAGGGATCAGTTGATACAAATGATTTGGACCATGAAGGTCTGGAACGGGATGGTATTTACAGGTGTGGAAAGTTAACAATATTGAGCAAAAAACCTACAAAAAAGGACAGTTTCAAGACTAAAATCTCTTTTATTTTGCTGTCCTGCCTAACCAAAATATTTCTGTAGCTGAACATTTTGCAAGGGAGAGCTGGTAGAGACATCTACAGTTAAAACAGCCAAGACTTCCAGTATTTTGCCAGAATTTTAACTACCAGATTAAAATATTCCAAACTTGCTGTCTGCCTGAAGCTGCAACAAAATAACCCAGCAATGTTCACAAAAACAGTTATGAAAAAAATCAGAAGTATTTTTAATCAAAATTATTCACCCCAGCTTAAGTATCTGTCTACTTCAGCCTGTAATTTGCCCTTTGAGTGACCATTTGATTACCCTTTTTGCCTCGCTGATGCTCAAACCTGGCTGCAGAGTGAGACCTGGAAAATCACTGCTCTAAGTGGATGCTTTGCTATCGACTCTGTGGAGCCAGTGTTTTCCCCATCAATACCAACCGCAGCACCATTACTGGCAGAGGATAACACATCCAGAAGAGCCTTGTGGCAGCAGGGGCAGCAGCCAAGCTCTCCCTGGGGAGAGTGTGGATGTTAATCCATGTAGCTACATGCACTGGAGCTGTTTTGTACAGCATCGAGCCCAGGTTAATAAACCACACTTATAATGGCAATTAATTGTGCACATGAAACTTACTTAGTATTCAGTGTCAACATATTTAACTAGAACCATCCATGGTAAGAAATAAAATAATCAATGACCTGACCAAGAGGTGGCATAAATCAGTGAGAAGCACACACAGGTTAGATCAACAGAGGATCTGTCAGAGATTGTCTGTGAACTAATAGCATAGAACCTCAGCTTCAACATTGTCACTGAATTTTGCAGGTTCAGACTCCAATACCTACCATGTTTCTATGCCTATTGCCTGCTTTGAATCACTGCACATGCTGATGTCCAAGGAAAATTTTGCCTTACACATCCCAGGAATAAACCACTGAGAATGAACTCCTTTGGGTGGATCTTCTAAGACATAGTGGGTTGTGATTATAAAACATCTCCACACTCTTGTATCAGAGAAGAAATAACATTAGAAGATCATATTACTTCACCAAAATTTCAGTGTGTTTGGAAAAATATTTTTCACTCTGAATATGCTGCAGATTGAGAGGGTTCACTCAAGCAGTGAAGGCACTCTGTTTTTTGCTGACTACTATCAGGTGAGGTGGCACTCTACATTTATGAGGCAACCATTTTAAATGCACCAGGTTTCAGCTCATTACTGCAGAGGTTAAGACTGTTCTGCTGTGTTTCCTGGGACATATTGTTTTCATCTGATATGAATTGTTGGCACAGTTCATCTTTCCCTATTTTTTTTTTGCTAAGTTGTGAGGGTGAATTCTTTAGCATTTGCATATGTTTATATTTAATGCCCCTAAAGCTATAACTACCAAACGTTGTCCTCTTGGAAGAAAATGAAACAGGACAGCTGTATGTTGTCCACAGCAAGTCAGCCTAAGAACTAGCTGGAAATTTGGAGGTTCTTGGATTCACTCCTTACTTATCCCTAAGCAGCCAAGTCACATTGCTGAAGTCAGGAGGGAATCAGTGGAGAAACAAAGATGAGACCCTTGTCATCACTTATGCTGTGTTTAGACATCCAACTGTGTAAACAGTTGTACCACAACAAAATCCACAGAAGTGGGAATTAACCTTGGTATGGCAGCCTGACCCAGCCATTTGCAACCGTATGGGGAGTTTGAGACCCTTCATGTGGCCTCACTTTCTATGACTTTAAACATCTTTTAGTGTGAAGAACTCTTGCTGTTAAAACTGACAGTGTCAGTACTTCTGTTTCCTTGCAGACCCAGGGTCCTGACACAGGTTCCTTTGATTACTGCCCTTCTTTCAGTGAACCAGCTAGGTCAGGGAGTCACAGCGGAAGGGGAAGGACTGTTTGGGAAAGGACAAAGAGCAGCTTTTTCTAAAGAAACTATACTTCCCCTAGTTCTGAGATGCCACTACTTGCCTGCATTTCATGCAGTTACCCAAACATTTCATGTCTCTACATTTTGCTAACCTTGTATTAAGAACAACAATAATGAAGGTAATAGGCCTAATTTTACCCTAGAATAAAATCGCCTTGCACAGGTAGGCAGCCATGAGCTATAGTCATGTAGAAGCCATTTTTTGGGAAAATGAGTTAAGAAATAATGGGAAAAGCCAAATAGAGTTGTGGGCCAGAATAACAATGTCAGTGCTTACAGATTGCCAGCTCTAGAGATCTGAAGAGAAACCACACAGGGATTCCTAAGGAGAATCCAATACTGTTTTCTAGCGAGTAACTGATTATGCCTCACTGGAATTAAAATACTTTTTTGTTACTACTTATGTAATAACTTAATTTACATACAACCCAATGGCAAGAAGAAAAAAAAACAAATCAAAGGAAAATAATGAAAAGGACATGGAGCACTTCATTTGTGTACCCACAAATGCATTCATCTCCCATTCATTTAGAAGCAAACACTTTGGAAACACAAACAAAAATCCCTCTCCACTAACCCCTGTCCATCTGACATTCAAGCTGATACCCTCCATCTTTAATGGCTATAATTGCTGCTCCCATATCCTGTTAACTAGAACCCTTTAGGCCTGCCAGCAGTACTGGCCTTCATCCAGCTCACGTGCTTCTCATTCAGGTTCCTTTGTTATTTCCTTCCTGCACCTCCTTTGGCGCGATACGCCCACCCCAGCCCTCGCTGCAGCCTTGCTGCCCTTCATGGATTTCTGAAACCCTGCCTCTGCCACCGTGCCCATGGCATTTCTAACTGAGGATACTTAAGCAAACACAAAGATCTGCTTAACGCAGCACTTGCCTCGGCTACAGAACGCCTCTGACTGAGGTCTGCTCTGCTGACAGCTTGTCCCTGGAATCACTTGTCAGCTTTGCTGCTGTTCTCAGTGCCCCCTTTGCTTACTTCTTTGATAGAAGCAGGTTGGCAGCTCTTGAAGGTAAAATATTTTTTTAATCACATCCTAGTGGGGGATGGGATGATCCAAGCATCATTCCAAGCTTGGATTTATTCAGTTTATGTTATAGGATAATCTAGCCCGAGATCTTGGCTACTGCATTACTGGCTCGAGTAGTTCATGGCAATGCAACGCCCTTTTTATGACTAGCAAAACTATTCCAGATTTTCCTCCGCTGTTTCCTCAACTCACCCTGCATAACTTCTTATCTGTAGCTTGCTGCCTCTCCCGAGACCAGCTCTCCGTGCCGGTGTCCCTTCGGAGCGGTCCCACACGTCCAAACTCCACATTTCACAGTTCACTAACAAAGTCCAAGAGGGCGGGCTGCAGGTGAACAGGGATGGGGAACCTACTCGGCCTGGAAAGCTCAGCAATTTATTTGGTTTTGTGGGGTTTTCACGGCTTTTTTTTTTCTTGACGGGGGAAAACCATTTCTCCTGAAATCATGAGGAGATGGAGAGAGCTGAGACCGGGCACACGGTGACAGAAACAGGGGAGCACAGGGAGGGCACAAGGGCAGTCCATGGCAGAGGTTTGTAGACAGCCATGAGCTATGAAAGGGCTGGCCAGGGGCTATGGGAGAGGGAATCCCGCGCTCCAGAGCGCCTGTGCGCTGAGCTCCTCCAAGGCTCACTCCAAATAAACCTCAACTGCAATTTTGAGACCAAGACTGCGAGACTTTGGGAACCCTCCAGCGGCCTCCGCAACATCCCCTTTCTCCCGTCGGCTGCGTGGAAAGCAGCAGGCCTGGCGGAGCCCGGGAGCACACGGGGGAAGGGGGATTTCCTCCCTGCCTTTTTCCAATACGAGTAGTAACCAGAGGCGCGCCGGCGCGGGCATCCTCCGGGGGCACGTGTGCGGTACCTGGGGGTGCCGGGTAGCACCGCGGAGCCTCCGCGCCCGGGGCCGTGCGGGCGGAGCTCCGCGCCCGCGGCCCCGCCGCCCACTTGCCATGCGCTGCCCGCAGCCCTGCGCGGCGGCGGGGGGAGCCGGCGGCCCGGCCCGGCCCGGCCCGGCCCGCCCAGCACAGGCGGCGGCCGCCCTGGGGTTTCCCCCGTCCCTGCCGCGTCTCTCGGCGCTGCGGGGGTTGAGGCGGGCGCGGCGGCGGGGGAGGAGGGAGGGGAAGGGAAGGGAGGGGGGAAGGAGGAGCCGCCGCCGCTGTGGGGCGGGCGGGTCGCACACACACACACAGACACACACATAGACACTGGCACAGCGTGAGGAGGAAGAAGAGGAGGAAGCAGCCTCGGCGCCTGAGGTAAGGGCGGCGGGAGCGGCTACCATTGAGGCGGGGGGGACGGGGGGCTCTGTCCGCGGCTTCGCGCCCTTGGCGGGGAGCGGCGCTGCCCGGCCCCCCCCGCGCCGGGCCGTAACCTTGGGCTCCCCCGGCCGTGAGGGACGGGCGCGAGCGTGTGGGGCTGCCACGAGCGTGTGGGGCTGCCACAAACGTGTGGGGCTGTCACCTGTGAGGGTCTGTCGCCGTGTGGGTCCCGCACATCCGTGTGGGGCTGCCGTACGTGTGTGCCGGTCACATACGTGTGTCTGTCACGCGTGTGGCTCTGTCGTGCACGGGTGCGTGTCACATAGGTGTGTCTGCGCGCCGTGCACGGCCGAGTGTGACACGCATGTAGGGCTGTGCACACACACGTTCGGCTGCGTGTCACCTTCTCGTGTGCCTGTGCACACACGCGTGGCCGTGTGCTCCATGGCAGGCTCCCTGTGTGGGTCCCTCCGTGTGTGCGCCTGGAGTCTTCCCCTCATCCTCGCTGCTGTAGTTTCTGAGTGTATCCGGATTTTGTCAGTGCTGGGCGGTGTGACAAATGTTTCTGTGCAGTTAAGTATAACTTTCTTTGAGTGGGGTTTTTTTTTCTTCCTTTTTTTTTCCCTTTTTTTTTTTCTTTTTCTTCTTTTTTTTTTTTTTTCTTTTTTCCTGGGAGGAAGGCAGGCTCACCTTTGAAGATTGATTGTTTTCTTTCATATATATCCAAAGTTCTCTGGGGATACAAGTGCTCCTGTTGCCTCTGTGTGGTTATAATTTACAAGACGTTTTTAAATCACTTAGTGCTAATTTTCAAAGCAGGATGCAAAAGCAATGTTTCCATTTCTATTCCATAGCCATTCCAAGGCTGTGCACTGTATTCCATGCACGACTTTGAATTATGTGCAGACACCTGTTACTTAATCCTGTTTATCCTTTCCAGTTACAGTTATCCAGCCTTGTCTTCTTTTTTTTTTACTAATCTTAAAATAAATTGCAAATATTCTTTTAGGTTGGCATCTATTAGAAACCCAGGGATCTAATGTGCTTGTGAGGTATTTAATGTGCTTGTTAGGTAATACTTTCTCAAAGGGGGATGATTTTAGAAAGTTATAGAATAATCATTATCTCAGGGGGAGTTTATATAATGTTAACATGTCCATGGGGATGCATCTGTAGGAAAGGTGGATGGTAGGGGCTAAACAGAGTCAAAGTCTTGCACATTATAAATCTTCAGCAAAGTGTGTATCGTCCTCTATTAACATGTAAATAATATTTGTGTCTTTCAAACTTCACTTGCTGTTGAACCATGGAATTTTTGGTTTAATAATTGGCGTTAATGAGGTTCTTCAGGAAAACACCACATTTCGGATGCTACGAGGGGATGGAGCAGATTCCTTCATAACACGTTTGTCTTCAGGGTTGTATTCTGGAGTTTAACTGTGCAGTGTTAGCAAGCTGACACTACTCACATCAGGTTAATTTCTCCAACTTCTGGAAGTGTTATGGCCTCAGTACTTGCAGGCTTTCACCAGATCAAGGGTACCTAATAGTGCCACGTACCACAAAATAATTACTGTTGTACACAGCCAAGCAATTTTGTATTGTACAGAGACAGTTCCTAAATATGAGTTGAGAACAGATTTATTCCTCCCTGCAACTGGTAACTTCATGAAGTAATTAAAAATAAATTACAGAGCTCTAGGATAAGAATTCTCTTCCACAACCATTAATATCAGTGTGCCTTCATGTGTCAGTTTTGATTCGTCTCTTGATGATATCGCTAAAAACCATGTATTGATAGGAAAGTCAAACCCCTGGTGAAAATATAACTGCGTGGTTGTCAAAATAAAATGTGAGGATCTGATTTGATTGCTGGCTGTGGATATGCACTTGGTAGAGTAACAATGCCTTTTATTTTAAAGACATGCACCCACGCACAGGAGCTTTGTTCTAAAATAGTGTTTTCTGTCATGAATTTATGCATAACCTACACTCTCTGCTTTTTCTTAGAATGCAGGGAAGACAGAACCTTGCAGGGGAAGAGAGAAAGACCAAAAGGGCAGGAAAGAGAAGTCATTTGAATTTCCCTTACTGACAGAGGAAATACTTCTTTGTTATTTTTCACACAAAATATTGTGGTTTTTTCACCTTTTCAAAAACAATGGCAAGTTGTTTGGGCTTGATATACACTGCTGACTTCTGTTGCAGATTTTGGGCATTTGTTCCGCTAATATCTGGCTGTGATGGTGAACTTGGGGCTGTGCTGGAAGTCTGTCAAGTATTTGTTACAGCTGTGTAGGAGCTGATGGCTTCATTTTCACCAGGCTTAGGTATACCGTGTTGAAAACTTGTAGGGATATAAGTTTTGTGCTCACCGAAATGACTTGTTTTATATTTGTTTCATTTTTTATCTTGTCATTTTTTGTGGGCTTTTCGAATTGTTTGCTTTCCTTGGTGGTTTTAACAGCTCAATTGCTATTCCTTCCTCTTCGTAGTTTGCCAGAGACTGAAGTCTGAAACTGCTTTTTAATATTTTCTTTAAAATTGGATTAATCCCTTTTCTAGAGGAGAGGGAGGAAGGGACAGAAGAGTACTTAGGAGAATTTTAGAAATGAGAACCAAAACTTAATGCAGGCATCTTACCTAAGAGAGACTACTTATGAAAATTGTACCTCATTGATTTTGGAAAAGACTGGTTTCCTCTGTAGTGTCAATCTTCTGTCCCATTAGATTTTGGGAAGTGTTGTAAATTGGTTTAGAAGTGAAATTTTCCAAGTCATAAAATCTCTGGTTGGTTGTTAGTGGAAATCATTACGAAGGGTTGCATAAGCATTATTTGTAGGATGGCTAATCAGCAGCCTGGGCTTAGTTCCATTCTCTAATAAATAGATGCATTGTGCTACTTCAAAAATTGCAAAATTGATGGCTTGAGTACATTTACTAATTTTGCAAGATATGTAATGCATCTGCTTTGGGGAAGACTCTTTGATGTCTGCAGAAGTTGCACACAGTGGAGGTGTTTATGATCCAGCCAGTTAACTCTTCAAAAGTTTTTTGATTATACTATTTAGGACATCTTATTCTTATGAAAGATTCATGCATAGCACCACATCAAAATTACCTATGTGCACACATCAAAGGCTCAGATAATTTTTCTTCGGCAGGACTTTCTGGGAGCAGGTTTCATGGTCCTCTTTTTCCTCTCGGAAAAAGAATGTAATTTTTGGACTTTGTATTCCAAAGAGCTGACCTGTAGAGGCTTAGAATATATGGGATATCAATGATGTAAGTACCAAGGTACTGTGCTTTGCCATTAGCCAAATACATTGCTTATGTCTTGCCCTGTGAACACTAAATTATAAAAATCTATCTTGTTAGTCCTCACCCATCTTCTCATGGTGGTAGTGCCTTCTGGAAGTTTAGTAAATATGTCTGAAGAAGCTTGTGAAAGTGTGGAAGATGACAGATTCCCAGCCATTCTGGAATGAATTAATTAGGCCTAGTAGTAAGTTCCTTGTTCCAGAAAGACATGCTAATGTATCTGAGTGCCTGGAGTAGGGTGCCACAACACGGGGAAGAGCATCAGAACAACCCTTCCACCGCTGTCCTCAGAGCACTGATGCCGAGAATCTGCAGTTTTCAGGGCAAGACGCTCCCAAGCGGTTTCTGTGATTCACAGAAATAGATGGTGCAGCATAACTGTGGCTTTAGAGAGTCCTCTCCAGCAGACTTCTGGGTGATGGGCTGCTGATGTCTTCCCTGCAGGGACCTTGGAGGAAAATCAATACTTGCATCCCCTCCTTTTGAAGATCAACATCAGCTTTTACGAGGTAGGGAAGTGCTGTGGCTTCCTCTGTCAGTTTGTCGAACAAGTCATTCTATGTATCAGCCACTGAAAGAAGTACTTGTTAAAGTTGTACCTGTGCAACAGCAAAAGAATCTTGATTTTTGGAGAAGAATGAGACAAAACCTTCATCCTCCTCTCCTCTGAAGAGCCTCCCAGCCTAAGAAGTCATAGTGTTCTGTTTCCCTTGTTACAAGTTTTGGATAAATGGTATTTGTGAGTTGTTATAATGTTTCATTTCACCTTTAGAGTTCTAAGAAGTGCTAGTCAGTCTTCCTGCGGGAGAGAGCTTGTTCCTGGGGAGCGGTGTAGGTGTCCCTGAAAGGTTAGGTTAATGTGGTGTGTCTGCTCATGGAAAGGGAGACCTATAAGGTATCCAGCTTTTAAGGCCGCTTGCCTTTTACCTGGTGTAGGTTTCTGTGGCAAATGGGGCTATTACTTGGATCTCTTTGTGGTTTCCTGTTCTTTTCCATTGCCAGAGTTGTTAAGCTCAGTCGTGATCCTGTCCCACCTGTGGCTGATAGCTGGTCATGGGACAGACAAGCTATGGACACAACATGGAGCATCCCTTGTCCTCCCCTGTTTCCTGACTATCTTGCAGATGAATCCATAGTCTGACTTTATGTTCCACACTGCCTGATAAAAAATCTATTCTATAACCCATAAGTGTTTCTAATTCCTCATAGTGAGCCTCTCACCTTTCTTTATGTAATAGCCAGGGATCAAGTGCAAGTTAAGAAGCTGGTTGGCAGCTGTCATACATCCAAAATTAGGGCCTTGCTTTCCATTTTATATGGGATGTATAGTTGTTCCACCATGAGGCCCTACACCTGGAGAACTAAGAGTCCCTTGTTTGATCTTTCCTCAAAATAAGAGCCTGCTCCTTCCCCAGTAACAATAACTGTGAGCTTTAGGCAAATGAGGTGAGGCAGCTGTTTGGAATGTGCTCTATTGTAAGGTCTGTTTGCAGAGTGGTTGAAATTGGTGTTGCTGAAGTAATGACGTGCCTTTGTCCTCTCGATTCTGAAGAAGCTGGTTCTGTTCAGTTGACTTTGGGGCTCTCACGTTGTAACTCCCTTTGTGAGCCAACCTACAAGACCTTGAGCAGATGTGTAACATTACAGAAGCTGGATTTAAGAGGGACTGTTCAAATGAAATAATCTGCATTGTTCCTTTGCAGATGTTGTACCAATAGACCATTACTTGAAAAGTCTTAATCTAGTCTTGGTGTTTGTATTCTGTTGTTTTTACGTGCAACACCATCTGAAATTATGAAGATAAAAAATTTACAAATGTCACTGAGCTATCAAATAGTTACATAAAAGTAATTTATGTCTCCAGTTGGTCTAGCACTATGCCAGCCAAGAGGGAATATATATTCAGCTTCAGAAATGTTTGGGTGCACTTTAGTAAGGAAGAAATGGATATGAAAAAGGTATTAAAGAGCAGGCTCTTTATTCTTGAAGTTACAGATAAATATCCCTTTCTAACAATTTCTACATTCAGCCTGAGCACACATGTTCCTGCAGACTGGAAGTAATCAGCCGGGAGGTCAGTGACTAATAAAGGGGGCAAAAGAGAATAAGGACTCGAAAGGTTAATAAGGAACATCTCTCGGATTCCAGTGATCTAGAGTGTCCATGATTCTGTGAACACTGATGATGTGGAAAATAGCAAGTAATAAGGGAGTTCTCTGAGATGTAAGCTGTGGTCTTGAATGAGATAGGTCAGATGAAAGAAATTCTCATACCAAAATGGCATTTTTTTCCTCCTTGGTCTTTTGCCATTCCAAAACTCTACAGGTTTTTCTGTTCCCATTTTTCTACTCCTTGAACATATTCATTTCCCATGCCTAAAGTTGTCATGTCTCTCACATTTGCCTTTTGGTTTCTTTTTTGGGAATGTCCACTCCTGTGTTGCTGCACGTGCTGTACTTGTTGCACGTACGGATGTTCTGTGCTCTCCTCTCAGCTGAGGCTGTGTGCTGGATCCAGGGTGCTTGACTCCATCTCTGCCATCAGACTGCTGCTGCCACTGCTAAAGGGAAACACAGAGAAGAAAGGAATTGATAGCTGCAGTGAGAGCTTGTTTGTTTTGAGATACACAAATTAGGATAATTCATACAGGAATCTTTTCGGTGAAGTGTGAGTTGAAATGGAATAAGAATGCCTTGTTGGGAAGTAGGAAATAGAGCCATGGAGTGGTTTCTTTGGCAAGGCTAACATGATCTGTTGAACCCAACAGAATTGGGTTGTTTTTTTTTCTATGAAGAACTGTGATCATGGAAAGAAAAGCATTTCTGAAGAAGGCGGGGAGAGAGGCTGATGAATTCTCTGTAGGTTTGTTTGCAGAGATGAGAAGGAAGAACAGATCTGTTAAAAGAGGGGTTGGGTAGCATGGTGTGGTGACTGCAAGGCAGGCAGAGGCTGTTGGATGATTTGATTTTACTATTTGTTTTTCAGATGTAGTTCTTGAGGATTAGTGCAGATTAATTGGGTGCTCTGGTGGATTTGGAGAGCTGTACTGCATGTCTGACATCAGCAAAGAATAGACCGAGTAATTATTGTTTTCTGGTCTTTCAGCCTGTGTTATTTGTGCTACTGCTTCCCTAGCAAAATATGCTTAGGAATAGTTGTCATACATTAAATGACAAGGGAAGATGGAATGTGGTTGCAGGTATATCAGAGCAGATTGCAAATGAGGTGCTGCAGTCTGGCATAGGAGCTGTGAGTTGCAGGTAACGTGGATACTTTGGCACCCCCGCTTGGCTTGTCGTTTTCACACTGGAAATCTCCTGTATCCGTGGATGCTGCAGGTGCGGTGGAGCTCTCGGAAATTCCCCTCAGCGTGTCTGCCATCCCTCACATGATGCGCTTATCTGCTTTGATTGGAGAATCCCCGGGCTGGAGGAGAAGGTGGGGGCTTCGTGGGGCGGGGAGCGATGTGACCTGGGAGAACAACAGAGGGCTCAAATAGGGCAGCCCGGGCGGGGGGAGGCTCAGCTGCGGCTCGGTGTCCCGGGGGTGCTGCCGGTGCCACATTCCCCCAGGCACAGCAGCTGGGGCTCGGGGACCCTGGCGACCTCCTCTGCTCGGTCTGGGGCTGGCAGGAGCAGCCCCCGCTGTGCATCTGCGTTTGCCCAGGGGAAGGTCCTGGAATCTCTCTGCTGCGACTGAACTGATAGAGAGATTCATTTCCTTTTCCCCAAGCCCTTCAAATCTGGCAGTATGTAGCAGATCTGGCTGTTCTTTTTGCTGATGCTCTCGGTTTTGCCTATGAAATACAGAGTAGCTTTTTGATGACCTGTGACTGTACCAGGTGGCTGGGAAGAAAAATAACTTGTGAGAAGACCTTGGCCCAGGTGAGGACAAACTGGGCAAAGATTTTTTTAGTTGTACAGGTTTCTGCTTTTCTTTATTCACACATAACTGGTATAATTTTGCTTTTCTCAAGCAGACTCCTGTCTACTTGGATGTGTCCTAAAGTATTGTGTATGTTTGGCTCCGCATGCTTCTAATTTTTTATTTGCTTTTCTTTACAAACTGAGAAAGTGCTGGAATTGGCATATGTGCCAAGCCTGGTAAACAGATGTTGATAAAATGGTCTCCTTTGAGATATCTTAATGAGAGCATGAGCTTAACTAGAAGAGCCATATAAAAAATAGCTGGTGTGCCATTTCATCTGTTTGTCTTTATACAAGAAAATGTCTTAAATTAGTCTTTGCATCAGGTAACAGAAGTATTTGCATTGCTTTTGTGGGAGTAATACCATCTCTTCCCCGTGGAATTAATGAAGAATGACACCTTGGAAGAAGCATGTGGTACTTAACTGGGAGAATTAATGAGTTGGTGTGGTACTGGTGGGCTCTGTAACCCGTGTGGGTGCTTTTGTGGATGGTAGTATGGATTGTGTGTTTGGGAGAGAGAACCACCAAAGGCACTCTCATGACCTCAGCTGCTAATGATGATCACAGAGAGGTCTGGATCCAGCAGGGAGTGAAGGTGCACAGAGACTTGGAGGGATAGGAAAGGCTAACAGCAGGATCAGTTCTCTGCATTTTGCTTTTATCTCTCCAGAGAGCTGGGTGATCATTACTGTGGAGAAATGCTGGGTGTTCCTATTGCATGTTTCTGTTTGCTGGGTATGGGAGGGATAAATTTTCAGCTCTGCTGGTCTGGTTGAGTTCATTTGGAAGAATTCTTACTAATGAAGTTTGTACTGCAGAAGTGTGGTCCCTGTGTGGTTAGAAGAATCACAGTTCACTTAGACCTTTATCTGGTAGTCTAAATCATGGAAAAAACCTTAATGTTCTCTGCTGCATTTTCATTTTCAGTGCTAAATCTTTGGATTACAATTTCAGAAAAAGATGATCCTGTTGTGTTTTGGCTACAGTGAGTCTACCAGTTGATTTATTCAGGGTTTTGGGGGACAATTTTGGAGGTTTTTTTAAATTTATTTTTAAGGCACAAAAAACTTTATTCTTATTTATAATGATTTTTTTGGTTTGTTTTGTGTGGATTCCTGTGTGGTAGTTTCTTACAGCTTTCTCTTGATGAACTAAAAACCTCATGTAATGTAACTGCATTTCCAGACGTGGGGAAATCAAAAGTATATGTTTGCAGTAATTCTTTGCTATACAAACACAGTTATTTATTTTGTAAATGCTTCTTGTATTTTAAAACACGTGAGGTGAAAGCAATACTTTACAGGAGTAGCTGTGAATTGGCATGAAATAGATTACTTCTGGAAAAAAAGTGAGCTTTATTGCTGGGGATTTTTTTTTAAAATAAAATCTGTGGCACTTCAGTTTTCAAAACTAAATCAATCTGCCAAGAATTGCATACTCTGATTTATATACCTTTGATTTAGTTATGCTCAGTTTATAAACACCGCCTGGTAATCTTCCCTGATCTCATCCTGCCTTAATTTTTAATTTACCCTTGAAAAGATGCTGCTCACTTTAATCTGAAATAACCACCTTCCCTCCCCACAGTAGAATGATTGAACAATAATATTGTGAAAACAAAGATCTAAGTGCAGCTCTCAGATATCTGACACATTAAAAACATCAATTGAATTGATCTGAAATTATGTGAAAAAACATACAGGTAGTTTTTTAGGTAATTTTGAGTCATCAAATGATTGATTCTGTGAGTGATTTTCCATGATTCAGGTGCTGAGCAATGTGGTGATACTTTGAGGCTTTTGAAAACTGGAAAACAGTTTTTGATCCTCACAGGTAGAAATGGCAGAGGAAATTGCATTGCTGTGTTAAGAGTTACATTATTTGGTTTTAAGGAATTGACTCCATCCCACTGTAGTTTAATGTCAGAATGTTAGCTGGGTATCTTCTTTCTCTTGTTTTTAAGTGCAATTGTTTTCCTTACAGAAGACAATAATAGTACAAGATATGAGACTTTTTTTTTTCCTAGTCTTTTTGGGGGTTTAGTTTTTGAATTACTGAATTTTCACAGAATCGGTTAGGTTGGAAAAGACCTCTGAAATCATTGAATCCAATCTATGATGCAACATCACCATGGCATTGAGTGCCACGTCCAGGCTTTCCTTAAGTACCTGCAGGAATGGTGACTCCACCACGTCCCTGGGCAGCCCAGTGCAATGTTTAATCAGATTTTCACATCTTTTTTGGGCACAGCCATTGCTGGCCCCAAACTTCCCCTGGTGCAGCCTGAGACCATGTTCCCTGTCCTGACACTGCTTTCCTGGGAGAAGAGGCTGACCCTCACCTGGTTACAACCTCCTTCAGGCAGCTGTATTCCCTCAATAAAGGGATACATCTAAAAGAATAGCCTGAACTTTTAGCAGCATTTAAATGCTCATTAAGATCTTCGTGAATAATTTGAAATTTTAACCAAAACTTGGATCTTGAAGGTGTTGCTTCACCTGGTTCATTTGAAGGATCTGTGGAAGCATTTCTTCAAAGTGTTAGTGGAAGTAATTGTCAGAGTAAGGTGTCAGTTTTGTGGGGGTTTTTCTGATACATGCAAAAATTTCAAAATTGTAGACTTACGGTATTTTTTTCAGGTGAACCACATCTCTTCCTTAAAAAGTGATTGGTAATTTAAATTACAACTACTTTTCTAATGATATTTCTTGATTTCATAAACCATTACCTGAAATCCTTCAGTTACTGAAAATCCAACTTATAGTTTCAATTAAAAAGTGCTTCTGTATATGTGAATACCACATTAATCACACAAATAAATTTCTG